>NC_086123.1:28018088-28333382 GCF_963921235.1 Mobula hypostoma | reverse complement strand
TCAGGTTCATTACAAAGCACCCAATCCAAAACAGCTATATAACTGCAACATTACCTCCTGGTTCTTAAACTCAATCCCATGGTTGATGAAGGCCAATGAACTGTATGCCTTCTTAACCACAGAGTCAAACTGCGTAGCAACTTTGAGTGTCCTGTGGACTTGGACCTCAAGATTCCTCCGATCCTCCACACTGCCAAGAGTCTTACATAGAAACATAGAAACATAGAAAATAGGTGCAGGAGTAGGCCATTCGGCCCTTCGAGCCTGCACCGCCATTTATTATGATCATGGCTGATCATTCAACTCAGAACCCCGCCCCAGCCTTCCCTCCATACCCCCGATCCCCATAGCCACAAGGGCCATATTTAACTCCCTCTTAAATATAGCCAATGAACTGGCCTCAACTGTTTCCTGTGGCAGAGAATTCCACAGATTCACCACTCTCTGTGTGAAGAAGTTTTTCCTAATCTCGGTCCTAAAAGGCTTCCCCTTTATCCTCAAACTGTGACCCCTTGTTCTAGACTTCCCCAACATCAGGAACAATCTTCCTGCATCTAGCCTGTCCAATCCCTTTAGGATTTTATACGTTTCAATCAGATCCCCCCACAATCTTCTAAATTCCAACGAGTACAAGCCCAGTTCATCCAGTCTTTCTTCATATGAAAGTCCTGCCATCCCAGGAATCAATCTGGTGAACCTTCTTTGTACTCCCTCTATGGCAAGGATGTCTTTCCTCAGATTAGGGGACCAAAACTGCACACAATACTCCAGGTGTGGTCTCACCAAGGCCTTGTACAACTGCAGTAGTACCTCCCTGCTCCTGTACACGAATCCTCTCGCTATAAATGCCAGCATACCATTCGCCTTTTTCACCGCCTGCTGTACCTGCATGCCCACTTTCAATGACTGGTGTATAATGACACCCAGGTCTCGTTGCACCTCCCCTTTTCCTAATCGGCCACCATTCAGATAATAATCTGTTTTCCTATTTTTGCCACCAAAGTGGATAACTTCACATTTATCCACATTAAATTGCATCTGCCATGAATTTGCCCACTCACCCAACCTATCCAAGTCACTCTGCATTCTCTTAGCATCCTCCTCACACCTAACACTGCCACCCAGCTTTGTGTCATCCGCAAACTTGGAGATGCTGCGTTTAATTCCCTCATCCAAGTCATTAATATATATTGTAAACAACTGGGGTCCCAGCACTGAGCCTTGCGGTACCCCACTAGTCACCGCCTGCCATTCTGAAAAGGTCCCGTTTATTCCCACTCTTTGCTTCCTGTCTGCTAACCAATTCTCCATCCACATCAATACCTTACCCCCAATACAGTGTGCTTTAAGTTTGCACACTAACACTAATCTCCTGTGTGGGACCTTGTCAAAAGCCTTTTGAAAATCCAAATATACCACATCCACTGGTTCTCCCCTATCCACTCTACTAGTTACATCCTCAAAAAATTCTATGAGATTCGTCAGACATGATTTTCCTTTCACAAATCCATGCTGACTTTGTCCGATGATTTCACCGCTTTCCAAATATGCTGTTATCACATCTTTGATAACTGACTCCAGCAGTTTCCCCACCACCAACGTTAGGCTAACCGGTCTATAATTCCCCGGTTTCTCTCTCCCTCCTTTTTTAAAAAGTGGGGTTACATTAGCCACCCTCCAATCCTCAGGAACTAGTCCAGAATCTAACGAGTTTTGAAAAATTATCACTAATGCATCCACTATTTCTTGGGCTACTTCCTTAAGCACTCTAAGATGCAGACCATCTGGCCCTGGGGATTTATCTGCCTTCAATCCCTTCAATTTACCTAACACCACTTCCCTACTAACATGTATTTCGCTCAGTTCCTCCATCTCACTGGACCCTCTGTCCCCTACTATTTCTGGAAGATTATTTATGTCCTCCTTAGTGAAGACAGAACCAAAGTAATTATTCAATTGGTCTGCCATGTCCTTGCTCCCCATAATCAATTCACCTGTTTCTGTCTGTAGGGGATCTACATTTGTCTTTACTAGTCTTTTCCTTTTTACATATCTATAAAAGCTTTTACAGTCAGTTTTTATGTTCCCTGCCAGTTTTCTCTCATAATCTTTTTTCCCCTTCCTAATTAAGCCCTTTGTCCTCCTCTGCTGAACTCTGAATTTCTCCCAGTCCTCAGGTGAGCCACTTTCTCTGGCTAATTTGTATACTTCTTCTTTGGAATTGATACTATCCCTAATTTCTCTTGTCAGCCACGGGTGCACTACCTTCCTTGATTTATTCATTTGCCAAACTGGGATGAACAATTGTTGTAGTTCATCCATGCAATCTTTAAATGCTTGCCATTGCGTATCCACCGTCAATCCTTTAAGTGTCATTTGCCAGTCTATCTTAGCTAATTCACGTCTCATACCTTCAAAGTTACCCCTCTTTAAGTTCAGAACCTTTGTTTCTGAATTAACTATGTCACTCTCCATCTTAATGAAGAATTCCACCATATTATCGTCACTCTTACCCAAGGGGCCTCTCACGACAAGATTGCTGATTAACCCTTCCTCATTGCTCAAAACCCAGTCCAGAATAGCCTGCTCTCTAGTTGGTTCAATTACCATTAATACTATATTCTGCCATCATATTTCACCTACCAAAATGAACCACCTCACACTTATCTGGGTTGAACTCCATCTGTCAATTCTCAGCCCAGTTTTGCATCCTATCGATGTCCCACTGTTACCTCTGACAGCACTTCACACTATCCACAACACCCTCAACCTTTGTGTCATCAGCAAGTTTACTAACCCATTGCTCAACTTCCTCATCCAGGTCATTTAATAACATCACAAAGAGTAGGGGTCCCAGAACAGATCCCTGAGGCACACCACTGGTCACCAACCTCCATGCAGAATATGACCTGTCAACAACCACACTTTGCCTTCTGTGAGCAAACCAATTCTGGATCCACAAAGCAATGTCCTCTTGGATCCCATGCCTCCTTACTTTCTCAATAAGCCTTGCATGGGGTATCTTATCAAATGCCTTGCTAAAATCCATGTACACTACATCTACTGCTCTACCTTCATCAGTGTGTTTTGTCACACACTCAAAAAATGCTATCAGGCTCATAAGGCACGACCTGCCTTTGACAAAACCATGCTGACTATTCCTAATCATATTATGCCTCTCCAAATGTTCATAGTTTCTACCTCGCAGGATCTTCTCCATCAACTTACCAACCACTGAAGTAAGACTCACTGGTCTATAATTTCCTGGGCTATCTCTACTCCCTTTCTTGAATAAGGGAGCAATATCTGCAACCCTCCAATCCTCTGGAACCTCTCCCGTCCCCATTGATGATGCAAAGATCATCGCCAGAAGAGCCTGAGCAATCTCCTCCCTCGCTTCCCACAGTAGCCTGGTGTACATCTCGTCCGGTCCCGGTGACTTATCCAACTTGATGCTTTCCAAAAGCTCCAGCACATCCTCTTTCTTAATGTCTATGTGCTCAAGCAGTGTACAGAATAATGCAAATATCTAATCAGCCAGTCACTTGGCAGCAACTCAGTGCATCTCAGTGCTTAAAAGTACATAGAGATGGTCAAGAGGTTCACTTGTTGTTCAGACCAAACATCAGAATGGGGAAGAAATGTGATCTAAGTGACTTTATAGTGCCTGTACATGTCACTGTGCTTCGTGACTGTATCTGTGTATCATCTGTGTGGCTGAGTAGATACAAGCAAACCTCCTCTGGTGCTGTTTGTGTCTTCACAACATCTAGTGTTTTTAAGAATGCAAATATTGTACCAGGAAAAATTTCACTGTATATTCTGCTTCTAAAGTGTAGGCATGTGCACCTTTGAGGCTGTGATGTCTAATTAATATTAATTTAACATAGAGTGAGTTCATTTGAAGGTTAATTGCTACTCAGACTGGAGATCAAAACCCTGGTTTTGTTTGAGGGAAAGTCAATTAATAGCCTAAAGACAGTGTGGCTCTGGTATTTTTGCTCCCGGTTATTTTTTTTTCACTGCAAATAAGTGAATGCTTTAATGTGACATAAAGTATTGTGGCATATGTAGGATGAGGTACTTAAAATACTTGCACTATGAAGGTTTGAATATTACTTTAAGGTTGTATAATTTGGTGTTTAATATTGTGTTCTTTAAATATCTCTTTCTGTTTGGTTTATTCCATGATGTCACTTGTATTTATATACAATTGTACTTTGATGCTGCATTCCTTGTGACGCTATTTCTTGTGTTAAAGGGTTGCCCCATGCCGCTCTCCAGGCTCTCTGCAAACTTATCTCAGCTTCGGAGACAGGAGAACAGCTCATTAATCGGGTGAGTACAAACCCTGGACTCTCCTGAGTTTATTCGTTGCCACTGAAGTAGGTCATGATGCTGCGCCTCATGTCAAGTCGCTTCAGTCCTACAGGACACAGAGATGAGCTTTGAATAACTGCCGATATTCTTGTAATTAAATACACAGTATAATTAATTTAGGCTTCGCATAATTCAATTTAATATCAGAGAATGTATACAACTTGAAATTCTTACTCTTCACAGACATCCACCAAACAAGAAACCCAATCGAATGAATGACAGAAACATTAGAACTCTAAAGCACCCCTCCCATCATACAAACAGCAACAGAAGCATTGACCCCCCCCCCACTTTCTTCTAAAGTAGGGAGCGAAACAGCAGATTAAATGGCTATTGGATTGATTATTATTCTCAAGTTATTTTACCAAAGAATGTCTATGGGTAGATCATTTGTTGGGAAGTTGTAAAGTGTATCAAGCAAAAGTGATGGCCTTGTTGGAAAGGTTCAAAGGCAAACATAAACAGCCTGTTAGTTCCGGTATTAGACTGCAGCACACTGCCCAGGAGACCTGAGTACAAGTCCCAGGGATGGCGCTTGATTCGTAGCAAACGCAGAGGTAAGTTTGTGCCGCCAGCCCCCGCGCAGTCGCCGCTGACCTTGCAAACACTGGCAAGGTCATGGCAGCTTAAAAAGAGACTGGAACAGTGATGGGCCAGCTCCAAAATGGCACCGACGCCAACAGTGAACAGTTAAACACTCATGGTTCTTATGTAAAGATATCATGGTTGTCCTATTTAAAGAAATGTGTAATATTCTACACACAGGAAGCATAATAAAGCTTGGACTTCTTTTTAAAAAAGATGATGAACATGAGGGCTACCCAGAAGCAGTCACATGAGCTGATGGCAAAGTGCCAGAAACTCTGACCTCCGAACAATGTAACATTGCAAGATGAGCAGTCTTTTTCCACAGAATAGCTAAGCGAGTAAACTGTTGAATCCATCACTGTAATGAGCAGGTCTAGTTTAATGATGCGTGACCCATAATCTGCAGATGCTCAGACTGAGCTAAGAAGTTAGGCCTTTTGCTGTGAGAATTACTTGCTTAATTTACGTAAAACCTGTACCGATTTTGTTTTTGACATAGATGAAAATGGGCTCCAACTTTTTAAAACACTGACTTTTAAGACAAGTAACTTTTATTTTCCATTTAATTTGTAAAGCGGGGAAAACATGGCATATATATTCATAATCAGTTAAAGAAGATCAGTAACTAAGACAACTGTCTTCCTTTTAAAGAATTATCTGGCAATATCATTATTTATTTACTTATTGAAATATAGCGTGGAATAGGCCCTTCTGGCCCTTTGAGCTGCGCCACCCTGCAATCCCCAATTTAACCCTCGCTTAACCATGGGACAATTTACAATGACCAATTAACCTACCAACCGGTAGGTTTTTGGACTGTGGGAGGAAACCGGAGCACCCGGAGGAAACCCACGCCATCCCAGGGAGAACGTACAAATCCCTTACAGGCAGCGACTGGAATTGAACTGGAGTTGCTGGTATTGTAAAGCTCTGTGCTAACCACTATGCTACCGTGCCACCCTTTGCAAGTCTCTTGGTCAGAGCGGAAAAAAGCCACATGAATATCATCCCTCTGCCCCACGGGGAATCAGGTAGAGCGGTAAAGTCATCTGTGATGAAGGGTCTCAGCCCGAACCGTCGACTGTTTACTCTTTTCCATTGGTGCTACTTGGCCTACTGAGATCCTCCAGCATTTTGCCTGCATTACTTTGATTTCCAGCATCTGCAGATTTTCTCTTGTAAAGCAACCTGTGTTTCAGTTAAGTTTTAGGGAGAGGACAGTTCCTTGCCTTTTCCAGGTGGCTCTCCTCAAACACAGAAAGATGCCACTGCATTTTTTTTCAAGGGATGGACTAGTGATGTTGCTCCTTTTTAAAAGGACTGTGAAATACTGTCTCTGCAAACTCTGTGCCTGAAGGCAGAGTTCTAAAAGTGAAGAGGTATTCTGATGAAGCAGAAAGCTGAGTAAATACTTGGTCTGCCACACATTCCTAAGGGATAAATGTTGAGGTTAATGCGGCGGTGTTCTTGAATTGGCTATCAGCAGTAGGAATTCTTCAAATCTTGATTTACAGTCTTTTAAATACTTGCAGTGGTGCCGGCTGGTGGCGCAGTGAGATCGGTGCCAGCTGGTGGCACAGTTAGATCAGCGCCGGACTCCAGAGTGAAGGTTCCCGAGTTCGAATCCAGGTTGGGCCACCCCCACGCGCGCTTTCCATCCGTGCCGGGTTGAGTGTCGAGTTCGCCACTCGGCCTCATAAAAAATACAAGGGTCGAGTCAGGAACGTTCATAACATGACTCGGTTAATCCTGACACCACGTGCCAGACAAGAATGGCTGAGTGTCTGGTATGACACGCTTAAAAAAAACTTGCAGTGGTCACATTTTTGATGTTAACTGGTCAGCCTACTGTGAGTACAAAGGCTATGAAAATATACATGTATATTCTATTCTTGATCCATTCAGTGAGACTGGAAGAAAGGGACAGAGTAATTCACACGAAATGCCCGCCAACTCAGGCAATTTCTATGGAAAGGAATGAACAATTAATGTTTCAGGCCAAGACCCTTCATCAGGACTGCCGAAACATCTGTTCCTATCCGTAGGTGCTACTTGACCTGCTGAGTCTAGCTTTTTGTGTATGTTACGCTGGATTCCCAGCATCTGCAGAATCTCTTGAGCTTGTGGAAGGAAGGCGCATATTTGCTACCTCCAGGTGAGGGCAACTTTCGGGCTCAGGATTGTTAACCGATACCAACGGTGTGTTGGGACAGTCTGCATACAATTTGGGGAGGTTACTCAAGGGCACAGCTTTCAGTTGATGAGAAGTGGAAGTTGGAGACAGGAGCAACACACACAAAATGCTGGAGGAGCTGAGCAGGCCAGGCAGCATCTCTTGTTTGGAGTTGGGGATAGAACAGTCTCTGAGGGCAATTATTTTAAAGAACATCATTGAAGTGGAATTTACCCATTAGAGCCTTAGGGAATTACAGCACAGAAGCAGATCCTTTGGCCCATCTAGTCTATCCCAAAACCATTAAAACTGCCTACTCCCATTGACCTGCACCAGGACCATCGCCCTCCATACCCCTACCATCCATGTACCTATCCAAACTTCTCTTAAACATTGAAATCGAGCTCGCATGCACCGTTCGTGTTGGCAGCTCATTCCACACTCTCATGGCTCTCTGAGTGAAGAAGTTTCCCCACATGTTCCCCTTAAACTTTTCACCTTTCACCTTTAACTCATGACCTCTGGTTGTAGTCCTGCTCAACCTCAGTGGAAAAAGTAGTTTGCAATTATCCTAGCAATGTCCCCAATAATTTTATATACCTTTATCAAATTCTCATTCTTCTACATTCTAAGGAATAAAGTCCTAACCTATTGAACCTTTCCTTATAACCCAGGGCCTCCCACCCAGCAACATCCTTGTATGTGTTCTGTCTACTTTTTCAGCCTTATTTACATCTTCCCTGTAAGTGGGTGACCAAGGCTGCACACTGTACTCCAAATTAGGCCCCACCAATGTCTTCTCAACTTCAGCATAAAGTCCCATCTCTTGTACTCAATACCTTGATTTATGAAGGCCAATGTGCCAAAAACTTTCTCTACAACCCTATCTACCCTAAAATTAAAGAATCAAATAAAAGAATGTGGTGTAATAAAAAAGTTCTAAGAATGTAAAGTGTTTCTGCACTTAACTTCGTGTTTTCTCACAGAAATTAGAAGCTTTGTAAACATTATCTGCTACAGGTTCCTGACGTATTTACCATGGCAAATCAATAGGTTTCTTCACCCAAAAAGTATCATTCAATAAATTCTTGCTTTTAAAACTTTTGAAAAATCTAAATGGTAACATATTTCTTACATAGCAACACACAAAATTCTCAATGGAATTCAGCAGATCAGGCAGCGTCAATGGAAATGAATAAACAGTTGATGTTTCGAGCCAAGACCCCTCTTCAGGACTGAAATGGGAAGGGGATGATGCCAGAATAAAAGGTTGTGGGCGGGGGGGGAGAGGAAGGAGGCTAGCTAGAAGGTGATAGGTGAAGCCAGGTAGGTGGGAAAGTTGGTGGTGTATGCAAGGATTCCAGAGTCAGTAGGCCAAAATTGAGTTTGTAAATTATGTATGTCATAGAATGATGTTTGATCCCTCATGCAATTCCCTCGATCCCTTCTCTCAAAGCCTCAGCTCATGCCAGAACTGGTTGGTATGTTTGCATTTACGTTTGTTGAATATCTTTTTCTTAGTGACTTCAGGTGTGAACCTGGAGGGTGCAATATGTCAGTTGCCTTAACTGACCCCTTTCTTTCCACAACACCCCATTACCACATTTCCAACATTTTTAGTTAGAAATTATTCATAGAATTCACTCACATTTGTCAGTCCTGCATTGGCTCAGTAAGCAGTGAACTCTTCATTCATTATTGTTAGGAATGTCTATGAATGCAACATTGCTCCTGGGATTACGTGGATTATGGGGATATAAATCTTGGATACGGCCATTCCATTGCTTCCTGGTGAAGAATTCAATAGTATAATTAGCTAATCAAATTTTAACACATGTTGATAATTTCTGATCTCACCTTGCCTTTTTACACAGATTATGTAGAGGTGAGGAGAGGCTCCATTCCTGCCACTTATTTCCAGACAGCCTGTACTGGCAATGATTAGTGACTGCAAGTAAAAGAAGAGTTAACATTATCCTTTAAAATACTTCATTGAGGATTCAAAAACAAATTAAGCACTGGCAACTACATGTTTGTATGAATTAAACATATGTTCTATGTTCTTTGTGCTAAACTTGGAAATTATGGTGTTCTATGTTATTAAGACCGTAAGATATAGGAGCAGAATTAGGCCATTTGGCCCATCGAGTCTGCTCCACCATTTCATCATGGCAGATCCATTTTCCCTCTCAGCCCCAATCTCCTGCCTTCTCCCAGTATCCCTTCATGCCCTGACCAATCAAGAATCTGCTGCAACTGTTCACGATATACATCTCGAAGAGGGGACCGAGGGCAGTGCACCTAAGTTTGCTGATGACACTAAATTGAGTGGAAAAGCAAACTGTGGAGAAGATGAGGAGAGTCTGCAGAGAGATATAGATATTTTAAGTGAGTGGGCAAGGATCTGGTAGATGAAGTACAATGTTGGTCATCCACTTTGGAAGGAAAAACGGAAGAGCAGATAATTAGTTAAATGGTAAAAAAAATAGCAGCATGCTGCTGTGCGGAGGGACTTGGGGAATGTTTGTGCATGAATCACAAAAGGTTGGTTTGCGGGTGCAGCAAGCCATCAAGAGGGCAAATGGGATGTTGGCCTTCATTGCTAGAGGGACTGAATTTAAGAGCAGGGAGGTTATGCTGCAACCGTATGGGGTACTGGTGAGGCTGCACCTGGAGGACTGCATGCAGTTCTGGTCTCCTTACTTGAGGAAGGATATACTGACTTCAGAGGTGGTGCAGAGGAGGTTCACCAGGTTGATTCCAGAGATGAGGGGGTTAGACTATGAGGGGAGATTGAGTCACCTGGGACTGCACTTGTGGAATTCAGAAGAATGAGAGGAGATCTTATAGAAACATATAAAATGATGAAAGGGATAGATAGGATAGAGGCAGGAAAGTTGTTTCCACTGGTAGGTGAGACTAGAACTAGGGGACAGAGTCTCAAGATTCAGGGGAGTAGATTTAAGACAGAGATGAGGAGGAACTGCTTTTCCCAAAGAGTGGTGAATTTGTGGAATTCTCTGCCCAAGGAAGCAGTGGATGCTACCTCAGTAAATATATTTAAGACAAGGTTGAATAGATTTTTGCATAGTAGGGGAATTAAGGGTTGTGGGGAAAAGGCAGGTAGGTGGAGATGAGTCCATGGCCAGATCAGCCATGATCTTATTGAATGGCGGAGCAGCTCGATGGGCCAGATGGCCGACTCCTGCTCCTATCTCTTATGTTCAAATCTCTCAACTTCCCTTAAATATACCGAACGTAAAGACTTGGCCTCCACCACCACCTGTGGCAATGAATTCCACAGAACCGCAGATTAATTGTGAGATGTTTATAACAAATTCCTTTACATTAGTGTAGCACGTTAAATATCCTGATTAAATTAGTGGACTAAAGGTTTTAAAACAAATGTGATAAATGCTTATAAGCTAATATCTAATAGCAGAACTTCCAGATGTTCTTTTAATGAGCTAAATAGTGCAAAGCTGCCACTGGATGTAACTGGCACACTAAATTAGTGAATGTACCTAGCGATTACTGAAATGTCCTACATACATTTTTCAGCGGAGGTTTATCTTCTGCCATCCTTTTGTTAACCAAACCCAGCGAGCTGTAATAATGTGCCATGCGATAGGACATTCAGGTGGGAATCCTGAAATGTTGACAAGAGTGAGGGGAGATCAATTATCGGATGCAAAAGGTACTGCAGATGTTAGAAATCCAGAGCAAATTACTCAATGAAGCTCAGCAGGTCAGGCAGCATCTATGGATGGGAATTAATGGTCGATAGTTTGGGCTGAGACCCTTCATCAGGACACTTAATCAATTACTAGACACTGTCCCGTATTATGGAGCGTAGCGTTTGGGGACTCAGGAACAGGTCTGTAAATTAACTTCGAGGCCAGAGGGGGAAAAAGATGAGAAAAACACTTACTAAAAAAGATATTAAAAGCAATATAACACACTCTTCCTAAAAATCTGAACCATCTGCTTCCCATAATATTTCTCTAATGCAGCTGGCATCATTACTCTCAATTAAACTAATTAAACAGATATGTGTTTAATGCAAGTTAACAGCGTTGTGCCAAAATCCTCCTGCTTGGTGTTTCTCTGTGTGTTTATTTATTTAAGCTTTGCTGTTTGACGACTTGCTGTTTCAATTTACTGCACTGGAATATCACCTATGCATGAATCTAAAGCTTGTTTTTCTTTCTCTTGACTTCCTCTTTGAAGGCTGTAAAAAATGTGGTTGGAATGGTAAGTGCATCGAACTGGATTAATGCCGTTAAAACATTGGAGTTTGCAGTGAACTGTGTTAACGCTTTGATCCGTAGAGGCTTTTCACTGATTGTCTTTATTTTTGCTTTGCTCCCATTGAAATTCACATTTTTTCCGCTGCCCAAATACATTGTAGAAACCTCCATTTATTAACAATTGTGTGATTTCCCCACTTACTCTTTCCTCTAATCTTAGTTAGTTTAATTCATCTAAAGCATTTCCATCCCTTTCACACAGATGACAAGAAATGATTTTGTGGCTGTTTACAATGATCCTGTAACTGGTTTCTTGGTGGTCCCTTCAGGTTGCTCCTCCCTGGAAAAACAATGCTCAGCTTTCAGTTCCTACGTTCCTCCCCCATTCCCTGACAGTTCATCCTTGTGGTAAGCAACTGCCACTCTACAGTTCAATGCCCTCTGGTACTAGTGTTGCAATAAAAGTGATCTCAATACCCCAGCACCAACTTCCATGAATTTTCGTCAATGAAACTCATTTCGACTTCGGGAAATGCAGGAACTAAATAGATCTATAAGCTTAGGATAGGGGCGGCAGAGTAACGTAATAGTTTGCACACCCCTTTACTGTACCAGCGAAGCAGGTTCAATTCCCGCCGCTGCTTGTTTGTACGTTCTACCTGAGACCGCATGGGTTTCCTCCGGGTGCTCTGGTTTCCTCCCACGGTCCAAAGACGTACCGGTTAATTGGTCATTGTAAATTGTCCCGTGATTAGGCTCGGGTTAAATCGGAGGATTGTTGGACAGTGTGGCTGGAAGAGATCCATGCAGTATCTCAACAAATTTTCAAAAAGCTTAATATCTGAGGCATAATCTCATCAGCTGTTTCAACCTAGGCTGTGAAATACTAACACATTTAGTCTTTCTCTTCATGCATTCTGTGCATTTAGTGCTTTCTGCGTCTTTGTACTTTCAGCTCTATCGTTTTGTCATCACTCTGTGCTTAGTGTTGAGTGAAATAAATGTAAATCAAGTTGTAAGTCATGAAGTAACAGATATTTGTTGCAAGTATGAATAAATAAGTTTCAGATTCCCACTCCCCACAATTTGTCTTTAAGTTTATGAATATGCTTTCAAAATATCCATGTATGAAAATGTGGCTTTAGTTTATTCAACTCTTGAATAATTTGTAAAGTTGAACAGATGCATAAGTACGTAAACAGTGCATTACTTGGACTATGACTTTTGTTTCTCTATATGATGCCTTCATACACTGGCTAATGGAACTGCTAGCTACCTGTTCCCGCCATCATTTATCTTCATTTCCTCATGCAAGGCATAAGGGCTTTGCTGGTTGTGCCACTATTTGTTGTCTTTGCTGAATGGGCATTTTGGAAGATGGGTAAAATCCAACTGTATTTCCCTGTAGCTTGTGACAAAACCACACAGAGTGATGCAGAGAGGTGTGTTCATGCTTCAAGAACTGAATACCAAGACCATAAAATATAGGAGCAGAATTAGGCCATTTGGCCCATCAACTCTGCTCTGCCACTTCGTCATGGCTGATCCATTTTCCCTCTCGGCCCAATCTGTTGCCTTCTCCCCGTCACCCTCCATGCCCTGACTAATCGAGAATCTATCACCTCTGCCTTAAATATACCCAGCGACTTGTCCTCCACAGCTGCCTGTGACAACGAATTCCACAGATCCACCACCCTGTGGCTAAAGAAATTCCTCCTCCTCTCCATTCTAAAAGGACGCCCCTCTTCGAATACTTCGAAAGCTACTGTCTTTCAAAAAAACGTATAATGTTGCTTGTATTCAGATTTTGAAGACCCTTCCCAACACTTTTGCTGTTTCCAGCAGCTACTGCTGCAGTTTTTCTTAGAACTAAACAATCCTAAGCAGTAATTTTGAAATGTGACCTTGAATGGTAACTAATGCCTCACACAAGACAGATTTGCAAGATCTGACTGTATGTCATGAGGTAGAATATTGATATCACTTGAAACACTATTATTACTTGTGCACTAAGTCAGTAGAACTCCTTTTCATTGACCTTTCCTCTCTCTTATAATCACATAAAAAGCTCTCATTATCAACCTGCCAATTATCTTTATTTCTCCTATCTCTCACTGCCTCCTTCTTTTTCATTTAAATGTTCTTTCTCACCACCTTTTCTTTTTGGTGTCATTGCTTTCTAATTCCCCTACACCAAGCTGTATGAAACCCCACATTGTTAGTGAAGCTCCTTTCTCGTGCGACCCTGTGAAGTTGTGTGGGTTAACTCAGGGCAGAGGCCGGCACTTGTGTTTGTGTTGCTACCAGGAGGGGGAGCCCCTGTATCACAAAGCAAGCAGAGGGGCTATAAACACAAGAAACTCTGTAGTTGCTGGAAATCCAAAGCAACACCCAAAATGCTAGAGCAACTCAGCAGGTCAGGCAACATCCATGGAAATAACTAAACAGGTCGACGTTTCAGGCCGAGACTCTTCTTCAGGACTGGGAGGGAAGGGGGAAAGTGTCAGAATAAAGAGGTGGGAAGGAGGAGAAGAACGACGGCTAGAAGGTGATAGGTGAAGGCGGACTGGTGGGAAAGGTAAAGGGCTGGAGGTGAAGGGATCTGATAGGAGAGGAGTGTGGACCATAGGAGAAGGGGACCAAGGGGGAGGTGATAGTCAGGTAGGGAAAGCTAAGAGGCCAGAGAAGAGAAGGGAAAAGAACAAGAGGAGAGGGGGAGCAAATATTTTTTTAACTGGAAAGGGAAATCAATATTCATGCCATTAGCTTGGAGACTACCAAAACAGAATAAGACCATAATACATAGGAGCAGAATTGGGCCGTTCAGCCGATCAAGTCTGCTCCGCCATTTCATCATGGCTGATTCATTTCCCTCTCAACGTCATTCTCTCGCCTTCTACCCATAACTGTTCATGCCCTGACGAATCAAGGACCTATCAGCCTCTGCCTTAAGCACACACAGGGACTTGGTCTCCACTGCCAGCTGTGGCAATTAATTCCACGGATTCACCACTATCTGGCTAAAGAAATTCCTCCTCATCTCTGTTCTAAATGGATGTCCCTTTATTTTGAGGCTGTACCCTCTGGTCCTAGACTCCCCCACCGCAGGAAACATCCTCTTCACAGCCACTCTAGGGCTTTCAACATTCAATGCATTTCAATGGAATCCTCCCTCATTCTTCTAAATTCCAGCAACTACAGGCCCAAAGCCTTCAATTGCTGCTCTTACGATAACCCTTTTGTTCTCGGAATCACTCTCACGAGCCTCCTCTGAAGCCTCTTCAATACAAGGTGTTGCTCCTTCACTCTGAAGGTGGCCTCACAAATTTGCCAATTTGCAACCAGTCACTAAAATATAAATGATTTGATTAATGTCCAACAGAGTCCTCTAGAGTCAGACCCTCCTTGAACTTTGATGTCTCATTAAAACCTTTCAAAATGTGAACACTGTACAATGATGTGTCTCTTCCTTCTCTGCCCTACCTTACGAGGTATTACTTGTGTGGTCTTTCTGATGGAGACCAAGGAATGTTTTGGAGATGTGAGACTGCAGATGCTGGAATGTGGAGCGCAAAAAAAACACCCCAAACTGCTGGAGGAACTCAGCAGGTCGAACAGCATCTGTGAACTTGGGGGTGGGGGAGGGGGCGCAGGGGAGGGATTACCAGTGTCTTGTCACCTTTCTTAAGTGTCATATTCCGCCACTTGTAGCCTTTGTGCTTCCCTTTATCACCCAACAGCTGCTGTTTCAACCTTCATCTTCCTTTCTCCCCACTTCCTTATCTGGATCCATTTGTTTCCACCCACCTGCTCCCAACTCCATCCCTCCCCTCCTCCACACCTGGCTCCTCCTGCACATCACCATTCACCCCTCCTGGTTCCACCCCCCACATACTAAACATAATATTCCCCCCCCCCACCCCAATCTGGTTCCTTCTGCTCTTCATTTCTTCCTTCATGATTTCCATCAATTCCCTTGGTTCTCATGTTCCAGCGCATGTGGCCTTATCATCTCCATCCTCCGTCTCCAGCACCTCCCCACTCCTGGCTCCATCTTTCTCATTTCTCACCTCTTTTCCTTGGCTGGTTCCACCTGTTGCCCAGCCGCCACCGTCTCCCAACTCCCCCTCTCTCCTTTCCCCCACCTGGCTCCTTCTGTGCAACACCCTTCACCATTTGTCAGCCCATGCATCATCTACCTGCCCCGCCTCACCCATCCCCGTCTCCTCTTTAAACTTCTCCTGGCACTCTCAGTCCTGATGCAGGGTCTCAACACATAGTGTTGATAATTCCTTTCCCCACTCACAGATGCTGCTTGACCTGCTGAGTTCCTTCAGCAATTTGATTTTTTTGCCAAATTATTATTTATTTCACTCCTGCTCTATTCTTCTTCCACTTTGGTATATTTTGCAGACTGAGAGAGATATATGTTTTATACATGTTTCTTCAGTTGCATTGCAGGAAGGATGTTGAGGCTTTACAGAGGGTGCAGAAGAGGTTTACCAGGATGCTGTCTGGTTTAGATGGCATGTGCCGGACAAACTTGGATTATTTCCTCCGGAGTACTGGAGGCTGAAGGGAGATCTGAGATCTGAAAGAGGTTTATAAGGTTATGAGAGGCACAGATAGAATGGACAGGGAGTGTCTGTTTCCCAGGGTAGAAATGTCAAATGCCAGAGGGCATGCATTGAAGGTGGGGCGGGGTGGATTCAAAGAAGATGTTCCTGCTATGCTAGTAGAGGCAAATACATTGGAGGCTTTAAGGAGACGCTTAGATAGGCACGTGGACATGAGAAAGATGGAGGGATATGGCCTTTGTGTTGGTAGGAGGGATTAGTGTTTGGGTGTTTTTGATTTGCTTTTTAATGGTTCGTCAATATTGACATTACTGTCCATGTGTTCCTTGGGATACTGACTTGTACCTTATCCAGTAATAATTGGAAGTTCCTAGTTGATTTTTTTTCTCCTTGTCCCAATTCACTGCCTGAACAAAATTTGTTGAAATGGGGAAGCATACCTTTATAAGAACCTGTATAACTCAGTGGTTTGTTTGTTTTAAACTAAGAGTTTTGTGCATGGAAGTTGTTAGGCATACACCATAATGTCAAGTGACATACACTGTTCTTTTGATAATCACTTGCCAAAATGCATTGGAGAATTCTCCATGTTCTGTGAGAATACAGAAGTACTGAAAGGGCTCCATCTAACATTTATTTTGTTTACTTATTGAGAGACAGCACTGAGTAGACTGTTGTAGACCTTTGAACCACACCACCTTGCAACCTCCAACTGAACCCAAGCCTAATCACGGGACAATTTACACTGACCAATTAACCTACCAACCGGCACATCTTTGGACTGTGGGAGGAAACAGGAGCACCCAGAGGAAACCCACGCAGTCATGGGGAGAATGTACCAACTCCTTACACGCAATGGCACAGTAAAGTGTTGCACTAACCACTGGTTCCTCCAGCATTTCACGTGTGTTACTCTGGACGTCCAGCATCTGCAGAATCTCATTCTCCTTCTACCTCTCCGTGTTACCATCGCACTCACGGCAAAAGGAGGTTCCAAGTGAACGGTTTGTTCTATTGCACATGGTGCTGTTGGAAACCACTGTTTTTTTTTAAAATACTCTTTATAAGATTTATACTTTTTAAACAAGCTCATGTAATTTTCACACTCACTGACAGAAAGCAGTATAGCAGCTAAACCAATAGTTTATCACCCTTCTCGTTTTTCATTGGCTAAGTATTAGCACGTTACCCATGTGATGTAATTGTTTTTAGTATGTAACCTATTAACTAATTCATTTTTACCTATGGAATTTCTCTTATCTATAAAAGTGATGGACTTTTCAGAGGTGCCATCTAGGGTTCTTCTTTATTCTTTTGTCTTACACTCCTGATCATCGTTTCTCAGCTCTTTATTTAGTTTGCTTAGTATTTGTATGTTTGTTTGTACTCTAAAATAGACTGAAATCTTGGAATTAAAACTGCTCATCATTCCTGACTCTCAGAAGAACTATAAAGATTAGGAAATGAACAGTGATCCAACAGTAGGGTGCACAGCAGGGTGCTGAAGATCGAACCAAGAATAGCTGAGCAGCCCTGCCCTAACCTGTGTGCCCTGACTCTGTGTTCCTGTCCTTAAGATAATGGTCGTGATTGACAAAGATTTCTCATCAGTTGCAGAACTTCCACATCAGTAATGCTAAAATGGTGTGGGCTTTGCCTTTTGAAGACATACTTGTCTGTGAATTGGACTATGTGCCTCAGTAGGCAACATGTCATTCACAAACATCAAATGAAGGTCAGGTATTGTGGAGAGTCAATCACAAACATGAGAAAGTCTGAAGATGCTGGAAATCCAAAGCAACACACACAAAATGCTGGAAGAACTCAGCAGGTCAGGCAGCGTCTATGGAAGTGAAGAAGTGGTTGACATTTTATGTCGAGACCCTTCTTCAGGACTGAGAAGTAAAGGGGGAAAGACGCCAGAATAAAAAAGGTTGGGGAAAGGAAAGGTGATAAGTGAAGCCAGGTGGGTTGGAAAGATTGAGGGCTGCAGAATAAAGAATCTGATAGGAGGGGGAGAGTGGACCATAGGAGAAAGGGAAGGAGGAGGGGACCCAGGGGGAATGCAGACTAGATGAAGGGAGCTGGGGAGATTAGTTCACCGGAAGGAGAAATCGATATTCATGCCATCAGGTTAGAGGGTACCCAGATGGATGATAAAGTCTTGCAGCTTCTTCAACTGAGCTTTCGCTTTGGATAGAGTTAATATGAACTTCACTGAGGGCGATCTGGTTGAACAAGTAGCAAACAATTGATCTTGGGAAACCAAACAGCCAAAGCTATTCCAGGAATTATTGAATTGTAGTTTAATTGGCGATACTAATGTAATTCCATCAGGTTTTAATGTTATGTTGAGCACCTACATATTACTACAATCCCTGCATGTCTTATGTGTTCCATTTGCTTCATTAACAACCTGAAAAACTGTACGCTAAATAGTTTAGTGATTCTTCCACTAAAACATTAGGATTATTCTAACAACATTTAGCACATAATCCACATCAGTCTTCTTTGTGTTGCCTGCTTTCTTTTACAATATTGTTCTTTGTTTTACACAGCTCCATCAAGTCCTTGTTCAACTTCAGACGGGGGAGAAAGACCAAGATTTTTCTTCAGCACCTATTCAACTGTCCATAAGTGTGCAGCTCTGGCGACTGCCAGGATGTCATGAGTTCCTGGCTGCCTTAGGTATGATGCAAATGAATATTTGATTTTTAGCAACTGAGTGGAGATTTGCTGTTCTGATTCCTTCAGTTACCAATCTTTCTCAGATTCTTCCTCTGATTTCTAGCATCATGAAGCCTCTGTGGCTTCCAGAAGCCATTTTCTTTCCCACCTTCCATACTTTAGAGGCTAATGTTGAAGAAAGGAAACTGGAATTTGCAGTGAAATGATTATAAAACTATTAATTCTCACTGTTGCATTTGGTAGAACATCTGGCAGTGGAACCTGGAAATCAAGAAACCGCAGTCAGTAATACCCTTCTCCTCCACAAATGCCACTTCTGCAGCCTTGCAAGAAACAATACAATATGCCTTGAAAGAACAATTCAATCTACAAACGTTTGTATAATGCAATGGTAGCAGCTACTCAAACAAACCAATGCTGCTGCTGATGACCACACGGGTTGTTACTTTGTATGATGCATCCTCTGATCAATCCAATAATAACGTTCCAAGAAGTCGGTGAAATGTATTTGATCCTTTATTAGCAACTAGCAAGATAATCTTGAAGCAATGAAACTTATGAAACTGAAACTAGTGATATTAAATGTACTTAATCAGACTTAGCAAAGGATGTGACACCCGACAGTCTCTAGAACCAAACTGTCCAGAACAAAGCACAAATACGTAACTAAACCCTTTGCTTTTGCTACGCCCCCACCCACATGACTAGCTACCATAATAAACGTGCAGCACAAAATACAATTCAGGTAGAAAGCAGATGCATGACTCCTATAGCAACCCTAGCTTCAACTTTTTAATGCATTATTTTCATTGTAGAAGCCCTGGAAGTGTTTTTTCTGAATTAGTTGCAGGTGGGCTTTATATTGCTATTAGTAATAATCACTGATGAACAATCTCTCCATCACTGTGAGAGTGGCATTAGTTAGTATTCACTAAAAATATTATTAACTAGTACTTTTTCATATTGAAAACTCCAAGAACTTTTAGAATAAATACTTTTTCATTGTTTAAAGTTTATGATGCCGTGCATCTACTTTTAAACATGTTCATGCCCCACCTAACATAAACCACTGTTTTCCTCCAGATGCTTTTCTTACATCCTCACAATTGCTCCCTCATCTACAAAGCTAACCCTTGCTACCTGTATTCTCGGACTCGCTCAAAGACTGCCTCTTTATACCTGCTCATTTTTCCATTAATGAACTACCTGACTCAACCCCCTCCCAACCTCGTTTTGACTTGTTTCTAGTCAAGACAGTTGACATTCGCCATCCTATAATTATTTCCTCGCTCCCACACATTCTTCTCCTGGAAAGAAGAGTGCTTCTTCCCTTAGCTTTATGGCTACAAATTACAGACCTTTATTTGTTACTTGCTAGTGAAATGATTTTGTTGAGGTCATCAGTGAAAGCTTCCCCTATACGCTGGCTCAGATTTTGCAGTCTGAGCCAGTTTACTAAATGTTTGCACGATACAGTTTACTAAATACTGTATCATGCAAACATTTTGTTGTTTGTTGTTTTGTTGTCCTGACGAAGGGTCTCGGCCTGAAACGTCGACTGCGCCTCTTCTTATAGATGCTGCTTGGCCTGCTGCGTTCACCAGCAACTTTGATGTATGTTGCTTGAATTTCCAGCATCTGCAGAATTCCTGTTGTTAACATTTTGTTGTTGTTTGGCCTTTAGCTCCCAGTGGGGTATAGGCCATCGATGTCCTCCCATCTTCGTCGTCCTCTGTTCTGAACCAGTTTCTCGAGGCTGGACCAGGAGTGACCCCATTTTCGTATTTAATATTTACAAAGTGCCCTTTAAAACCTGGAAAAGTGTTAGTGACTGATGTACGGTACTGTGCAAAAGTCTTAGGCATGTATATGTACTGTAGCTTGGGTGCCTAAGACTTTTGCACCAAACTGTAGTAATTTTATGTATTGCACTATACTGCCACTGCAAAAATAAGCAAAGACGTATGCGAGTAATAAATCTGATTCTGATATGGGTCTGTATTGTGGATTGAGAGTAGGAAGGGGGTGCGGAGAGGGGAATTATGGTTGGGAAAAGGGGAAGGTAGAGGGGAGGGAGCGGGAAGCACCAGAGAGACATTCTGTAATGATCAGTAAATCAGTTGTTTGGAATCAAACGTCCTTGCCTGGTGTCTTGGGGCTGGGTGTGTCTGCACCCATGCCAGCACCCCCCACCTGCCCCGACACCCCTTCTCTGCCATCTGTCCCACACCCCTCCCGTGGCAGCACACCTTCATCATTCCCAACGTTCTTTGCTTCTGCCAGATTTACAACCTTGTTCTCTGCTTCACATTGACAAATACGGTACTGTGCAAAAGTCTTAGGCGTCCTAGCTATATATAGACTTTTGCACAGTATGGTATCGTCACTAGCTAAACTGGTAAAGTAGCTGACCTAATATATTTATGTTTCATAAAGATCGTTTACGCTCCAGGATTAACTTTGTGAATGTTAGCTGATACCAAACAGGCCAGTAGTTGAAATTTCACAGTTGGCTCCTGTGCCTGTTCTGAGAGCAAGGGCATATCAGCTTTCTAGCTTCACGACTACGGACGTACAGGTAATTGGTTTGGCAATGATGTATGACAGTACTTCTGTGCCACATTATTATGGGACCAGTGCAGGAAATGAGAAAGTAGATAGATAGAAATGCATTAATTTAAACACCTTTTGTAACTTATAGAAACATTTTTATTCTTGAAGTGACAATATGGCTTGTTCTAATCATCAAATCATGTCAGAAGTCTGAGGTTTAAAACAGAATATTTTAAGATTTTCCTTTTAACAAGAAAATTGTAATTATTTGCCTTAAATCGACATCACAGTGACACTCACTGACTTGAATTCAGGGGAAGATGTAAGAAGTTGAAAAATCTTTCACAATTTTAAAATTACCTTTTAAATGTGTGAGTGACTAGGAGTCAGGCCTGGTTGATTACTTCTCTGCTCTTCATCATTAGAACCATTATGTTAAAATGACTTTGAAAAAATTATCTTCAGTGCGGTTACCTTCCTGGGAGCGAAGCATTTATTCTGTTTAATTTACTGTGCTTTCACATATACTGTATCAAAATATCAGTCTGCGGAAAATCCAAATTCTGAAGAAAGTTATTTGAATAGGCTCTTTCTAAATAAACTTATCAGATCCCATATCAGTCCTGACAGGACAGGGAATTAGTTTTGTCATCCTTCACTTTTCTTCACTGACACTCCTTTGTCTTATCAGTGACACAAGCAAAGGCTGGTTAATCGTCAGATTTCTAAGGATAGGCTCCTGAATCTAAATTAGAAGCAAATGACACGTCTCTCCTATTGGCTTGAGAACTTGTTTAGCTTGTGACAGTAATAACTGAACGAGGGCTTGCCATTTTGAGATAAATAATATTAAAATTTTCTAGCTTCACTGTGATAGCAGGTAATGGACCTCATTTTGAAACCTTAGCTTTATTTACCTCATGTAAGAACAAAATTCAAAGTATGTTTATTATCAAAGTAAGTATAAATTATACAACCTTGAGATTTGTCTCCTTACAGGCAGCCACAAAACAAGAAACCCAAAATAATCCATAGAAAAAGACTAGCAAACACCCAGTGCACAGAGAAAGAGAAAGAAAACACAAATGGACTGACAGCACAGATCATGCAAACAATAAAAACAAGCAACAGCATGCAAAATGAAAGCGAGTCTATCAGCACAGAGCCCAGGGGAGCTGGAGCAGGCCTACAGCCTCAGCCTCCGTTCAGCACACGGCAGAGCAAATTGTCACAGAGCTTGCTGACATGGAGCCTGGAGCAGGCCACAGACTTGGCCTCGAGAGCGGCGCAAATGTCATGGAGCAGTGAGCTGAACCGACCCGACCCGACCCGACCCTCGCCTCTGGTCCCGATTTCACAACAACTGAATTAAAGTAAACTGACTGATAATTTCATGCCTTATGTGAGAGAGTGGTTCTGCTATTGCAAGTAAGGGGTTTTTTTTTGAATTTTAACTGGGGTTCCCAACCTTTTATGTCACGGACCCCTACCGTTAACCGAGGGGTCCATGGACCCCAGGTTGGGAACCCCTGGTTTAAGGGATCTGGAAGTCAAGTGCTTGTACGCCTTCCTCAATTCTCCTTTCCACTCCTCTCGCCTTTACTTACCCTGTAGACACCAACACTTGACAAGGGTCACAAGTTAAAGTCTGCCATGATATCCTCGAGTTTGATTCCTGAAACAATTCTGACAACCTATGTCACCATAACACTGTACGTTCTTTTGATAGCACTGCTGAGAGAGTAAGAAAATACATAAAAAAGT
This sequence comes from Mobula hypostoma, assembly GCF_963921235.1. Taxonomy (NCBI): domain Eukaryota; kingdom Metazoa; phylum Chordata; class Chondrichthyes; order Myliobatiformes; family Myliobatidae; genus Mobula; species Mobula hypostoma. The sequence goes on along the minus strand of NC_086123.1, from coordinate 28,310,409 downwards.
AAAGGTTTATTGGTTTGGTAGTTTAATTTCTCTCAACATATTTCTCCAATGTCATTAACAGTTCATGGATGACTCTCAGCCAACTCTTTTGGATTTTACTGCTAATTGGGCTTTCATCTTTGGGGGAGCCTGATTCCTTTCTTCCCTCAGTTGTGATCAGTGATCAACCCATCAGTTTAAACCACATCCAAATGATCAGAGAATGAGTAGTATATCCTGAGTCAGAGTTAAACAGAATTTAGCCCTAATATTTTTAAGAAGTTTGCATGGTGGACACCAACAGGATAATAGTAAGCCATTTTAGGTCACTTACTACCTACCAGAGCCAATCAAAACTTTCTCGCTTTTTTCTATAACTGTATGGAATAAATTATAGTACGTGGTAGAGTGCAGAACAGATCCTTCAGCCCACAATGTCGTGCTGACCTTTATAAACCTGCGTAATCAATCTAATCCTTCCATCGCACAACCCATAGCCCTCCATTTTTCTTGCATCCTTGTGCCTATCTCAGAGTCTTTTAAATGTCCCTGATGTATCTGCCTCTACCACCACTCCCAGTGCTCTTTGGCCACCCAGCACTCTCCATGTAGTCAAGATAAATGTATACTGCATCTGTTTAAGTGTTAGGCAGATCTGGTTGTACAACAAATGCAGTTCTGTGAACAAAAGAAAAGTTTTAAAATTTTAAACTTTTTTTTTACCTTTAACAACTGCTTAACAATTTGCAGAAAATATTAACAATACTCAAAATGTTACGTTAGGTGAGCATTCCTGGACTGTGTCAGGGACTCTGCGGTTTGATATTTGATATTCTGTGTGTTTTTTGCTCGTGTATTGCTGTTTACACAATTTGTTCTTATTTTTGCACCTTTGTTGTTTGATGTCTTCTTTGAGTGGGTTCCTTGGATAATCTTTGGATAAGGGGAATGCAGTAGCTTATGCAGAGTCATTCACTTCTGAATCTGTGCTCAAAACTAGCTCATAAATCTGTAGTTAGATGCCCTATTAAAATGAGATTTATTAGCACTGAAAGCTGGCACTGTGGAGGGGTTAAGGCTATGGTCAGGTTGAGGATTGGCTGAAATCACAATGTTGGATCATGAAGCACGCTGACCTTAAACTGCTCTGCTGGTGGACTGGGTCCCATGCCAGCTACTGCTTCAGGTCCCATTGTTAATAGGACAAGACCAAATAAGTAAAAAAAATACATGCAAAACATGACAATATTCAGATTTTAAAAAATCCAGGTACAAAGATTCATACTGATCACCCGATCATTCGTTCATACGTTCATTTGCTCCTCTCTGAGAGCCGCTGGGTTTGAGTTGCTCCTCTCGGAGGGGCTGCTTGGCTCGAGTCCCTCGGAAGGACTGCTGGGCTCAAGTCACTTTCCTTCGAAAGGCAGCTGGGTTTGAGCACTTGCTGTCCTCGATGCTGTGAAGATGTTTCCGAAATTCTGAGATTTATGTATTGGGCTGTACTTCAAATTAATCATGTTTCATATTGGCCTCTTTCAGTTTTATGTTTATTTTCATATTCTCACCCATTCTTTCTTGTTGTTGATTGGTGGGTTGGGGATTTGGGGTTTGATGTCTTTGCTGTTGTTTCTTCTTGTGGGCAATATATTAGATTTTTGTGTGCGGGTGGGTTGTGGGTTTCAGGTTTGATGTTGTTTGATGTTCTAGGTGAGTTTTTGTACGAGGGAGGGGTTGGAGGGTTTGGGTTTGCTAGTTTCTGTTTCTTTTTCTGGGGGGGATGATGTCTTTTCTTCCAACTACTTCTGTAGTTTTCCTGTATTTCATGGCTATCTGGAGAAGACAAATCTCAGAGTTGTATTCTACATACATACTTTGATAATAAAATGAACCTTTGAACCTTTGTATGTTGTGGGTGATCATGGTCGTTCGTCTCTCTATGACCATGATTGTTCCTGGCAAATTTTTCTGCAGAACTGGTTTGCCATTGCCTTTTTCTGGGCAGTGTCTCTACAAGACAAGTGACCCCAGCCATTATCAATACTCTTCAGTGATTGAATTTCTGGCTTCAGTGGTCACATAACCAGGAATTGTTGATAAGCACCAGCTACTCATATGACCATCTACCACCTGCTCCTATGGCTTCATAGGACCCTGATCGGTGAGGGTGGGGGGGGGGGGATAAGCAGGTGCTACACCTTGCCCAAGGGTGACCTGCAGGCTAGCGGAGAGAAGGAGCGCCTTACACCTCCTTTGGCAGAGACTTATCTCCACCCATCTATTGGTAATTGGACTTCGGCTTTTTAAGGAAACACCAGTTTGAACAATGTTCTGTACAATAGTAAATCAAGCACTTAAATAGTGCAGTGATGCAGCAATATAAATGTCATCACGTTCGCCAATGAAGTTATGCTCACAGTTTTACTACAATACAATAGCCAAAGTTAGGTGGAACAGTGAATGATGGCAGTTTTTATGATGCTACAGTATTGGAGATAAAAGTTTTATTTCCAAAGTAATCAAAAGATTGGAGAGAAGTCAAGTAAAAATTTTTCACTAAAGGTCAATAGAAGTGTAGATTAAATTCAGGAAGGCTTGCTGAATAAGGGAGTGTAAACCACGTGAGAAACAACTTGTATTATTAATGGAGGCAGTGATACTATCATATTCTCAGAGAAACCCATCTGGATCACCAATGTGCTTCAAGGGAGGAAATCTGCTGCCCACCTTTGTGATTCCAGCCCACAGCAATATGGTTGATTCTTCTCTCTGACGTGCCTGAGTAGGACATTTTGTTGTATCCAAAATACTGCACTAAAACTGAATATTGTCAAAAATCTATTAAGCCATCCTGTGTTGACCTAAGGCAGGGGTCCCAGCTTTTTTAATGCCATGGAGCCCTACCATTAACCAAGGGGTCTGCGGACCACCGAATGGGAATTGCTGACCTAGGCTGACACTGGTTGTAAAAGTCACTCCCAGCTCAGTTGAACTTGTGGTATTCCTGTCTGGCTGGAGATTGGACTTTTAATTGGGAGAAGTGTCCCACAAAACAGCTGAGCAATGACTTGGCATAGTCACTCTAGAACTCAGTGGGATTGAAATTCTGTTCTTTTTTCTAAAAATTTAATAGATTAATGGAATGAAAAAAAAACACCACAAGTCCCAAATCACAGAAACCAGCCTACTCTCTGTGGATGCTGTCTATACATCTCAGTGCCTCAGTAAAGCAGCCAGTATAATCAAAGATGCCACACTCCCTGGACATTGTCTTTTCTCCTCATTTCCAGCAGGCAGAAGATACAAATGTCTGAAAGCAGGGGCCACCAGACTCAAGGACAGCTTCTATCCCACTGTCACCAAACTCTTGATTGGACCTCTAGTACGATAAGATGGACACTTGGCCTCACAACCGACCTTTTCATAATTTTGCCCTTTATCATTTATCTGCACTGCTCTTTATCGGAAGCTTTTACACTTATGCTGCATTGTTATTATTTTACCTTGTCCTAGCTCAATACACTCTGTAATGATTTGATCTGTATGACCAGTATACAAGACAAGCTTTTCACTGTATTTTGGTACATGTGACAATAATAAATCAATTCCAGTAAGAACGTTGGAAGACTTTGTGCAGAGTAAATTTTTTTTTCTGTAAGAAGAGGGATAATATGAATATTCTTCAAGCTATTACTTGCTGTAATGCTTAATAAAAGTCTTTGTGCTGACAGTATTATAACGTGATTGTTCTGGTGGCATTAGTAGCTAAATTGAACTGGAACTTTCTGCTTGGGAACCAGACCTTAACAACATAACATGGTTTTATTCTGTGTGATTTTCCAATGAACTGCTTCCATGCTCAATTGCAGTCTAATCCCCACCAGCAGTGATTGTTCATCTTTCAACATATCTGGTGCGTTTTTTATGAATTAATTTCATGCCTGTATCAGATACCCCGTCCAATTAGCCTTGCCTGTCTAGTCCATTTAAACCCTGAATTACCCCTTAATCCGTTGTATTTTAGTCAGCATGTGCACACAGCTTCCAATTTCCTCGCCATCTTGGCCAGCACATTGCGGTTCAATTTATTTTATGCATTTGGAGAAACAGAGCAGAGCAGGCTCTTCCGGTCCGAGCAGCCCATCTATTTAACCCTAGCCTAAACACAGGACAATTTACAACGACTGATTAACCTAGTCACCAGTATGTCTTTGGACCGTGGGAGGAAACGGATCACCCGCAGGAAACTCATGTGGTCATGGGGAGAACGTACACGCTCCTTACTGACGGTGCCAGAATTCAACTCTGAACTCCAAAGCCCCGAGAGGTAATAGTGCCACACGAACTGCTACGGTGCTGTGGTGGCCTATTACTTCATGATGATGATCGTGATCTAACGCAACAGGAAAGCAGCATCCACCAGCAGAGACCCCCCCACCACTGCCTGGGGTATGCTTTCTTCTCACTGCTACTATCAGGAAGGAGGTACAGGAACCTCAGAACTCACAACACTAGGTTCAGGAGCAGTTATTACCCCTCGACCATCAGGCTCTTGAATCGAAGGGGATAACTTCACCCAATTTCACTCAACCCATCATTGAAATGTTCCCACGACCAATGGACTCATTTTCAAGGATTCTTCATCTCATGTTCTTGATATTTATTATTATTTCTTTCTTTTTGTATTTGCACAGTTTGTAGTTCTTTGCACACTGGTTGAATGTTCAAGTTCAAAGGTTCAAAGGTACATTTAATGTCAGAGAAATGTATACAATATACATCCTGAAATGCTTTTTCTTCACGACCATCTATGAAAACAGAGGAGTGCCCCCAAGAATGAACGGCAGTTAAATGTTAGAACTCCCGAAGTCCCCCCCAGCTCCCCACCATCCCATGCGTAAGCAGCAGCAAAGCAGCAATCCCCCTCCCCACACTGGCAAAAATAAAGCACACCCATTACCAGCACTCTAGCATGAGCAAAGCAATAGCAAAGACACAGACTTGCAGTTACCCCAAAGACTACATTGTTCACCTGATAATTCGACATGCTGCAGGCTTTCTTTCTCCTAATAAGGGAGAAAGAGGTGACTCCATTCCATTTTCCAGCGAGCGGGGAGACATAACAAACAACTCGCTGGTTTACGATGTTAAAAGTCTGTTACGTCACTTTTTTTGAGCTCTGTGCCTGGAGATCACAAGGATCCCGGGTCCCCAGGCACACAGCAGATGTTCTGACTCCCCCAACGACACACGGGTCTCCTGTGGCGACACCGACCCTTGATTCACCCGTCTCTAGTTACTCGAGATCCTAGGCTTCTGAAACTGTGCCGAAATGTTAGGCCGAGACTTTGGCATGCCGAATAGCGGCTGATTGTGGAACCTCGAGAGCAGGTCCCATTCCCACAAAGAACCGTAGTTGGTGCAATTTATCATTGATTATTCTCTGGTTATTATTCTATTATGGACATATTAAGTATGCAAACAAGAAAATGAATCTCAGAGTTGTATATGGTGACATATATGTATTTTGATAATAAATTTACCTTGAACTTTGATGTTCGTTTGTTATGTGCCGTGTTGTGTGACGTGGGCAATCATAGTCTTTCCATGACGACGATTGTCTTGGCAAATTTTTCTACAGAAATGGTTTGCCATTGCCTTCTTCTGGGCAGTGTCTTTACAAGACGGGTGACCTCAGCCATTATCAATACTGTTCAGAGATTATCTGCCTGGCGTCAGTGATCGCATAACCAGGACTCGTGATATGCACCAGCAGCCCATACGACCATCCACCACCTGCTCCAATGGCTTCACATGACCACGATTGGGGGGCTAAACAGGTGCTACATCTTGCCCAAGGGTGACCTGTGTTACACCTCCTTTGGTAGCGATGTCTTTCTGCCCCACCAAGACAGCAATTTTGATGATGTTTTGAAAATCAGCAGCGATCCTTGGCAAGCATTGATTAATGTATTTCATAAAATGCTTTTTTAATGGCTATTGGCACAAGTACCAAGCATTTAAATTTCACATGAGACTATTAACCAGTGCAATGCAAATATAGCAGGCAAATTTCAACCTAAAGGAGTCCTGAAGCTGAACAACGTCTTGTGTTCTCTTTCCTCACCCCCATTTGCCATGCACATGTTCCATATTACTCAAGTATTCCGCAACTGTAACTTTTTACAAAAGAAGTACTGTTTCAAAGATGATTGACATCACAGGGATCTTTGCAAGAATACCACACTGAAGTTGCAGCTTAAGTGAATGCTTATTTCTGTTTCATACAGAATTGATTTATATTTCAACAAGATATCTGTTGATAAAGGAGAAGTGTGAATTATCTCCTTTGAATCGATTGATCTGCAACAGTCCTGTGGGAAAGTACCTTTCACAGGAATGAAAAAAAGAGAACCAAGAGCAAAACTATGAAAAAGTGTGAAGGCGACATTTCTGGCCGAGACCCTTCACCCAGTCCTAATGAAGGGTCTCCGCCTGAAACGTTGACTATTTACTCTTTTGCATAGATGCTGCCTGATCTGCTGAGTTCCTGCAGCATTTTGTGTGTGTTGGTTTGGATTTCTGGCTTCTCCAGATTTTCTCATGCTTAAGAATAAAACTACACTGGTTTGTATTTGTCTTCCCCTTTCTCGTTGAGGATAGGTCTGAGTCTGTTGAGAGGAAATTCCGAGATTTTGGGGACTTTGTTTCGAGGAACCAATTCATTCTAGTTAAAGCATTCTTTGGGGTCAGTGGACACCCATACTGCGCCACGTGATGAGGTGCAAAGTGGAATCATTCTTAGAAATTGCAGTTTGTTGTAACATGATCAAATAATGTCATTGGCAGGATAATCATGTGCATTGTTGGATAAATTATGACGTGGAATAAGGGGGAAATCAAAAACAAAGGCATGTAGGTACTTGGACACAGGCTAATGTTTCTTCATGTAACCCCTTGTCCAGGGTTTGATCTGTGTGAGGTGGGCCAAGAGGAAGTGGTGCTGAAAACCGGGAAGCAGGCGAACAGAAAGACCATGCACTTTGCTCTCCAGTCTCTTCTTGCTCTGTTCGGTAAGTTTTGAATTACACTAGTACAACTGGAGCATGTTGCATGGGAAAGCAGATGTTGGATTGATTGAGATCAATAGAGTCCAATCCATTGTAATGAATGGAGCCTTCAGCATCATTGCTTTTGAAGCGGCAGTTGTGACAAAGAGAAGTCACAGTGCGATCACTCGAGTTGAGTATGATGTTCTCCTAAGGTAGGTTTTCCCAACCCTGGGGTCCACGGTCCTCTTGCTTCATGGCATTGGTCCATGGCATAAAAAAGGTTGGGCACCCTTGTCCTTGGGGGTTATTCTCTTAATGGGAATTGCCTGTGCATGGCTTTGTTTAATGTAAAGAGGCTGATGCACAGGCGGACTTCATACAGTCCTTGACAAATCAAGGTCAGGTTCCAATGGCATGGAATGCAAGATGACTGGGGATCCTTCACTGTTGCAGCCTTCCTCCACCTTCACTGCTGTTGACATGGGTCATCATGCTCCACAGATCTTAGCTGGATTGTTCTTTCTCTGGAACTTCCCCCTTGACCTTACCATGATGGGTGACCCGACCAGGAGCTGAGCTCCAGATAGCATTCTCTCGGATCTCAGGAACTCGCAGGCCTCTCCACCACAATATGGTGGTTGTCCTCGGAGAAGGTTATAAAGAGTATTTGCTATTTACACAGTTAAAGAACAGCACAATATCTACTTCAGTGCAGCCAGGAGGTTCCCCCCAGCTCCAAGGTATCCAAGTTATCTCCTTCCCCCACTGGTGCTCCATCTTCCACTGGGTGCACTGGGCACTGAGCTGCCTAATGCGGGGCACAAGACCCTCCCAAGTAAAATCAAAACCTTTTGTGCGTATCCCATTTCAGCCGCAAAGCAAGCTTGAAGGAATTTCATCCTGTTTAAATGTGGATTAACATGGTCTCCAGAAAGAATGGTATGTTAAAACATATGTGGAGGACATGCAAGCAATTCGATTCACAAAAAAATAAGCTGGCATGACCAATGACATGAAAGATTAGGCCCAACGATCTGTATTCCTTCTCTGATGTTCCTGAACAGCACCGTAAAAAAGATACTGACAGATTTTGGCTCCTGTACAAAAGGCATAAGCTCTCCCATGTGTTCAGTATTGAAAATGACTGTTTTAAAAGTTTCGGCTCAGCTCAGTTGCGACATTCTTCACTCTGTGTAAGAATGTTCGAGCATGTAATCCAGGCTGTCCGTCAAGTGCATTGCTGACGGGGCTCTGCATTGTTTCAGGCGCTGACTATTGAACGAAATTTAAAGGAGGCACTCACTACTTGTTCCAGTAATTAAATGAACATGAAAATCTTTCAAAGCAGATTTGCTGTTTTTTTTAATATATGAAATACGCAGTTTTTCATATATCACCCTTCATGAAACACTTCCTCCACCAGGGGTTCCCAGCCTTTTTTATGCCATGGACCAATACCATTAAGCAAGGGGTGTGTGGACCCCTGCTTTGAATCCTTTTATCTTAAGGTTTGTTCTCATCTCTTTCCCTTGCGCCAAGCATCCATCTGAGACCCTGTCTGCTGATGTTCGTAGGTCACCTGATTGGCTCTCTATCCAACCCGAAAGCCACTCTGCTTGGTTCCTGGCCCGGTCTGCTCATGGACCAATCTCATACAGACCCCCTATTCAATTTTATCCTCTCCACTTAGCCCCGATATGCTGCCTCCCCGGACTGTGTTAACAAGATTTATTGATTGGAATTTAGCAAGATTACCTACTTGGTATGCAAAACAAGTTTGACCTAAAGACGTCAAAAGGATTTTGTGAAAAAAAAATTCAATTAATAATTTAGTTATTTTTGTCTAAGGATCACTTGACCTTTCAACAGAGGTTGTCAGGCAGAAACTGCCTTCGTTTTAATGCAATTACACTCAACAAAAATGATTCATAATACTAATCGGAAAAGTATGCATGCATGGAGGGATCTTATTTATTTAACCTGTTTTATTTACAATCTGATTTCTCTAAGCAATGGAATAGCATGAGGAGTGGGATACAAAGTACATTATCAACTACAGATTTGTAGTGCACAGTTCATTCACTGGTGTAACAGATGAGTATCCAGCCCCCAGATGAATAAGAAGGTGTCTGCATAATTAGATAAGGGCGACATTGCATATTCCAATTTTATATTTGAAGTGTCTTCTTGGGTATCCACCAGAAAAATTATAATTTATTTTGTCATTTTGTTTATTAATGTGTGTGGCTGCTCCTGATGCTGTTAATATATTGTCCTGCTTTAGTTGGACATGAATTTATTTATTGTTGTTCTGTTTTCCAGTTATTATCTTATCAGAATTTTTGGCATTCTTTCCCCCTTGCCCAGAGCACGGAGAGGTTGAGTGTCCTCTGCCGGAGGCACGGCAAAGTATCTGGGTATAGATGCAAATCTGCAGCTATAGTGTGCATGCCAAAGGCACCGAGAAGAGTATTCCCCCGCCCCTCACCTTTTCTTTTTGAAAGTGCTCTGCCACTTTCAGCCTGTAATATAGAATCATGGAAACCTATAAAGTGAAGGAAGCCATTCAGCCTGTCATATCGACGCTAGGCAAGACAAGAGTCTCCAGCTGAGTTCAGTTTTCTAGTTCTTGGTCCTTTGCCTTGTGGCGCAGGGTGCTCAAAATACGCTCAGTGGCCACTTTCTTAGGTCCACCTGTCCACTTGCTCATGAATGCAAATACCTAATCAGCTAATCATGTGGCAGCAACTCAAAGCATAAGAGCATGTACACGTCCTCAAGGGGTTCAGTTATTGCTCAGACCAAACATCAGAATGGGAAAGAAATGTGATCTAAATGTCTTTGACCATGGAATGATTGTTGGTCCCAGGCAGGGTGGTTTGAGTATCTAGAGAAACTGGCGATCCCCTGGGATTTTCATGCACAACATTCTCAGGACTTCGCAGAGAGGGGTGGATTGACATATGCGGCGTGGCTGTGCTTTCATATTTTTTCCCACTTTTTCACGTTGGACTGCACTGAGCTGCGAGCTCAGTTCAGTGCCTTTGAGGTGGTCTTGCACTCTTCCCCAAATCTGGGCTTCGCGACTACAATTTCCCTGACTTGCCTTGAATGCCCTTTTGTCTTCATTTTGGTTTGGTCAGTTGAAAATCTACCATACTTTTGGACCTTACAGAGAGAGGGGGCATTTATTCTTATGAGTTCATTGAAAACAGGTGATTCTCCAATTTTCTCCATCAATAAATTGGGCGAGTGGGTAAGGTAATACAGAGTATTGTTCCTGGTGAAAGTTACTGTCGTAATTACAAAGGGAATGAATAACTTTCAGCCTCATAATTTTGGTTTGTAATTTTTAGTAAATTGTTTTGGATTTTTTCTTTTGATTTGACACGAGGCACAATGTTTTGTAGATTAGCTCAAAAAAGTTTACTTTATATTTTAAATTTAGAAAATGAGACAGTATAAATATGGAGGCCGAAAACTTTTTCAATGCGCTCTTCCTATCTATCATCTTCTGAGACCTGCTGGTCCTATTGAGACTGAGTATTCACTATAGGACAAAGTTTAACCAGGTCTTTCTGTGGAGCCAAGTAAAAAATCCTTTCTGAGGAACTTCCTCTTTTCCTGTATGATTTTCTGTGTGAATTGTAAAACACTGCTCCCTCTGAACTAAGCAAAGGATTTACAATGTGCCATCAGATTACATTTTGGTTCCAAATTTTATGCTTCCAATAAAATCAGTTCTGGAGGTGGCTGGTTTCTAGATGAAAGTGTAGATCACAGTTTGCCATGTCAGAGCATTTGAATAATTAGCATTTGTTCCTAGAATCACTTCTGGCAGTAACTTTGTACAACTGCTTTGTCCTTGAAAGTTGTTGCCACTGGTCAGTGTCACATGATAAAGCTGCTCACTCTGACTCAACAGCATTCTGTTAATAGGCAGTACAGTACCATCTTTAAAGGAGAGAAATATCCAAAGTTCATCAGTGAAAACTATGGATTCTGAGCCCATATCAAAGGACTTTTTCAATGGTCTAAATTTTAAGGAATCAAAATTCAAAAGTTAAAAGTGCAAAGTAAAACATATTATCACAGTACATACATGTCACCACATACAACCCTGAGATTCTTTTTTTGCGGGCGTACTTAGCAAATCTGTGGAACAATAACTGTAAACTGTAAATATCAGGAACTGTTAACTGTAAACAAACTGTGCAAATACAAATATAAACAAATAGCAATAAATAATGAGCATGAAATAACTATATAACAGAGCCCTTAAGTGGGTGTAGTTATCCCCTTTCATTCAAGAACCTGATGGCTGAGGGGTAGTAACTGTTTTTGAACCTGCTGGTGTGAGTCCTGAGGCACCTGTACCTTCTACCTGATGGCAGCAGCGAGAAAAGAGCATGGCCTCGGTGGTGAGGATCTTTGATGATGGATGCTGCTTTCCTATTGCAACATTCCATGTAGACGTGTTCAATGGCAGAAAGACAGAGACATATATATGTGTGTGTGTGTGTGTTTGCGTGAATAAAGGCATCGGAGAGAATTACTGGTAGATATGAAGCAGCCTTTTTATTTGACAAAGTGGGATACAACAGGCATGAGATGGAGACCCTTTTGCAGGAAAAAGGTCTACCAGCACTACACAGTTATTTTATGAGCTAAAGATCAAAGAAAAAAATAATTTCGATTCAAAAATATCCATATTTACATTGTTTCCTTTTGAACTACTTGTAACAGTTTCAAATACCTGGATCTTCCCACCATCACACCCAAAACAAGTGTTAATTACTGCCATATTCATGCAAATGAGATGTTGATTGGGTTCATGCTTATGTAGACAATTAGTTAATTGCCTATTTCCTGGTCTGCATTTTACTGTTCTCAACTACGTTTTAAATTTAATCTTTAATGCATATTCATTGCTACATATATATAATTATGTGTGTGTGTGTGTGCGTGTCCAGTCTCGTCCATTTATATATATATAATTATACATTAATAAGGAAAAGTGGTTTCTATATGGCTGGTGATGTGCTGCCAAAGGGGTGAGTGGACGCTTGCATAAGATGATAGTGTTGAAGTAACATTGATACTTGCAAATGCATTTTTTGATGAAATTATGAATAACCAAAAATGTTTTAATCTATTCTAGATTCCACAGAACTGCCTAAGAGACTCAGCCTTGACAGCTCTTCATCGCTGGAATCTCTCTCCTCTTCTCAGTCGGTTTCCAATCCAACAGGACAGATGAACCCACCATTTTCTCCCACATACGGGGATTCCATGGCTTCAGATGCCATCTCTGTGTACAGCCTCAGTTCTATTGCCTCCTCCATGAGCTTTGCTTCCAAAACAGACATCACAGGCGAAGGAATGCTTCAGAGAGCTCGGCAGGACTACGAGAGGCCCAAGAACATTTACCCACACAAGGCGACAATGTTAGCAAGTCGGTCTTCCCCACAGACGAGCAACACCAGTAGAGATGAGGAAGAGTACGATGGATTTTCCATTATTAGCAGCGAGCCTTTGAGTGTTTATACTGATACTGTCAAGGTGTCAGCCTCACCAGACAAAGAGAGGACTACAGAACACAGCCATAACCTTGGAGATAGGCACACACTCAAAGGTAATACAAGTGCTTCTAGCTCTCCAGCTAAAATGACGCTCATCCCAAGTCCCAACTCACCATTTCAGAAAGTAGAATCCAGAAATAAACTTCCAAATTCAGATACTGGAGAATCCGATCAGTCCAGCACAGAGACAGACAGCACGGTGAAATCCCAAGAGGAGAAAGTGACCAAACTTAATCCTCAGGAGCTGGCGCAGAAAATCTTGGAGGAGACGCAAAGCCACTTGCTTGCTGTCGAGCGACTTTATCAGAGTAGTGGGCCTGTTAACCAGCTGGGTCCTGCTGACGTTGACAGTGGTGTAGCCAGCCATCATGGCACTTCAGTTTTTAAATCTTCAGATACGAGCGCATTCAGCAAGCCACTGAACAGTGCTGGGCAGAAAAAGCAGTCTTCTCCAATTACCGCAAGACCAAAGCCTCCAACAAGGAGTTCGTCGCTGCAGAAAGTGAACTCGGAAAACAACACGCCTACCAGTGATATCTCCGAGGCAGGGCTGTCAGCTGGAGATTCCTACTCCAAAGGGAGCAACAGTAGACAAACCACTGCGCCATCTTCACCTGTTGTGGATTTACGTCAGTCACCTGGTTCCTCAACCGATCAGTCTCCGATCAAGATCAAATACCCCAGCTCCCCGTACAGTGCCCACATTTCCAGATCTCCGGGTTCAGGCCAGCAGTCTCCAGCTGGGAGTAACCCTTCTCCTGCCCTCTCGTACTCATCAGCAGGCTCGGCCCGCTCGAGCCCAGCTGACATTCCAGACCTGAGTAAATTGAAAATGACTGCCATCGACGAAAAGGTGAAGGCCGTCCATAACCTCAAAACCTTTTGGACTAGTGCGACGCAGTCTCCGTCCAGGCCCGTGCGAGCTCTGCGTTCCAATCCTGCTCTCGCGGGTTCCAAAGCTGATGCTTTAAGTTATTTGAATCTCTCACCAGCCAGGCGCGCCAAGAAGGAGGAGAAGGAGGATAAGTTTGAACTGAAGGAATTTTCCAAGATTCCCTACGCAGACAAGAAAACCCAGAATGGAAGTGGTGGTTGCCAAGAGACCAGTAAACCTGCAGAATCAATACAGCCAGCCAACAACATTCAGAGGGAAGTGCGCCCGTTGAGGCTTCCATCTGGGAATGGTTATAAATTCTTGTCTCCTCGGAAGTTTCTTCCATCCTCAAAGTGCTGAAACAACTTGAACCAGCCATCTGATTTTTTTCCATTGCCATGTGACCTCGTGGGACTAGCATGTACAAGCCAATTGTGTCGCACAGGCGCTGTTTGTAAACTGAACTTTTGTGTTGCGTGAACAGTACTAAATATTTTATACTGTTAAAGAAAGAAAAAGCAAAAAAAAACTACTGTGTACAAATGTCATATTTTTATTGAATCCAGAATGGCATTTTGCCTTGTTTCTTAGTCACTTAATGGTTGATATTGGTTTATAAATGTCAAAAATCACATTGGAATGTCATCCACAGTCATAGTATTTGTTGGAAATACAAAATAAACTAGGCTTGGCAGTTTTAGGTTGCACCCATTTTTTTATTAATAGTGATCTCTTTTTAAATTAGTGCATGTTATGTACTATTTCTGTGCATTTCAGACGTGTCTTTAGCCATTCTTACACCAGAATGGCTGAACAATTATAAATCCCAGCCATATCACAGAATGTCCCCTGAAGACTGCAAAACAGAATTGCTTGACTACTTTATGGCTGGGCCAGCAGGGGGCAGAGGCGAGCTTTTAAGTCACTGCAAAAGAATCAACCCAAATTGGACTGCCTCATCCGGACTTGATTACTTGCAAAAAGATTCTTCGTGTATTAGTAATAACAGCCTCCTGTCAGTCTCCCATATCTATCTTAACCAGCCCTCGATAGTTTATCCATTCCTGCACTTCTCACCGTGCTAATATGCATTATACAAAGCTTCCTTATTGCAAGTTCTTGGCTTGGGAGAGGGTTGCTTGAGATTGTTTTGTTCCCAGTGAACTATTGAAACATGAACTACCTACATATGACCATAACATTTCAGATGCCCATTCTGGGTTGGAATGCAAATGGTGGAAGAGCCATCCAGTTTTCCAACAAAATGGTCTGTACTTATAATCATAAATAGATTTTATACGATCCAAAATGATGGCAGTGTTGAATGATTTCCATGAATTATTTTTAATAGCCAAGCAAACCTCAGAATCCCACTGATGATCGGGCCCTCTTGCCCAGAGCTGCAGTACATTTCATAGCCACGTCTTTTCACTGAATTGGATTTGCAAATTAGCCAATTTAAAACTTCACTCTGCTTTGCAGATTTCCTCAGCAGATTACTATTTGGAGAAAGTGCTATCAGATTGAAGAGAAGCTTTAGAGAACTTGTGTGAAATTGCATTTAATCCAATCAAGGCGGGAAGAAAAGAATAAGATCACCTAAAACTTTCAAGCCTGTAAATATTTGTGTGTCTGTTAAAAAGAAGCTCTTTATGGTTGTTGCATAGAATTCTAGGGAACAAAAATGTCATAATATGAATTCTGAAGTAAGTAATGAAAAAAAAAAATTCTGATGGGAGTGGCAACCAGAGAGTTACTGCTGTGTTTATTCCATGTTGTGGCAAGTTTACTGTTTTATTGTGTGTTCAGTAGTTATTACCAGAGCCTTTCCATGCAGCTGTATCTTATGTACTGTACACCAGAGGGCGGCAATGTAGTATTTTTGTCAGCTTGTCTCATCATTCCAGCAACAATCCACTACGCTTGATGCCTCTTCAGTGAGTTTGCAATGATGATATTTTCTTTGATCCCTTCTTTTTTTTAATTTCTTTTGTAAAAAGTTCTATTGGATGCACTTGTTATTTATGTTCTGTGGAAGCTCTATGTATGCAAACCCATTGAGTATCGCCAGTGTCTTCCTGACCCTGAGCTGTGCTTCTTGGTCTCGCTCACTTTTCTTGCAAAGTTACATCTCTATGGTATTGTTTGGCTCTGTCCAGAGCTCGCGCCCATCTCTGAAACTGGCGTGCATATCTCCAGAGTAAATCTTCCCCGATTATTCATTGGCCTCTTGCACCCGATTCTAGCTTGGTACAAAATCTCAGATGCCTCTATTACCACCGGCCCCACCTCCACTTTGTTATGGAGTCCACTGCTCACTCGGTGCCCAATTTCAAACTCCCAGGATAGTCCTACCCATTCCTGCAGTTCTAGGCCTCAGGTATCTCGCTGCTCTTCTGACAGTGTGGCTCCATTTCCTTCACCATTGGTGGCAGTGCCCTGTAGTTACGTGCCCATTGTTCACATTTAATAAATCTCCTTCCCTGTATCGTTCAACGACTCTTGAAAATCTACCTCTTTAATCGCGCATTCTTTCATCTCCCAAAACTAACTTGCATCTCTTCCCCTAAGCACAGGAGATTCTGAGAAACACACACAAAATGCTGGAGGAACTTAGCAAGTCAGGCAGCATCTATGGAGGGGAATAGACAGTTCACATTTCGGGCCAAGACCCTTCATCAGGACCTCCTCCTTAACTATTTCTCTTCTTGCTGCCAACACCCTACTCAGTACCCTGCCTTTTCTGAAGTGCCTTGGGACATTTTGTTACAATACCGGTGCTATCTGTTGACTGCCTTTGTTACTGGATTTTTAAATAATGAGAAATATCCTTAATGGACAAGATTCCATTCAAAGTGTGTTTGTACTGTTGTGTTGTATTGCACTGATAGCAGTTCCCAGTATAAAATATTCATACTCCCGTTTTCCAGAGGCAGATGGGGGTTCCAGACTTATTGTTGAAACTTACACTTCTGTGGGTCCTAGAATATCCTTTCGGCATTACTCTTAACAGGATTGTGCAATGAAGCAGATTGTAAATGCGTCTTCTTTTCTGTTCAAATATGAGGAATGGTGAGAAAGTTCTACATGCCAACCTGCTACTTGTTTTCTCCCTGTACCAGTAGACACAATTATAAGACCTGTCTCAATCTGCTACTCTGTGTCCGTGTGCTTTTCCAAGGTTAATTACTTGGAGAAAAGACCTTCTGTGGGCAGGAAAACAGCTTTCAGTGTCAGAATTGTAAGATGCCTGTTACTGCATTTTCAATGTAGGAAGGACAATTTGTTTATCTCCAATGTGACTTACCTTGAAATGTTAATAAGCATCCATATTAACAATTCAGGACAGGACACACAGGAAAAACAACTCATTTTACCAGCCGCCATTCCAGTTTTCACTTAGTTGGAAGCATGAATGCTGGAAAATGGTGAGATGTTGCATCTTGTTCAGCCCCCATCAGTTGTCCTGAAAGCAGTCCCCTCGTGGTCTGCCAATTTCTTTCCTTGGGGTGAGAATGTTAGGTGTTTAAGGTGACCACAGAACGTAATCACATGTGTTTGCTCTGAGGAGTTGCTGGAGGTTTCATCCAGGCAGGACCAAGGTAGACAAAATTATGAAGGGTATAGATAGGGTAAATGCAAGCAGGCTTTTTCCACTGAGGTTGGGTGGGACTACAACTAGAGGTCATGGGTGAAGTGTGAAAGGGGAAAAATTTAAGGGGAACATGAGGGGAAACTTTTTCACTCAGAGGGCCATGAGGATGTGGAACGAGCATCAGTGTAAATGGTGCATGCAGGCTCAATTTCAAAATTTTAAGAGAAGTTTGGATAGGTACATGGATGGGAGGGGTATGGAGGGCTATGGTCCCAGTACAAGTCGATAGGATAGGTAGTTTAAATGTCTTGGCATGGACTAGATGGGCTGAAGGGCCACTTTCTGTGCTGTACTTCTCTATGACTCTAAATACCATTTTGTTCAGATAGGTGGAAAAGATCCTTGGAACATCCTCCTGGTGTCCCAGCAAACCCATACAGACCATGCTGTGCACAAACTGGGCGCCTTCTATAATGTCCTAACAAAATAACACATAAGAGGTAATCCATTAGTATTTTGGAAGATGCTGCTTTGATTCAGTCCTCCTCCACCGTATTCCTTCATGCATTTAAATAGATAGGAGGATTGTACTTAAAGTGTAGAATAACAAGTTGTTGTAGTGGAGGCATGAACTGCTTTATGTTTACTGTATATGCTAGCTCTTCTGTATTGCTCATCTGGTCCCATGTTTTGTGCAGGACTCTTTCTGAGTTTTGTTTCTGAGATGAATATTCTTGTTTGTTCCTAATAGCATCTTATGTGAATTTACAGAATATTGGCACAAGCGATTCTGCAGATGCTGGACATTCAGTGTAACACACACAAAATGCCAGAGCAGGGGTTCCTAAACATTTTTATGCCATGGACCCCTGCCGCTAATCAATTGGGAACCCCTGTACTAGAGAAACTCAGCAGGTCAGGCAACATCTATGGAAAGGAATAAATAGCTGACATTGTGGGCCAAGACCCTTCACTGGGACTGTTGACTCTTTTCTCTTTGTTATAGATAAGGGGTTCTCAACCTTTTTATGCCAGGACCAATCCCATTAAGCAAGGGTCCATTTACCCCAGATTGGGAACCCCTGTCTTAGATGCTACCTGACCTGCTGACTTTCTCCAGTATTTTGTGTGTGTTACACAGAGTATTGAATGGAGTTTACTCTTGTGTTGGCTTAAAGAACCGTTTCTCCAAATTGTGGCTTGAAGCCGGGAGTCAGTTATACTTACAGAGCCTGGCTCCACATCTGGTTGATTCATAGCCTTTGAATTAACCAGATTCAGGGTCCCTGTTTTCAGAATATAGAAAGCCAAATCCAGAGATGCATTCAGGCACTACGGGAAGATGTGTGAAACGATTGCATTTCCCGAGCCTAGTGATGGAATCATGCCAAGAATCAGAGTCCTTAGGTGTGCAGGGAGAACTGGAACGTGTGAGTCAGAGAGTACTACAGCACAGCAGCTGGTCCTTCAGCCCATCTAGTCTGTACTGAGCTATAATTCTGCTTATTCCCATTGACCTGTATTTGGACCATAGCCCTCCATATTCCTTCCATCCAAACTCCCCTTCAATGTTGAAATCAAACGGCATCCGCCACTTCCACTGGCAGATCGTTCCGCTCGTTCCACGTTCTGCAAGTGAAGGCATTTCCCCTCATGTTCACCTTAAACATTTCACCTTTCACCCTTAACCCATGACCTCTAATTCTAGTATCACTTCCACATCCACTTCGCGAGCAGGGAGAGCTGGAGCCTGTGCAAACACTATATGCGAACGTGGAGTCCCATGTGTTTGTGTTTCAACCAACGCAGTGACCAGAGGCTGCATACTGATCCCGGGATGCTGGACTTGGCTATGTGTGTTATCCATACACACAGAAAACCATGTCCTTAGGCAGTAAGGCATAAGAGGCCATTCTGCCTATCGAGTCTGGCTCCATCGTTCCATCATGGCTGATTAATTCTCCCTCTCAACCCCGTTCTTCTACCTTCTCCCCCTAACCTTTGACACCCTTACTATTCAAGAACCTATCAACCTCTATTTGGCCTCCACAGTCAACTGTGGCAATGAATTCCACATGCGTATCATCCTTTGGCAAAAGAACTTCCTCTTCACCTTTATTCTAATGAGATGTCCTATTCTGAGGCTGTGCCCTCTGGTCCTAGACTGCCCCACTATAGGAAATGCCCGCCCCACATCCACCCTCCCGAGGCCTTTCAATATTTAATCAGTTTCAGTGAGATCACCCCCCCCCCAATTCTTCTAAACTCCAGCAAGTACAGGCCCAGAGCCATCAAACGCTCCTCATATGTTAACCCTTTCATTCCTTGGGAACCCTGGCACTCAGTTGAACTAGAGTTCGTGCATAGCTGTCAAATCATAGGTACAGGTTGTTTATCACACTGATGAGGTAAGGTACTGAATCATATAATAAATATGGTAGTTCAATCCAGGTTTCCTTTGCTCTGATGTGACACTCCAGAGAAAGTTTTAGTGCGGGTGTATTGAAAATCTCACTATATCAACGTTTCCTGAACTTGTACTCCAACTAGTAGGCAATCATTCCATTCTGTATCTGTGTAAGTTTCTGGATGAACCAGTTCTACATATTAGTGTTGAGTTGAGTCCCATATCTTAAAAGTCAAACTCTAAGAAAACTTTTTCTATGGGATGTTAACTTATTGGATGCATTACAAGTGTTAAAATCAATATCTCTTATTTAGCCGGAACAATGGATACACAGTCAGTGGCCACTTTATTAGGTGAAGACATGGAACCTGCTGCTGTAGTCCATCCATTTCGAGGTTCAATGTGTTGTGCATTCAGAGATGCTGTTCTACACACAACTCTTGTAACGTGGTCTTCCTGTCAGCTTGAGCCATTTTGGCTATTTTCCTCTGACCTCTCTCATTGACAAAGTGTTTTCACCTTCAGAACTCCTCTAGAGACCATTGTATGTGAAAATCCTAGGAGTTCATCAGTGCCTGAGATACTCAAACCACCCTTTCTGGCACCAACAATCATTCCATGATCACCGTCAAATTTCTTCGCCATTCTGATATATGGTCTGAACAACTGAACCTCTTGACCATGTCTGGATGCTTTTATGCATTGGGTTGCTGCTACAGGATTGGCTGATTAGATATTTTCGTTAACAAGCTGGTGTACAGATGTACCTAATAAAGTGGCCACTGAGTGTATCTTTCCCACGTGGGCAAACAAAAGTCTGAAAAAAACTGATCTTAAGCCAGCAACAGTTTCTACAGCTTTTTAACTAAGAAAAATGCATTATACATTTATGTAAATTACAGAGTAAAGAGAGTTCATGGATCCTATACCTTATTCTGGTAACAACTTGAGTTAATTCCGAGGAGGTTACAATTGGACTCATACTGATTATTGTTCTCTTTCAATCCATGGTTCTGGTTCTGCTGCAGAACAGCAGGGGACACGCTTTGAAACGTCTTGTGAATAATATGTATTGGTGATGATACATGATTCCAGCCTGCTAACTGATTCCTGCCCTGAGCATACTTTGAAAGCAGTACCACCCTTTCATTTCTTGTAGAGTTGGTGATTGAAGATGCCATTCTTCAGTGAGATATGTTTTTGGTCTTTTTGTGAGTGTTGTAAACTTAGATTATAAGAGGACTTCATGTGCATAGAATGAGACACTTCCTGATACTTAGTCCAAACCTGTGGTTCTTTACAACTGGCCAATCAATTTGCGTATTTCTGTAAAGGTTTCTTTTGGAATTTGTAGCTTCATGAAATGCCAGCGCTCAAGATATGCAGTCATATTGCCCAGGACACATCATGACTTGTTCAAATTTCAGCCCAGATTTTCACCTATAACAATAACAATCCTTTCAGAAATGTGAGCTCAAACTCATCTTCGAGCTATTTTAGAATATGAGTAAGCCCATCTAAAATTAGTCACGCTTGCATTATTTCAGTTCCTCAAGAATCTTTTGTAAGCACATTCCAGGAATGTCAGTGTGTGTTTAAACTTGTTTTTTTTTCTAGCATTAAGCAATATACTCATTTGGCAATAACTCAACCACCATTCAGAATGAAAACTGGGAATACTGGAGATGTTCCACTCTAGCAGCATCCGCAGAGAAAGAAACAAGGTTAACTTCCTAGGTTTGTGATCTTTTGTCACACTTTGGCGTTGGAGTCATGAAGGTTGTAAACACAAAAAGTTAACAGATTGCTAGGATGTGGAGCAACAAACAATCGGCTGGAGGGACTCAATGGGTTAGGCTGTATCTATGGGAAAGCTTCTGCCTGAACTGTCGACAGTCCCTTCTCTCCCTCAGGTGCTGCTCTGCCCACTGAGTTCCTCCAGCAGATTGCTTCCTTCTTCTCCCAGAGGTTAACTCTGCTTCTCTTTCCAAACATGCCACTTGACCGGTTGAGTATCTCAAACATTTCATGCCCTAATTTCAGATTTGCACCAAATGCAGTGTTTTGCTTTGAGTGTAGTTCTGGAACTAGGCTCAAATTTGTTATCAAACAAGTCAAAGCTGGACATCTTCTCCTAACTGATTGCACCAGCTTCAATCTACCTCTAACCCAGGGGTTCCCAATCAGAGGTCCACAGACCCCTCAGTTGATGGTAGGGGTCCATGGCATAAAGAATGGTTGGGAACCGCTGGTCTAATCCAATGTGAGGCTACAAATTCTGTATCAAAACCTTCTTGTGTTGGAACTAAAAGGTGCTCACACCAGTCATGGTGGGCTCAAAAAATTAAATGCGCACGTGCAGTGCTTTGACACATTCACAGAGAGCTCTGTTCCTAACCTGGGGCCCACGGGCCTCTCTGTTAAGGTCTGTGGCATTAAAAAGTTTGGGAACCTTCTGGTTGTAAATATCTTTGTTGCAGTCACATAGCGGTCAGACTGCAGCATAAATCCATCGATCAATCTCAAATCAGAAATTGGGCAGCACGGTAGCGCAATGATTATCACAACGCTTTGCAGTCCAGGCAACCCAGATTCAATTCCCGCCGCTGCCTGTAAGGAGTTTATACATTCTCCCCGTGACCACGTGCTCTCCGGGTGCTCCTGTTTTCTCCCACGTTCCAAAGATGTACCAGTTGATAGGTTAATTAGTCATTGTAAATTGTCCTATGGTTAGGCTAGGATTAAAATCAGGAGTTTGCTGGGTGGTGCGGCTCGAAGGACCACAAAAACCTCTTCTGCACTGTACCTCAATAATAATGATAGCAATGTGATTGCAGCCTTGTTCAGAGTCCATTCAGACAATGGTGTGATGAGCTCTCCTGGATCCAGGCAATCTTGCATATTTGGGAACTGGGTTGTAGTGTGGGGCAGTAACAGGAAAAGTGATGACTGAAGTCAGAAAAAAGTACATTTTAGGGCTAAATAGTGATTTGAAATATTATCCTTAATATTCTTTCTGGAAGTCTTCTGTGGAATGAAACCTATCTGATCGGTAATTCAGCAGCCGGCATTTGAAGCCTTGAAGACCTTTGATACATTAATGTCAGTAGACAAATCAACCAGCTCCTGTGAGGGCTTGTGCCTCCAGAGGTTCTATTTTTAATATTAATAATGGTTAGATTTGGTGGAGAACCCAATTCCTTCCTTCCTAATTAAAGGCAAGGATTCATTTAGTAATTTCTGTGTTCTGGAAAACAATCTATCCAAGCTCCAACCACACCTCTTCTGGCTTAAATCAACCGAATTCACAGCTGGAAGATGCATGCTCACTATTTCGCAAGGCCTACTGGTGGCCAATTGACCCCAACCATCCAAGCCTCTGCAGCAATAGTATTAAGAAAATGTTTAATTTGTAGTAAATACAGTTAATTTCCAATGCCAAACTAATGATAATTTCCCATTGTTAAATTTGAAATAGAAAATTTTGTCAAGAGCAAGTTCCTTACATGTTAGCAGCTGTAATAAAAGACGCAAGAGGTGCACTGTAAATAGATCAGCATCTCAGAGAGAAAGCACGACATAATGTTTCAGTTTTAAGGATTTTGTCAGTGAGCCCAGGGTTGCAGTTTGTATTTCAGGGTTCAAGTTCCTGACCTGGTGTTGTCAGTGGATAATGTTTGACTTAATAGCTTCTACAACTATGGCTGCACATCAGTTCAACCATTGCAAATTCTAAAGCAATCACAACAGTTCCATGGGTGCAAAACCACCCCAATTTAAGATTTGCTCTTTTCCTATACAAACCGGAAAAAGAAATATCACAGTGAATTAAATGCTTTGTGCATTTAATTACATGTTAACACTAAGGTGTTAAGATTTTTTTTTGCATCTTTTTTTTGATTTTCTTTATCACATACAAGTAGAAAAGTCAGGCTGTTTCCTACTAAGTAAAGCTGAGTAAAACTTCGGAGCTAACCTTGGAGTTCTGGAATGTAGATAATAAAAAGAACTTGTAAACTTGTATATATCTGATTTTATTTGAATGAGCTGGCTGTCGAAAACCCATTCTCTTTCTTTTTATAGTTTATTTATATGTACATATCTCAGTTTTTTTTTACAGCAAACACACTTTAATAGGTACCTTTTGATTTGCTTCACAACTGACAAACTGCCGAGGATGAATATTCAGAAGAACTAATAAAGGTGATCATGACACTTTATGCAAAGCAGACTTAACAGTGCTGACACAGTGCCCAATCTTGTAATACAGTATACAGTATAAATTATAATATGCAATTAAAATGTTACAGAAATAGAATTTGGGATACAAAGTTATTACTAAATAAACACATTGAAACTGGCTAATTGAGACTGCATTTCATTTCTGCTATTTTTAGCGTAGAAATATAAAGTAGCTTGTTTGAGCTCAGTCCAGTTGTCAGCCTGGTACAAGCAGGCAGTGCCAAGTTATATTTACACTGGTACTGGCTGTACCTGAAAGTCTGCAGATTCTGACGTTGCCTTCCAGAAATTCAGTGCAACCTGGTGGCACCAAAGATGCGTTGAACATCTGCGGAATCGGACGTTTACCTCCCAGTGACAGATGAAGAGCAGATTATAGAGACTGCTATCAGGCTGGCTTTGATTATATGACCTTCAATGACACCTCCTGCAAAACAGTGTTGGCCCACAGCTCCTATCAGTCTTGTGAACTACGGCAGTCTAGATTCAGTGAAATCACCATATCAATCTTACTTCCTGTACCACTTTCTAGTTTGGGAGGAGATTGGCGGTATAACAGTACACACGTGGAACCAATATGGCACATAAATCAAAGCAAGTGGCTGTGCTTTGTAACCAGGGGTAAAATATTATTTTTTGATTTGCTCAATACTTGGAAGTTTTTAATTCAATATTTTCTTCAAATCTCACCCAATCAGAGGTCAGAATCAGGTTTAATATCAATGTTGTAAAATTTGTTGTTTTGCGGCTCCCGTAAAATGCAATACATAAAAAAAACTATGGATTGCGATAATATATATATTTTTTAAATTAAATAAGTTGTGCAAAATCAGTGAGGTGGTGTTAATGGGTTTGTTTATTGTTGATTCAAAAATGTGATGGCACAGGGGAAGATGCTGCTCCTAAAACAGTGTGTCTTCAGGCTCCTGTACCTCCTTTCTGATGGCAGTAATAAGAAGAGAGCCTGTCCCGTGTGATGGGAGACCTTTATGATGGCTGCTGCCTTTTAAAAATATTCTATTTCTTTCACACATCTCCCATTCTCCACCTTCTCTGCTACCTAAAACTAACCCCCTTTTCTCTCTTTCACAGTTCTTACGAAAGATCCTAGCCCTGAAATGTGAATTGATTCTCTTTCCACAGATGCCATCTGCTGTGAGGAAGATTTCCAGCATTTTCTGTTATTTTCATCCACAACTTGTTCCACAACTCGTTTTAAAGAATGCAAGTTTTCTGTATACTAATCCAAGTCTGGATCAGCAGATCAGTTTTGAAAAAGTTAATAGTTGGGTCTTTCTCCATGTGTACATGGTCACGTTTGTAACTTCAAACCATTAAACTAATTCAAAGAAAGACACGGGGGTCTGGGAATGTGGGTCTAACTTCATGCTTACTTTAAGCAAGGCGCGCACATATCACATGGTAACGTGATTACCTATGCAATTCACGTATTTATACATTAAACCCGTAATGAATTATTTAAACAAACAAGAATGCTTAATCAACCAATACATATGCAAGATTACTCAAACATTACTTAAATATTGAATACACAACATATACTGCCAAATGTAGACAGGGCCAATTTCAGGCAATCATGCCTAAAGCCCAGAACTAAGCTTTCTAAACCTCATGGGTGATCGTAGAGCTGGTGAAGTCTGCTGCCAAGGCCGGCTTTCAATATTTTTCCTTCACTGATAGCTCTTGTGCTTCATCAGTTAATGAGACAGGTTGACAAATTGCTTATTGGTTTTTGCAGAAACAAATTTAATGGCAAATTAATTAGCATTTTAACCATATTTTGATACAGTGCTTTGCTTCCCGACCTAAACTTGACGAACTGCACTTTATTTTAAAAGCTTAATGTTTTAATTCGGGAGGAGGGGTAAAGAATATCAAAGATTCCAAAAGTATCATAGCTGATTGGGGGTAAGCAGAGATTTCACCAGGTAAAAATGTAACAGTACTATTACCATTACACATAGGAGCAGAATTAAGCCATTTGCTCCACCACTCCACATCCCCTTCAACTCCATTCTCACGTTTTCTCTCCCTAACCCTTGATGCCCTGATTAATCAAGAACCTATCAAACTCCACCTTAAATATACTCAATGACTTGGCCTCCACAGCTGTCTGTGGCAATGAATTCCACAGATTCAACACCCTTTGGCTGAAGAAATCCCTTCTCACCTCTGTTCTAAATGGATGTTCCTCTATCCTGAGGCTGTGCCTTCTGATCTGAGACTCCCCCACTATAGGAAACATCGTCTCACATCCATTCTACCCTTTCGATATTCGATAGGTTTCAATAAAATTCCAACCCACCCCCTGCACCCATTCTTCTGATCCCCAGTGAGTAAAGGCCCAGAGCCATCAAATGCTCCTCATAAGTTAACCCTTTCATTCCTGGGATAATTCTCATGAACCACTCCAATGGCAGCACATCTTTCCTGAGGCTCATCACTATTGTTTATTTTATGGTTCATTCCAGGAATTGTTAGGGGGTGTGCGAAGCTTGGGTAAGTTTCCATCAATTAGGAGACTTAATTTTGAATTTATGTGGGAATGGTTGTTCATTTTGAGGATTCATGAAGAACGTAGATCACTTATAAATCTTCTTGTGTTTTCTCACTGTCCACATTTCTGCAGGTAAACAAACCTTGTAAAATATGTCTCTTCCTCCTATGTTTCTTCCTTCTAGATAATGCTGCTGCAGCTAAATTGAGATGCTTAGTGTCAGATTGATGAGCTTTTCACCTCATCTCATTCCTTTTCCTTGCCCCTATTTCCTTTTCTTTTCAGTTTGCAGATATTTATAAAGTATGTTGTTGAATTAGAGGTGGCAAGGCTGAAGTCGAGTGGCAGGGTGGAGATACATCTCTACCAAAGGAGATGTAAGGCACTCCTTCCCTCCGCCAGCCTGCAGGTCAACCTTGGGCGTGAGGCATAGCACCTGCTGAACTCCTCTGATCAGGGTCACGTGAAGCCATGAGAGGCAGGTGGTGGATGGTCGTATGAGCAGCTGGTGCACATCACAAGTCCTTGTTATGTGACCACTGACGCCAGGCAGACAATCTCTGAAGAGTATTGATAATGGGTGAAGTCACCCATCTTGTAAAGACACTGCCCAGAAGAAGGCAATGGCAAACCACTTCTGCAGAAAAAATTGTCGAACAATCAGAGCCATGAGACCATGATCGCCCACGTCATATGACACAGCACATAATGATGATGTCATACAACACAGCACATAATGATGATGTTATACGACGCAGCACATGATGATGTCATACGACACGGCACATTATGACGATGATGATGATAAAGGCTGGGGTACTGGGGTTCCTCCAGTTTTGAAGCCTTTGCTGCAATTTGGGTTAAGCATTAAAATGTAAGTGGGAAGTGTATCCTCGAATTGTTACTTCGCTCCTTATAGAATGTTCATATTCATTTAGTGACTTAATTTAATTTATTTTAGTGATGCATCACAGTAACCGGCCTTTCTGGCCCCATCACCCCTTGCTGCTGAATTACATCCACTTGACCAATTAATCGATTAACCTGTATATTTTAATCTATTAATTTGTATAGTTTCCTTGGGGTTCAGTTTCGCTTCTGAGTTTTTATTTATGCAGTATGCAGTGACAATCAACTGGATTTGATGAAGTCAAGGATAAAAGAGAACACTTATCTGTTCCTGACAATAAAGTGTTAAAGCAGGGATTGAGATTCTCATCCTTAATCCTTAATCCACTCACATACATCCTACCCCTGCAGCCTCTTGCAGCTTTGGATCCTACTGTATCAAATCTGATGGCTTCAGTAAACACCTTCCATTCGTCCTGATTTGACAGCAGAGGTTGCCTCTCCCTCTTTCCCTGCCTCTCCCTTTCTCTCTCTCTCCCTCCCTCTCTCTCTCTTTCCCCCCCTCCCTCCCTCTCTCTCCCCTCTTCCTCTCTCTTCTCTCCTCCCACTCTCTCCCCCTCTTTCTCCTTCCCTCTCCCTTTC
This sequence comes from Mobula hypostoma, assembly GCF_963921235.1. Classification (NCBI taxonomy): domain Eukaryota; kingdom Metazoa; phylum Chordata; class Chondrichthyes; order Myliobatiformes; family Myliobatidae; genus Mobula; species Mobula hypostoma. The sequence continues at coordinate 28,282,672 of NC_086123.1, read as the reverse complement.
ACTCCTCACCCCCCTCCCACTTCTACCCCATCTCTCCCCCTCTCCCCTCATTCCCCCTCCCCTCCCTCTCCCCCTCCCTCCCATACCCTTCCTCTCTCTCCCTCTCTCTCTCCCATCCCTCCCCCTCTCACTCTTTCCCTCCCTCCTGCTCTCCCTCTAGCCCTCTCATTCTTCTTCTCTTCCTGCCTTTCTCCTCTCTCCCCCACTCTCTCTCTCCCATCCCTCTCCCTCTCTCACTCTCTCCTTTTCCCCCTCTCACTCTCCCTCCATCTCTCTCCCTCCTCTTTCCCTCGCTCCTGCTCTCCCTCTCCCCCTCTCTCCCCTCTCTCCCCCACTCTCGCTCTCTCTTCCCCTCCCTCTCCCCACGGACACTAACTTACCTGCTCAGTATTTGCAGGATCTTTTGTTTTTATTTTGGACCTCCAGTATCTGAGCATTTTGCTTTTGCTTTCCCTCCCTTTCCCTTACCTTGCTTTTACTTGCTGAGTCTTCAGTGTTTTTTGCCACTGAGTTTTGGGACAATCTGACTCACTCTCTTCCTTCTGTAGTCAGTGAACGACACAGTGCAAAATCAAACTGAACTGAACTAACCTGAACATTCCTGAACTGTTTCAATGACTGTGTGGTTTTATGTTTTATATTCCGTGTTATCCACTCATTATTCACCTTTTGTGATTTGTTCTTTTTTTGGGGGGGGGTTGTATGGTGTTTTCTTTGACGGATTCCATAGTTTTTTTTGTTTCATGGCTGTCTGTGGAGAAAGTGAATCTCAGGGCTGTATACTGCATACATACTTCGATAATAAACGTACCTTTAACTTTGAACTCACTGTTGTTGAACTTAGTTGCATCCATTTAGTTCCCCGGAATCAGATACATGGAGGACCATTCAGCTGCTACTCAGACACGCATTTAGTGCTGGTGACCGAAGGTGAATGTCTTCTCGAATCTCAGCTGAACTGTGGCCCTGGCCGTACCAGAGCCCTACAGCGCTGGATGAACAAAAGAAGGCCAGAAAACAAATTGAAGCCGAGCTTTGCATTCACAACTGAAACATTGGGTAAACTTGAGCAACACACACAAAATGCTGGATGAACTCAGCAGCTCAGGCAGCATCTACGGAGGAAAACGAACAGTCAGTGCTATGGATCGACACCCTTCATCAGGACTGGAACGGACAGGAGCAGGAGCCAGAATAAGAAGATGGGGGATGGAGGGAGGAAGAGTACACGCTGACAGCTGATAGCTGAGAGTGTTTATTTCTCTCCATTGATGCTGCCTGACTTGGTGAGTTCCTCCAGGATTTTATGTGTTGCTTCAGATTTCCAGCATCTGGAGAACCTATTGTGTCTCTTATTGGTTAAACTTAGCCCCTTGGTATAACCGATTTGACACTGATTCCTAAGGAACTTTATCACCTCGCTGAAGAAAGGATTCTCTTCATTTCACAAGTCTCTAGGTATTCCTAATTCTGTGCTAAACCTATGTGTCCCTTCTTTAAGCAGTGGGCTTCAATCCCTTGGAAGGGTTGAGATGGTGACATGTGATGTGTATTTAATATTTCAGTAATATTTGAGTAATCTTGTATATATATTGTTTGAATAAGCATTCTTGTTCATTTAAATAATTAATTACAGGTTAAATATAAAAGTAAAGGAATTTCATATGTCATGACACTACTACATGATACGTGCGCTCATCATTGAAAGTAAAGACCAAAGTTAGACTCTCATTCCCAGACTCCTGTGCCTTCCTTTGAATTAAGTTTAATGTTTTGAAGTTACAAAAACACTACAAGTTGCTTAAAATATTCAAGATTAAGTTTCATAGATTGTTATATGTGAAGGGAACCGAGAATAAAAGGAACAGAAAATTGGATGACAAAGTGGAAGAGGGTTGGGACCTCTGCTATTTGTTTCCCGATTATTGTTCTGCTATTGACTGGTTTGTGCGTGCTTGTTCATCTTGAAGGCAATAAACCTGGGAATCTTGCCATTGCTTGGATCTGTTTTATTCAGCAGGCACTGGAAAGGGCTCCCTAGCGTCACTATCTCTTTACTTGGAGGCTGCTCTAACGTTTCTGATGATTCAGTGCTCCCTACGTGATTCTTTCAATGGGAAACTAATTGCATGTTTTAAACTGAGTTTGTGGTATAACTGTCAAAGGTGCTTGGATTCCATCCAAGAGGAGAGCAAGTCATGCAAATATGTTAATGTTCTACTGAGGTATCAGTAAACCCTCAAATGATCATAATGAGCGCATCAGCTACTGTAGACATCTGTATGTATTTCAAGCATAAATTACAAGCACTCTGACGGAATGAAAGTTCCAACGGGAATACATCCATTTAGTTCATGAATGAATTGCGGTTTTTCTTATGCTGATCATGTTAAGGACACTGAGGACGATAATGGTGGGGTACTCACCTTTGACAGGTCTACTTTTTGTGTTACATATAGGTTAAGGTTAACTGGCTTGTCCGCCAGTAGAGTGCCTTGTTTGCAGACTGGTTGCTGCACGCTCTGTTTCTCAGTCTTATCACTTCTGGTTTTCCCTGTAACAGAAGGGGGCTCTGGCAGCATGGTGCGAACTCTTCCTTGCCGTCTGAGATGCTTCCTTCTGTGGAACCAATTAACTGAGATACTGGGCTGAAACAATTCAGGGACGATTTCTGGTGGTTTGCACATCTTATAGCGCTGTTGCATTGTTTGAGCACCTGACACCGAGTAGATGTCAGATCAAAACTGTTGTGGCCTTTAAAACATTCCGGCCGCAATGTCAACACGCTACAGCTGAAGACAGGTTCTCGATATAAAACTTCCTTTATCGGCAAAGTGACTCCTCTGTAACTGAACGTCTGAGGAAGCCATTTCTAAGCACTTCATGTACAATAAATCAATAAATGCAATAAGAAAATGTGGCATTGCAGTGAAACAAGATTTTTTTGTTGTGCTCTTCTTTAAGTTCAAGTTATTGTTTCCAATGGTCACTGCAATCTCTTCTATTGAGTTAAACTAATGCAGACTGTTGTGGGTGCATTCTGGAGCTATGCAATATAGCAAATATTGATTTCAGCAGTTACCAGTCTTCAGATCTGAATATGGATTGTAGGTTAAATTTAAAATGAAGTCCAGAATAATAGTCTTCCTGAAGCTGCATTTTAGAGTAAATTGCAGACTAGGAAACACCCAATTGACTGAGATGTCTGCACATGCATGAATGCAATCGACACCCCATTAAACTAAGGTTCTGCACAGATATGAATATGACTCGGAGACAACGATAATTAACACTCATTTTGGGTGTGCTGGTGGGAAGATCCAGCTATTTGAAAAATTACTTGTAACTCGAAAGAAGCATTATGAGGGCATTGTAGCTATAAAAATGGTCCTGCTATCTTTGATCTTTAACATATAAAAATATGTTGGAATGTTTCATCAGGGAGTCTCTCTCTCTCCCTCTCATGACTCCAAACGCTGTCAGCCTGTGTGTGTCCTGAATAAAGACTTTTATATCTCCCAGCTGCATCTCTCTGGTGACTTTCTACACAGACTAGTGTACACGTCTATTCAACCCACAACTACACCCCTGACTGTTTTCTATTTTGATTCCCTATTTCACTCCCGGTCTGGCCTCCTTTACCACAACCTGCTCCTCTAACAATCTTCAGGTCAAGAATCCCTCAACTTGAATAGTGCTTCCATTTTTTGGGCAATAGCTGCAGATTGTTCAATAGGTTCAATTTAATGTCAGAGAAATTATATACAATATACATCCTGAAATATTTTTCTTTGCAAACATCCATGAAAACAGAGGAGTCCCCCAAAGAATGAAAGACAGTTAAATGTTAGAACTCCGAAGCCCCCCCCAGCTCCCCCCTCCCACGCATAAGCAGCAGCAAAATGAGGACCCCCCTCCACCACCAGCAAAAAACTATCTGCACCCTCCACCGAGCACTCAAGTGTGCAGCAAAGCACCAATAAAGACAGACTTGCAGTACCTCGAAGACTACTCATTCACCCAGTAATTCGACATACCACAGGCTCTCTCACTCTCCCTAATAAGGGAAAAAGAGGTGTCCCCATTTCACAGCGAGAGGAGAGACATAACAAAACAACTCACTGATTCATGGTGTTAAAAGTCTGTTGTCTCACTTTTTCCGAGCTCTGTGCCCAAAGATCTCAGGTCTCTGGGCACACAGCCAGCTGCCAGCTCGCTGCTTTCGATCTTCTGTGTACTCCCACGACACACCAGTTTTCTGTAGCGGCACCGACCTCAAATCCGCCTGCCTCCAGAGTCATGAACAATTTGACCAAACTGTTTTGTTACTGTCCTCAGGAACTTTCCACTTTTGCCTTGCAATAGAAGAATCCATTTGCTTTTTCCTACCTTTTACAGACCTTTCTTCTTACTTCCCCTTCCTTTCTCAGTCTGTGAGTTCTTTTTAAAACTGGTCAGATCTGTAACAATTTCCAATTCCAGTGATCTGAACCACTAATTCTTTCTCTACAGATGAAGCCTGACCAGCGAAGGGTCTCGGCCTGAAACGTCGACTGTACCTCTTCCTAGAGATGCTGCCTGGCCTGCTGCGTTCACCAGCAACTTTGATGTGTGTTGCCTGACCAGCATTTTAGGTTTTCATGAAAGCCCAACTTTGCTCCAAGTTTTTGCACACAAGGTACGCAGGCATACCAGAGGTAAATCAGCAGATCATCCAATTCACGCACTTGTGGTTGAGGGGGACTCTAGGAGAGCACCAAAAGATGGCCAGAAATTTATTTATTTAATGGGATACAGCGTTGAAAAGACCTTTCTGGCCCTCCAAGCTACAGCACCCAGCAACCCCCCAATTTAATCCTAGTCTAATCACGGGACAATTTACAATGCCAATTAGCCTTCCAAATGGTAGGTCTTTGGACTATGGGAGGAAACAGGAGCGCCCAGAGAAAACCCACACTGTCACGGGGAGAATGTATAAACTTCTTACCGACAGTGGCAGGAACTGAACTGTGATTGCTGTGCTAACCACTACATTAATATTTCCTGCAGTGTGAATTTCTCAGAACTACTAATTGTTCTCTGCTTGTTTTCTTAAGCCCTCCATTTGATTCTAATGAGAAGCTAATGCCAAATTTGTATTAATAGAGGTTCCTCCTTAAGTTAGGTCAAAAGAAATGTATTTTCAATTTTGTACTCGTACACCATGATTTTCTTAGGTCTTATGAATAAACTTTTCTCAGGCTTCCAGCCGGGTACAGGTATCGATTATAACCAATGTTTCGATGGCAAACTCTGCTATCTTCATCAGGGATGACGCTCAGGCATGACTAGTCCCACTTTATTTACAACCGAATTCCAGTTCTTACTCAGAGTGGGAGCTTCATCTTTGTTAAAATTCTTCTCCTCTAGTTTTATTTCAATGGCTTCCTTAACCAGGCGGTCCGAAAAGCAGAGTATTCTTTCATCCTTGTTTACAGTCAGTGGAAATGTTGTGGTTTTTCAAGGAGGCTTTGAGAACACTCTTGACTCTTTTCATTTTTTTTTCCCCGGTAGTCTTGAGTTTGTAATAAATTATCTGATTTCGGTTACTGGTATCAGGAATGTGAATGACATGCCCTGCCCACTGGAACTACTGAGTGTTACCAAGGCCTGATTGCTGGAGACATTGGCATTGGTTATATCTTTTCAGATAGTAAAACCTGCTGAGAGGATCACGGTGGTCTTTCTCCCCACACCGCCCCCCCCTCATATGTGGCATTTACCGGGAGCATCACAGACGGAAGACCCAACATATTGTTGACGGTCCCTACCACTCACTCCAAAACCTGTTTGACACACTACCATCAGGAAGGAGGTACAGGAGCATCAGGACTAGGACTAGGACTACCAGACTGGGTAACAGCTTCTTCCCCCAGGCTGTGAGACTAATGAATACCCTGCCACCACTGAAGTCTTGTCACTTGGAGAACGGGCTGATAGCTGTTTACTGCACTGTTCCGATTCCATTTCTATTCCAACATGTCGGTCCATGGGTTCCTTTAGTGCCAAGACGAGGCCACCCTCAGGGTTTTGTAGCAACACCTTATATTCCATTTGGGTGGCCTCTGACCTGATGACATGAATATTGATTTCTCCTTTGGGAGAAAAAAAATTCCCTCCCCCTCCCCTCTTCTGCTATTCCCCACTCTAGCCTCCTACCTCTTCTCACTTCCCCCTGGGTCTCCTCCCCTCCTTCCCTTTCTCCCATGCTCCACTCTCCTCTCCTATCAGATTCCTTCCTCCCCAGCCCTTTATCTATTCCTCCCCACCTGGCTTCAGCTATCACTTTCTATCTATCTTTTTTCCCCTCCAACCACCTTTTTATGGAGGGTTTCCCCCCTTCCTTTCCAGTCCTGAAGAAGGGTCTCGGCCCGAACCACCGACACTTCCATAGATGCTGCCTGACCTGCTGAGTAATCCTCCAGCATTTTGTGTGTGTTGCTCTGGCTTCCCAGCATCTGATGGTTATGATTTACTGTACTATTCACTGTGCACTGCATGCATTGTGAATTATATTTTATTAACTTATTTATGGTAATATTTTGGTTTCTGTGCTGTGTGTGATAAATATTGTGTGGGTACACCATGGGCTAAAGGAATATTGTTTCATTTGGTTATATATATGTACAGTCAGATGACAATAAACTTCAACTTGAACTTGAAATGCCAGTGGTAGGTAGTCCTGTTCTTAAAATCACATCAGAGGGCAGAGATCAGAGATAACCAGTACATAGAATATTGAGAAGTACAGCACAGGAACACAGGCCCTTTGGTCCACAATGTCTGTGCTGAAAATGACGCCGAATTTAACTAATCTAGTTTGCCGGCACATGATCTGTATCCATCCATTCCCTGCCTGTTCATGTGTCCGCCTAAACACAGGAGGTTCTGCAGATGCTGGAAATGCAGAGCAACACACACAAATCGCTGGAGGAACTCAGCGGGTCAGGCAGCACCCAAGGAAAGGAATAAACAGTCGTTGTTTTGGGCTGGGACTCTTCCTCAGGACTGTGCCTGTCAAAATGCCTCTTAAACATCACTGACATACTTGTTTCACCAACTCCCCTAGCAGTGCGTTCCAGGCCCCTACTGTTTTCTGTGTGTCTAAAAAAAATACCTGTCTCTTAAATTTCCTCTAAATTTTTCCTCACCTGCCTTAGTATTTGGCATTTCCATGCTGGGAAAAATACACCGACTATTCTCTATATCTAAGCTAAGGGTCTTGTCCTTAAATGTCGACAGTACTTTATTCCATTGATGCTGCCTGGCCTGCTGGGTTCCTACAGCATTTTGTGTGCGTTGCTTGGATTTCCGGCATCTGCACATTCTCTCTTGTTTGTGATTCTCCGTACCTAGTAGGTTTTACACCAAGCCTGAAGTCTTCATGTTCAACCACAACTTTCCTCCATCAATAATTTCTGTGCTGGCACATTGAAGGAGGTGCCAACTGTCATCACAGGTGTCAGCCTCTGCTGAGACGTGGCTGCCAGCGGAAGGAAACTGGCCCGTGTTTTCAGTGGGGCAGGTTGATGGAGATCTTTTGTCTTGTATGTGGAGTTGTGCAGTACAGGCCCTTCAACGAACTGGGTCAGTGCTGACCATCAAACACCGATGCTGAGAGGCGTGTACGATTTCACAGACTCTTCTAGGCAATGTAATAAAGGTAGGTCACTTACTGCGTTAAGATTTGGTGGTGTGGAGAAGGTTATAGACTTTCACTGACGAGTCTCTGTTTGGAGCAGGAGGGTTAGGTTCTTCCACTCCTATGGAAAGTACGAGAGTAGGCTGAGAGAGCGGCAAGTGCTTTGAAATTAGACGTTTCTCCAGAGAATGGTGCACAGTGGGGAAGGCAAATGATCTGGAACTGGTAAGATTTATAGCAAACTCTTCTACATTTAAATGTGTGCGGTTCTAATTGCTAACAGCACTGCTAAACATACACAGGAGACTCCGTGCACGTCTCGCTGGTGATATGATGATTCACAAATGAACTAGGCATTGAGCAGTTTTGGCAGGACGGCAAGAGATGGGCAGGCTTTTCTTTTCTATTCAGAGCAAACGTTAAGGAAATACAGTATACTTAAAGTACACAACCATTATGGTATAAAACAGCATTTGTTTCAGATTTTTTTTGGATTGATCATTACTCTGTGGAGACTGAATGAGATTCCGTGTTGAAAACAGTGCACTGGGGTGGGGCGAAGAGCAGATGTCTGGAAAGACCATAAAACTGTAAGATACGGGAGCAGAATTAGGCTATTCAGCCCATCGAGTCTGCTCTGCCATTTCATCATGTCTGATCCATTTTCCCTCCTCAGCTCCAATCTCCTGCCTTCTCCCCGTATCCCTTCATGCCCTGACTAATCAAGAATTTATCACCTCTGCCTTAAATATACCCAATGACGGAGTTTCCACATCCGCCTATGGCAACAAATTCCACAGATTCACCACTCTCTGGCTAAAGAAATCCTTCCTCACCTCTGTTCTAAAAGGACATCCCTCTATTCTGAGGCTGTGTCCTCTGGTCCTAGAGTCTTCCACCATAGGAAACGTCCTCTCCACATCCATTCTATTGAGGTCCTTCAACATTCGATAGGTTTCATTGAGGTCACCCCTCATTCTTCTGAGTTCCAGTGAATAGAGACCCAGAGACATCAAACGCTCTTCATATGACAAGCCTTTCAAATCCTGGAATCATTTTCATGAACTTCCTTTGAACCCTCTCCAATGTCAGCATCATCCTTTCTTAGATAAGAGGCCCAAAACTGCTGATAATATTCCAACTGAGGCCTCACAAGTGCTTTAAGTTCTCAACATTACATCCTCGATTACAATTTTACGAGCATTGCATTCCAATCCACTGAGGTGCGGCAGTCCCTGTATTCCTATAGCAAGAACATCTGCAGAGATTTTGATTTATCTGCTCAACATACTTTTTATTTGCTTATTGATCAGTGATAATAAATGATTTGTACTTGCAACAACGTATCAACAACGCACGTGCTTTTACACTTTATTTCAGTGGGGCAAAAGGAGTAGCTGGTCAGGAATGAGGGAGTATCAAGTTCCATACATGGCAGCTCTGTTAGATAATAGAGATAATAGGTCAAAGTTAATGTTGAGCTTGTCGTGTGCAAAGTTACGCATATGCACAGGTGCAATGAAAAGCCTGCTTGCAGCAGCATTGCTAGCACGTGGTATCAGGAAAGCAGTATACACCAGAGAAAAAAAACAGAAATTATACACAATTTTTACAAGAAACAACACAATTAGAACAAAAAAATGTCCATTGTAGTGCAATGTGATCAACGTGGTCAGAGTGTTGTTATACAGAAATAGTGATTAGGGTTAGCCAACATTTTTTCTAGTGAAAGGTCATTGGTTCGAAGTTCTGATCTCTCTGTTACTATGCTGTCTCTTCACATTTTGCATGCCACAGTTCCCCAGCAGGCATTGGATTGTGCAGAGGGAGAGAGAGTTTAAAAGAAGCGAGCGGGGGCAGTCGGCAGACTTTGGATTGCACATAATTAGGCACTTGGCAAGATACAATAAAACATAGAAACATAGAAATCCACAGCACATTACAGGCTCTTCGGCCCACAGTGTTGTGCCGACCATATAACCTACTCTAGAAACTGCCTAGGATTTCCCTACCAATAGCCCTCTATTTTTCTAAGCTCCATGTACCAATCTAAGTCCCTTTAAAGAACCTATTGTATCCATATCTACCACCATCACTGGCAGTGCATTCCACGCACCCACCACTCTGTGAATGAAAAAATTAACCCAGACATCCGCTCTGTACCTACTTCCAAGCACCTTAAAACTGTGCGCCCTCGTGTTACCCATTTCAGCCCTGGGAAAAAGCCTCTGGCTATCCACACGATCAATGACTCTCATCATCTTATACACCTCTATCAGGTCACCTCTCATCCCCTGTCGCTCCAAGGAGAAAAGGCCAAGGTTTAAGCAGAGCGGCCATTGTGTGAGTGGGCCAGTGTTAGAGTGGGGAGTTGAGGCTTTTGCTCATTGAGGTTTTGGCAAGGAGAGGAGTAGGACGTGGGTAGATTTTTTCATGATTTATTCTTTCATTCTTATTGCACAGTTAGAGCAGTGTGGATGCCATACAGGAAAGTGGAATGCTCCTCCTGTGGGCAGAGAGAGCTCCAGTGTCCTTGATGACTATGCCTGCAGGACACGCATCCATTTGCACCTTCTAACAGACCGTTTTAAGCAGTTGGAGTTGCAACTGGATGAACTCATAATTCGGAAGGCAGAGGGGTTGATAGGTAGGACATACGTGGAGGTTGTTACACTCATGGTGCAGGACACAGGTAACTGGATAACTTTTAGGAAGGGGAAAGGAGCTAGGCAGCCAGTGCTGAGTACATATGCGGTTCTACCCCTCAGCAATGAGTATACTGCTTTGGATACTGTTGGAGGGAATGACCTAGCAGAGGAAACCACAGTGGGCTGGTCTCTAGCACTGAGTTTGCCTCTGTGACTCAGAAGGGAAGGGGGGAGAAGAGATGATCTGTAATGACAGGTAATTCATCGGTTAGGTCAGCGTTTCCCAACATTGTTTAGCACAATTCCCCCCAAACCCCCCATACTTGCCAAAGCCCCCTAAAGCATCTTCCTACATACCAATGCCCCTCTTAGGCACAATATACTTTCTGGCGCCCCTATAGTGTAAAAACATGTCTACCACATGCTAACGTGAGAATAATTATTCTGCTTTCAATTTTTATTTGTCTTTAAATCTAGTTTTCACAGTACCTGTGCACTGTACAGCAGCTTCGATATCAATGTGATCCTTGAGCTTTACTGTTTTTGGCAAGAGTTGAAATATCTGGCTCAAGTTGTGACTATTCTTAAGTCCCCACAGGTAACAATGTCCAAATGGTTTCTGTTTTTTGTTAGTATATGGTTCACTGCACCAAAGCAGTAGGAGGAAAATGCAATGAAGAGCAGTTTGGGTCTTCTCCAAAGACCAGGAAACTTCTTATGACAGTGTAGCCACACGCCACAAAAGCCAACATTTTTGAAAAGCCTTTTTGGTTCTTCATCAATCTGAATTTCGATAATTTCTTCTTGAAAGCTCTCTTCCAATCCAGAATTCCAGATCATTTAAATCCTTGAATTGATTCTGAAAATCCTTCCTCAGTGTCTCCACGTGTAAGCAATACTCTTGCAAATCACCATCTGTGAAAGAGAATGCCATACTTTCCATGCAGGGAAACTGTAAGAACATTTTTCTCCCAATGTTTTGCTTATATATTTCCGATTTTTCAATAAAAGCGGACACTGCATTTTTGGCCTAGATAAACTGAAATTCTCACCCTGCAGTTTCATATTTAGAATGTTCATTTTGGCATACAGATTGGCTAGGTGTTCCACATTTCCAAGTTGAAGTTCAATCTTGTTTCCCAAGCTCTTGTCGACTTTGAGCAAAAATTCATTCACAGTGTCAAAAAGATCAAAGAGATGTTTTAAGCAGCAGCCAACGTGTGAAGAACCAAGCTTTCAAACTCTTCATCGTTATCTTGGCATAACTGGTGAAATATTCTGCTATTTAATGAGTAATTTTGTTGATAGCAGATATTACAAAAGTCAGACTTGAAAAAAGTCACTGGCTGAGGATTTTCGTTATGAAATGTTGATGATGAATTACACAATGGATTGCAAACAGACTTGGAATTGCATTTTTCATAAATTCCACTAAAGCAGCGTAAGACCGTTAAGATATAGGAGCAGAAGTAGGCCATTTGGACCATCGGGTCTTCTCCACCATTCAATCATGGGCTGATCCAATTCTTCCAGACATCCCCACTTCCCTGCCTTCTCCCATACCCTTTGATGCCCTGGCTAATTAAGAACCTATCTATCTCTGCCTTAAATGCACCCAATGACTTGGCCTCCACAGCTGCTCGTGGCAACAAATTCTACAGATTTACCACCCTCTGACTAAAGTAATTTCTCTGCATCTCTGTTCTAAATGGATGTCCTTCAATCCTGAAGTTGTACCCTTTTGTCCTAGCATGGTGACCTTTTGTATATGGTGCTCCATCTATTGCACAAGGAATCATGCTCCTAATCGGAAAACTTTTGTCCTCAATATACATTTTTTAGATTGTTGTAGATTGATTCTCCGTTGATATTTGTTTTTAACTTTTTACAGAAGAGAATCTCTTCACAAACTTTTACATGTTTGACAAACCATATATATACGCCACTAGCGATGCTTCGTTGTCTCACACATTGACTCATCCAGTTGTATCGCCAGTTCCGTTTATTGTAGCTCTGTGCATAGTTGATACACGATATCTTCACTCATTTTGTCAATACGACAAGCTACAGAGTTATTACTCAGAGGAATTGATTTCAGAATACTGGCATCCATTTTGAGAACAGTGGTGAGCACTTCTGATACAGCAGGCATTATTAACCATTCACCAGTTGTTTAAGATTTTCCACACTTTGCTATCATTTTGGAAACATTATAAGAAGCAACGAGACCACTATCAAGGTGAATTTTAGCTTTCCTGGCAGATGACTTGTGTGAAATGCTTTTCATATGCTTCTTTCATCATCTGGAACTGAGTAACATTGTAAGTAGCCCTTTTAGGGAGTCTTTTACAGAAGTGTTCCTGCAATCTTGGTGGTTTCATGGCTTCATTAGACAGTGCAGTATAACTAATAAGACACATTGGGTATCGCTGATCTAACAGGAACGGAATAAAACCACACTCCAGGTACGTTACATTGTATTAACACACTTTCTGTAGTTTCTAAGAAAGATTAGAATTCAAGGCTGCACTGCCTTCAGACTCATAAAGATCACGCTGTGCATATTTATCCATCATTAACCATCGTGCTACTCCAGTTAGCATGATTGACCAATCACGTAAGGTCTCATAATCCCCAACGTTGGTTCTTGACCGCACGTATGAAGCCAAGGTCGCTTTGAGCACCTCAAGAGTAATCCTCAGGGTTGGCAAGTTCACGGATTGGCTCTATTTCACTCCGGCCAGAGCTGTATCATTGCACAACCTGTGTCTGTAGATCAGAAGAGAAAGTTGAGAGGGTGTACTTGACTTACCAACTGTTAAATTGCATGAAGTTGTTCCGTGCTGCGAGTCAAGGGGAACTGTTGGGCAATCTTGTTGCTAATTTATGCATCCCCAATAATGCTATTTGGTCAGTAAGGTTGGATGAGATTGCCGAGTTTCAGGCGCATTGTGATGAATGCTCACCACCTGCAGAGCGATGGATCTTCCTGTGTTCCATGTCATCCTTTATTTTGGAAATGCCCGCTCGACTAATTGCCAGTGAGGTCTCGTGCCTCATGTTAGGATACCATTTACCACCCCCCCACCACAAATCTTGAATGCCCCCTGACGACTTCTATTTCCCCTTAGGACATGTAACCACCCCCATTGGGAATCACTGGGTTAGGGGAACAGAAAGGAGATTCTGTAAATAAACTACCTTCATCCACAGAAGGAGGTTCCTGGATGTTGCCTTCTGGGCGCCAGGGTCAGGGACATTTCGGATTGAGCCCACAGCATTTGTAAGTGGGAGGGTGAGCAAACGGAGGTGGTGGTCCATGTCAATAGCCATGACATGGGAAGGAGGGGTGATGAAGTCCTGCAAAGAGAGTTCAGGGAGTTATTTATTATAGGCATCCATTAGTCTCGTGAGACCATGGATTTGCGCCTTGGAAGGTTTCCAGGGCGCAGGCCTGGGCAAGGTTGTGTGGAAGACCGGCAGTTGCCCATGCTGCAAGTCTCCCCTCTCTGTGCCACTGACGTTGTCCGAGGGAAGGGCACTAGGGCCGATACAGCTTGGCACCGGTGTCGTCGCAGAGTAATGTGTGGTTAGGTGCCTTGCTCAAGGACACAACACGCTGCCTCAGCTGAGGCTTGAACTAGCGACCTTCAGATCACTAGACCAATGCCTTGGGCTTGCTTCCAGGCAAGGCACAACCTGTACAGAAGAGACAGTTGGCACCTGAAGTGGAGGAAGACTAATATCCTAGTGGGAAGATTCACCAGTGCTGCATGCAAGGAGCGGGAGGGTGGTGGTAGAGTTGTGGTTTAAACTAGCTTGTAGGGGGATGGGAACTAGAGCGCTAGAACAGGTAGAGGAGTGGTTGTGGAGAAAGATGTTGTTAAGCCTACATGGAAAGTCAAGAATCAAAAGGTTGAGCATGGTTGTACTAATGCCCTGAGCTGTGTATATTTCAACGCAGTGACTAGTGTAGGAAAAGCGGATGAGCTGAGGGCATGGTTCAGCACGTAGAATTATGACATTGTCGCCATTAGTGAGACTTGGTTATAGATGGGGCAGAACTGGCAGCTCAATAGTCTGGTGTTCTGGAGTTTTTGATGTGAGGGAGCAGGAGTAATTAAAAGAGGAGGAGCTACATTACTAGTTAGGGAAAGTGTCACAGCAGTGTTCAGATTGGACAGCTCCTCGGCTGAGGCTTTATGAGTAGAACTAAGGAATGTGACCACGAAACTTGCATTATATTGTAGACCATCCAGCAGTCCGTGGGATTTAGAAGAGCAAATTTGTAGAGGCATTGCTGACTGCTGAAAGAAGCATAAGTTTGTGGTGGTAGATGATTTTAACTTCCTTCATATTGATTGGGACTTCCATATTGTAAAAGGGCTGGATTGGAAATTGTTTGTCTAATGTGTTAGGGAAAGTTTCCTTATCAGTACATTGAAGTCCCTGCTGGAGAGTGGGATACTGGATCTCTCCTTTGCGAATGAGAAGGGGCAGATGACAGACGATTGTGTAGGGGAAAACTTTGCATCTCATGATCACATGCCATTGGTTTCAAAGAAAATATGCAAAAAGGTAGTTCTGGTCCTTGGGTTGACATTATAAATTGGAGAAAGGCCAATTCTGATGGCATCAGAAAGGATCGGGCAGGTGGAGATTGGGACAGATTGTTTTCTAGCAAAGGTGTACTTGGTAAGTGGGAGGCCTTTAGAAGAGAAACTTTCAGAGTATAGCGCCTGTATGTTCCTGTCAGAGTGAAAGGCAAGGATAGCTGATTTAGGAAACCTTAGTTTTTGATAAATATTGAAGCCCTGGTTAAGAAAAAGAAGGAAGTGCATAACAGATAGGAACAAATGAGCTACTTGAGGAGTACAAGAAATGCAAGAGAACACATAAGAATGAAATCAGGAGGGCTAAAAGAAGATATGAGATTGCTTTAGCAGACAAGGTGAAGGAAAGTTCGAAGAGCGTAAGAGTGAAAGGATGGAAAGGGATGAACTGGTCCTCCGGAAGATCAGAATAGTAATCTATGCATGGAGCCAAAAGAGATGGGGAGATTCTAAATGGATTTTTTGTATCTGTATTTCCTCAGAAGACGGATATGGATGCAGAATCTATAGATGTGAGGCAAAGCAGCAGTGAGCTCAGGGACCCTAGATAGATTATTAAGGAGCAGATGTTTTCTGAATTGAGGCAAATTAGCTTGTATAAATCTGCAGAGCCTGACTAGGTGTTCCCTTGGACCCTGTGGGAGATTAATGCAGAAACTGCAGGAGTTCCAGCAGAGATATTTAAAACATCCTTAGCCACAGGTGAGGTGCCAGAGGATTTGAGGGGAGTTAACGTTCTTCCTTTGTTTAAGGAGGGCTCTGAGAATGAGCTAGGATGTTATAGGCTGATGAGCCTGACATCAGTATTGGGAAAGTTATTGGAAGGTATTCTCAGGGACCGGATATATAAGTATTTTGATAGACAGGGACTGATTAGAGATTGTCAACATGGCTTTGTGTGTGGTAGGTCAAGTCGAACCAATCTTATAGAGTTTTTTGAGGAAGTTACCTGAAAAGCCGATGAAGACAAGGCTGTAGATGTTTTCTACAAGGATTTTAGCACGTACTTTGATCAGGCCCCACATGGGAGGTTGGTCAAGAAGGTTCAATCGCTTGGGAACTCAAGATGAGGTAATAAACTGGATCAGACATTAGCTTTGTGGGAGAAGCCAGAGAGTGGTAGTAGATGGTTGCTTCCCTGACTGGAGGCCTGTTACTAACGGAGTGCCCTAGAGATTGATGCTGGGTCAATTGTTATTTGTCATCTGTATCAATGATCTGGATGGTAATGTGGTAAATTAGCTTATGACACCAACATTGGGGGTGTAGTGGATAGCAAGGAAGACTATCAAAGCCTGCAGTAGGATCTGGACCAGCCGGAAGAATCGGCTGAAAAGTAGCAGATGGAATTTAATGCAGAAAGTGTGAGATGTTGCACTTTGGGGGCACCAACCAGGACAGGTCTTGTATGGTGAGCAGTAGGGCATTGAGGAGTGCAATAGAACAGAGGGATCCGGCAATGCAGATCC
The DNA here is from genome assembly GCF_963921235.1 of Mobula hypostoma. NCBI lineage: Eukaryota > Metazoa > Chordata > Chondrichthyes > Myliobatiformes > Myliobatidae > Mobula > Mobula hypostoma. The sequence continues at coordinate 28,266,261 of NC_086123.1, read as the reverse complement.
ATAATCCCTTGAAAGTGGTGTCACTGGTAGATAGGGTCGTAAAGAATGCTTCTGGCACATTGGCCTTCATAAATCAATGCACTGAGTACAGGAGATGGGATGTTATGTTAAAATTGTATAAGATGTCGGTGAGGCCTAATTTGGGGTATCATGTGCAGTTTTGGTCATCTACCTACAGGAAAGATGTAAGTAAGATTGAAAGAATGCAGAGAAAATTTACAAGGATATTGCCAGGATTTGAGAACCTGAGATATAGGAAAAGGTTGAATAGGTTCAGACTTTATTTCCTAGAAGGTGGAAGATCGAGGGGAGGTTTGATAGGGGTACGCAAGATTATGATAGGGTAAATGCAAACATGCTTTTTTCATTGGGATGGATGAGTCTCCAACTAGAGGTCATGGGTTAAGGGTGAAAGGTGAAAAGTTTAAGCGGAACACGAGGGGGAACTTCTTCACTCAGAGGGTAGTGAGAGTGTGGAACGAGCTGCTGGTGTAAGTGGTAGAGACAGGTTTGATTTCAACAGTTATGAGAAATTTGGACAAGTACATGGGTGAGTGGAGTATGGAGAGCTATGGTCAGAGGGCAGGTCAATGGGACTAGGCGGATTAATAGTTTGGTATGGACTAGATGGGCAGAAGGGCCTGTTTCTGTGCTCTAGTGTTCTACTGATCAATGACTCTGTGCTATTTGACATGCTATATTTTTGCAGCTTTTTGAATTTTGATTTCTGCATGTTGAGGTACTTTGCATTTGTAAATTTCTTGTCGTATTCAGATGTTCATCCACGAGATGCTATTTGCGAATGATGCAGCACTGATGTCACACACTGAAGACGGACTCCAACAGCTGATTAGCCACTTCGCCATGCCTGCAAGGAGTTTAGATTAACCATCAGTCTGAAGAAGACAAACGTCATGGCCCAGGGTGCAGAATCTCCCCCAAGCATCACTATGATTGGTTGCTCTCTTGATGTAGTCAACTCCTTCACTTACCATGGGTTGACCATCACCAGCACCCTGTCCCTCTAAGCACAGGTGAACTGCAGGATTGCCAAAGCTGCAGCTGACACGGCCAGACTGAACGAGGGAGCGTGGAACAGCAAACAGCTAACAAAAAAAAGACCAAGCTGCGTGCGTACCAAACGTGGGTGCTCAGCACACTCCTCCACCCCAACGAGGCTAAACTCATTTCACCTGCGCTGCCTCAGGCGCATCTTGCACATCTCTGGGCAGGATAGAATCACCGGCACAGAGGTTCTGCGGCTGGCTGACACCTCCAGCTCTACTCAGCCACAGGCACCTCAGATGGTTGGGCCATGCCAAACAGATGGACCAGAAACACATTCCCAAGGACATGCTGCAAGTATATGATGTCACCATGTACCTGTCTATCTGTTTATTCATTTATTTCCTTCTGTATTTGCAGAGTTTGTCTTTGGCGCTTTGGTTGTTTGTCTGCCCCGCTGGTGCAGTCTTGCATTGATTCTATTATGGGTATTGGATTTATTGACTATGCCTGCAAGGAAATGAATCTCAGGGTAGTATATGGTGACATACATGTACTTTGATAATAAATTTACTTTGAACTTTGAACCTGATCAAAGTGTTTTAAATTATGAGAGGTGCAGAGAGAGCAGACAACCAGTGTCTGTTTCCCAGGGTCAAGGTGTCTAACAATAGAGGGTATGTTCAAAGGAGCTGTGCAAGGTGGATGTTTTTACACAGAGGGCACGGGGTGCCAGGAATGCCAGGGGCATGGCTGAGGCAGATAGGACAGAGGCTTTAAGATGGACCACGTGCAGGCAGAAAGGATTATTTTTAATTAGACATCATTAACAATTATTCAAGCACAGCATCATGGGCTAAAAGTCCTGTCTTGTGTCATGTGTTCCATGTTCTATGTTAATGACAGGAATAGTGATTATAGTCATTGTTGGGGGGAAGGGAGTAATTGTTTGGTGTGGGCACGTGGCCAAGTGGTTAAGGCATTGGACTAGCTACCTGAAGGTCGTGAGTTCGAGCCCCAGCCGAGGGAATGTGTTGTGTCCTTGAGCAAGGCACTTAATCACAGTGCTCTGTGACGACACTGGTGCCAAGCTGAATGGGTCCTAATGCCCTTCCCCTGGACAACATCGGTGGCATGGAGAGGGGAGACTTGCAGCATGGGCAACTGCCGGTCTTCCATACAACCTTGCCCAGGCCTGTGCCCTGGAGAGTGAAGACTTTCCAGGGCAGATCCATGGTCTCGCAAGACTAACGGATACCTTTACTTTACTTTGGGGGGCGGGGGGAGGATTAAGGTAGTAAATCTGGTTTCACCAGAGGAGAATATTTGGGATTCACTGATTTATGACATGTTGTTAATCTAAAATAATCCATGGAAAGAAGGCTGAGGACAGTTTTTATTGTTCCATGAATGTTGAGACTTTGAATGCTTTGTGACTATGGGCGGTTGACACAGAGGCTAATTCCTCTTGGAGGACAATTGGACATTTAATTAACACAAAGGAAGATTGGTGAGAAACCAAGCAACACAAACAAAATGCTGGAGGAACTCAGCAGGCCAGGCAGCACCCATGGAGAAAAGTAAATCTACTCAGCTTTCTTTTCTCCAGTGCTGCCAAAACGCCGACTGTACTCTTTTCTTGGATGCTGCTGGCCTGCTGAGTTCCTCCAGCATTTTATGTGTGTTGCTCAGATTTCCAGCATCTGCAGAGTTTCTCTTGTTTGTGACTGGAAAGAAACCAATCTGATTAGGTAGGTGTGCGAGTTGGCATAGCTGATAGTCTTGTATGAACCTATAGCCTTCTATGGGCTCGATGCTCTTGCCAACATTGTATCATTGGAAACTCCCTATTTACTTTTCTACATAGAAACATTGAAAACCTACAGCACAATACAGGCCCTTTGACCCACAATGCTGTGCCAAACATGTACTTACTTCAAAATTTATCTAGGGTTACCCATAGCCCTCTATTTTTCTAAGCTCCATATACCTACCCAGCAGTATCTTAAAAGACCCGATCGTATCCGCCTCCACCACCGTCGCCGGCAGCCCAATCCACACACTCACCACTCTCTGCGTAAAAAACTTACTCCTGACATCTCCTCTGTACCTACTTCCAAGCACCTTAAAACTGTGCCCTCTCATGCTAGCCATTTCAGCCCTGGGAAAAAGCCTCTGACTATCCACACGATCAATGCCTTTTGTCATCTTATACACCTCTATCAGGTCACCTCTCATCCTCCGTCGCTTCAAGGAGAAAAGGCCGAGTTCACTCAACCTATTCTCATAAGGCACGCACCCCAATCCAGGCAACATCCTTGTAACTCTCTTCTGCACCTTTTCGATGGTTTCCACATCCTTCCTGTAGTGAGGCAACCAGAACTGAGCACAGTACTCCAAGTGGGGTCTGACCAGGGTTCTATATAGCTGCAACATTGCCTCTCGACTCCTAAACTCAATCCCATGATTGATGAAGGCCAATGCACCATATGCCTTCTTAACGACAGGGTCAACCTGCACAGCTGCTTTGAGTGTCCAATGGGCTTTCTCTACTTGTGAGCCAACCACCTCTTCGTCCGTCTCTTCAGTTTGGTTCCCACCCTCCAGGAATTCTAGTTTAAACTCTCCCCAATAGCCTTAGGAAACAACCCTGCCAGGATATTGGCTCCCCTCAGATTCAAGTGCAACCCTTCCTTTTTGTACAGGTCACACCTGCCCCAAAAGAGGTCCCAATGATCCAGAAATCTGAATCCCTGCCCCCTGCTCCAATCCCTCAGGCACGCGTTTATCCTCCATCTCATTCTATTCTTATACTCATTGTCATGTGGCACAGGCAGTAATCCCGAGATTACTACCTTTGATGTCCTGCTTCTCAACTTCTTTCCTAACTCCCTGTAGTCTGTTTTCAGGACCTCCTCCCTTTTCCTACCTATGTCATTGGTACCAATATGTACCACAACCTTTGGCTGTTCTCCTTCCCACTTCAGGATATCATGGACGCCATCAGAAACATCCTGGACCATGGCACCTGGGAGGCAAGCTACCATCTGTGTCTCTTTCCTGCGTCCACAGAATCGCCTGTCTAACCCCCTGACTATAGAGTCCCCTATTACTGCTGCCATCCTCTTCCTTTCCCTACCCTTCTGAGCCACAGGGCCAGACCCTGTGCCAGAGGCATGGCCACTGTTGCTTCCCCCAGGTAGGCCATTCCCCCCCCCCCAACAGTACTCAAACAGGAGTACTTATTGTCAAGGGGTACAGTCACAGGGGTGCTCTCTAGCGTCTGACTCCTGCCCTTCCCTCTCCTGACTGTTACCCACTTAACTGTCTCCCGAGGCCCTGGTGTGACTACCTGCCTATAGCTCCTATCTATCACTTCCTCACTCTCCCCGACCAAAGGAAGGTTAGCAAGCTGCATCTCCAGTTCCCTAATGCGGTCCCTAAGGAGCTACAGCTCCACACATCTGGTGCAGATGTGGCCGTCCGGGAGGCTGGGAGTCTCCCGGACTTCCTACATCTGACACCGAGCACAGAACACCGGCCTCACACACATTCTTCCTGTCAGTATTCTACACAGGCAACCTACCTCGGCTCGACCCGTTATTGCCGAAGCCCCATTGAACCAAAGCCCTCCTACTCTGTCTCCCTCTACTCTGGTGCCCGCTCTATAAAGCTATCTCCTTTGAAACTCTTTTCACTGTTCTAACTGGCTGCTGTCCACGCGTTTGCCCAGTCGTGCCTCGATCAAACTGCTGAAGAAATAACCTTGAGGTTTCCCTTAATCCTGCTCACCAAGGCTTTCTCACAGCCCCTTCTGGCTCTCCTAATTTCATTCTTAAGCTCCTTCCTGCTAGCCTTATAATTTTCTAGATCTCTATCATTAGCTAGATTTTTGAACTTTTCATAAGCTTTTCTTTTCTTCTTGACTAGATTTTTAACAGCCTTTGTATACCATGGTTCCTGTACCCTACATCCTTTTCTCACAATGTGTGGTTTGATGTGTTGTGCTAATGATAACTATTTTTAAGAAACAAAAAACGTGAACTTGTACAGTTAGGGACCTTGCTCTTCCCGAGACTGGACATAATCTCTGTGGACACAATGCATCTTTCAATTACACACTAGAGGTTCTGCAGATACTGAAAGTCCAGAGAAACAAAACGCACGAGGAACTCTGCAGTTTGGACAGCATCTGTGAAAAGGTATAAACAGTTGACATTTTGGGCTAAGGCCCTTCATAAGAACTTGCATTTCTTTCAGGTGTAACTTATAGCAATCTCGTCCAATTGGAATATAGTCCAGTTTCCTCAATTTGTAGAGAAGTATTGGTTGCAACACACACAAAAATTGCTGGTGAATGCAGCAGGCCAGGCAGCGTCTATAGGAAGAGGTACAGTCAACGTTTCGGGCCGAGACCCTTCGTCAGGACTAACTGAAAGAAGAGATAGTCCAGAAAAAGCAGGATCTCCCAGTGGCCACACATTTTAATTCCACGTCCCATTCCCATTCTGATATGTCTATCCACGGCCTCCTCTACTGTCAAGATGAAGCCACACTCAAGTTGGAGGAACAATAGCGTATATTCCATCTGGGTAGCCTCCAACCTGATGGCATGAACATTGACTTCTCTAACTTCCATTAATGCTCCACCTCCCCTTCGTACCCCATCCATTATTTATTTATTTATTTATTATTACTTTTTTTCTCTCTCTCTCTCCCTTTTCTCCCTCTGTCCCTCTCACTATACTCCTTGCCCATCCTCTGGGCTTCCCCCCTCCCCCTTTCTTTCTTCCTAGGCCTCCCGTCCCATGATCCTCTCATATTCCTTTTGCCAATCACCTGTCCAGCTCTCGGCTCCATCCCTCCCCCTCCTGTCTTCTCCTATCATTTTGGATCTCCCCCTCCCCCTCCCACTTTCAAATCTCTTATTATCTCTTCTTTCAGTTAGTTCTGACGAATTTAAATTGTATTCATAAAATCAACAAGGCAGCGAATACAAACATATTGTTGCTGCAAATAACAAATTTATTAGACTACAGATGTTCCTGTTGGTTGTTTCCAAATTCAATAATTCCAGATAGAAAATGAGAATTATAACTCAGGCCTGGATCCAGATTTTAGACAAAATATATACCCTATCAAGTTATTTCAACATCATTATTAATTCACTGTCTCAACCTTTTATATTGCGGAATGTGCCAGATAGGACACACCAAAATGAATGCCTTCTGATGTGAGCTGTTGCAGGTTTTGTAAGATTGAAGCATCACTGTACTGTATATTTTGCATTCTAAACTCTGAGATGAAGTCTATCCAATTTATTTTCTCTAACTGAACACTGATGTCTGGTGGTTTATAGACGTAGATACCCTAATCCTTTGCTCCTCAACAGAACTTTGTCTCTCACCACGCATTCGGACCCAGATCAGAGGTCACCCCTTACGGAGGGCTGAGTTCATACGACCGCTCTCCTTGTATGCAGGCGAAAAGATGCTTCTGATATTCTGAGATTTATGTGATTATTGGACTGTACTTTATATTGGCTTCCTTCAGTTTTTTTGCTATTTTCTTTCTCATGGCTGATTGGTGGGTGGGTGATCTTGTTGCTTTTTGTGTGTGAGCGGGAGGGCTGGGGACCTTGATGCTATTGTCGCTGTACTTCACTGCGGGTGAGGGGATCAGGGATTGTTATTGTCGCTGTTTTTTTCTGCAGGGGAGGGGAGATATGATGCTATTTTCACTGTCTTATTTTGCGGGGAGTGATTTGGGGGTCTGCGAGTTTTGTTTTTTTTCTTTTTCATGTCAGTTGGGGGGAGTGTTAATATCTTTCATCATCTCCATGGTCTTTCTGTATCTCATGGCTATCTGAAACAGGGAAATATCAGAGTTGTATTGTACATGCATACCTTGACAATAAAATTAACCTTTGAACCATGAATCGGATGTCCCACTTCAGTGGAAGAGCTTGATCTTCCTCAATCGGTTAGTCTGGGTCCCTTTGTAATTTCTTGCAACTAACTGGGCCCCCCCCCTCATGGTTTTATGTGCTGTTTTGGATATTCAACCCACCAGTCCATCATCCACATAATTACTCTATTTGGTGTGGAATGCCACTTGTTGCATTTCACCAGTCTCATCAACCTCTGCTGAGTTTTGCTGCTGGTGGGAGTGAAAAAAAGCAAAAAAAAAAATCAATTTATAATGTTCAGAGGTACAGGAATGGAGTTGAATGCAATTCCTTTCTTTGTGGATGCCCTGATGGGCTGCCCTTGGCTGACTTAAGTGAAGCAATATCTTACTTGCCTTTAGTACTTGAGTTGGTATCAATGCGTGGTGGAGAAATGTCTTTTGTGTGAAACTATGTAAAGGGAACATTTCCGTGACTATTAATTCTTTTAGAGCAGGGATTCCCAACCTTTTGAAGCAATGGACCCCCTACCACTAACCGAGGGGTCTGTGTTGGGAACCCCCCTCCTTTTAGATAAATCTGTGACTTCCTGAACTTTTAGAAAACCGTTTGACTAAGTAGAAAACCATTATTTTGAGACTGGAGCACCGGGTTTGAAAATACCAAAACCACTGTAAGCTCATGCCGTTTGACTTAAGCCACGGTTGATGGATGTTTGATAAATGCATAAAATATGTATTGCCTGTAAACACCCTCCCAAATAACAAAATGAGGGATTTTACTGAGTAGTGTTCAGACAGGTTTACTCTGGCAGTAAATTATATTTTGCTCATATAGGCTGCAGTAAAGTGGGTGCATACCAGAAAGATCAGTACCCCTCTAAATTTTTATAGCCCTTTGACTTCATAATTGCAGTCACTAGTACTTCCTCCCTTGCAAAGTGTCTATTTTGTTGGGGCTTTTCTATAGAATGGTTTATTAAGCACAATTGCATTGAACTGATCTTGAATTAGTCATGTACCCCGTGAGGGGAATAAAGAACCAGCAGAAATAGAAAACACTTTGGAGTCCAGTATTGCTATTAACTAATAATATTTATTAATAACTACACAATACAGTAATACCAATGTAGATAAATCAAACAGCTTAACAATGATTATACATATAAGTAAATTAGTAAGTGTGGAAATATATGAAAGTCAAGCTTCCTTAAGTCTAGGGGTAAAAAGATACAGTCTTACGATGATGAGTAAAGTTCAGTTCAGTTCAGTTCATGGTATTGAGTTGAGTATTGATGGAGAGAGGGAGGGGGGAGAGATTTGAGTCTTCAGGTGAACTGATGCCATTGATCTTCCCGTTGTCCTCAGAAATCCTTTAAAAGTCACTGACTGTGACCACAACAAAGGGAACCAGTTTTCCTGTGGTGGAGCTATCAACCCAGGCAAGGGTGGTCACATGGACAACTCCCCCCCAGTCAACCCCTTTACTCATTGCAAGAGCGACTGATCAATCTGCCTGATCGATCCTCCAAAAACCCCACTTTTACTGAGGGCACAACAAAGCTCATTCGTGCCCAAAACATGTCTCTGTGGTCTATACCATCTGACCTCCTTTTTTTCTCACCGTACAGGGTACCACCTGGCACTCAAACAACTCTGCTCTTCTCTCTCTGTGTAAGAATACAAGTAGGCTGTGTCCTTGAAGAAAATATAAACAGCCTGTGAGTAGTCTTCGTTTTTCTCTCTCTCTCTTTTCAAAAGCACAGTTCATAGGGGTAATCGAGCACAGTTCATAGGGGTAATTCAGGACTCTGTCACAAATTGAACAGTCAGCAACATTAGTGAAATGCAGTGTGATGGTTCAGCATGTTCCAGGTGTGATATGCAGAACAAACAGAGACCTTTGGATGGGTCAAAAACACTCAGTGTCCACTTCGTTGGGCACACCTGTACATGTGTTAGCTAATCAGCCTATCAGGAAGCAGCAACTCAATACAGTAAAGCATGCAGACATGGTCAAGAGTTTTAATTGTTGTTCAGACCAAACACCCAAATGGGGAAGAAATGTGATCTAAATGACTTTGACCATGGAACGATTTTTGGTGCCGGACAGGGTGGTTTGAGTATCCGCAAAACTGCTGATCTCCTGGGATTCTCACACACAACAGTCTCCAGAGTTTACAGAGAATTGTGCGAAAAACAAAAAAAAAGTGTCCTGTGTGCAGCAATTCTGTGGGCAAGAAAGCCTTATTAATGAGAGAGGTCAGAAGAGAATGGCCAGACTGGTTCAAGCAGGCAGGAAGGTGACAATAACTCAAATAACCACACGTTACAACAGTGGCGTGCTGAAGAGCACCTCTGAATGCACAACATATTGAACCTTGAAGTGGATGGGCTTCAGCAGCCGAAGACTATGGACATACACCCAGTGACCACTTTATTAGGTGCAGGAGGTTTCTAAAAAATTGGCCACTGAGTTGTATATTTAAACCTACTTGGATGTGTTAACAGGATTTATAACATTAAACTTTGCCATAACAGTTGAATGAGTAATGAAGGGCTTTCACTTAAATTTGTGTGTTGCTCACAGCCATTATTAATTACGTTGTGCAAAGACTATAAAATTGCTTCATAGAAATAAAATTCATTGCTACTTGAAGGAGTTTGAATTTTAATCTTTTAATATTTAGTTGTATTTATTTTCCTAGCAATGTTGATCATAATATCCCAGTAGGTCAGCTGGCACACTAATATATCAAGTGAAGATCACCATTGATTGAGTTGATATAATGAAAGATTAGATAAAAATTATGTTTCTCGATAGGATTCATTGCATGTTCTGTTACTATAGTAAACCTGTACTGCAAACCTATTGAATGCAAAGATGATTACAAATAAATTTTAAAGAATAATGATGTGTGACTTGTATTCTACTAGTGAGCTGACCTGATATCCATCAAGCTGTTGTAAACAAGTTGTCAATGGGATATACATCATTGAACCACTGGCCGACGTTGTATGTTCAGTTGAAATTATTTTTTTTAAAAAAGAAGAAAATTTGATTAAAATTAATTATAATGCTGCGATCTTACTCTGTGATGTAATTTCAATAGAAACACAAGTGGTGAGGATAGGAATTGCACAGTTCAGATTTTGAATCATTAAGCATTCCCAATGAGAGAAGCAGAGCTGGTCAGATGAAGCAGGGCTAAATGGGTTAATCTGGATCTGTAAGAGATTATTAAAATGGACATTAAGTACTGGCCTTATAGTGGTCTCTCCATCACTTGAATGAATAAAAATAAGTTTCATTTGTAGCTCCCTCTTGTAATAGATTTGTAACTGTATCAGTACTGGTCTACTTACTGTCTTGGTCAAAGTGAACAAACGCTTACGTCTCCAGAAACTCAACCTGTCTGTTATAAAATGTGACTGTGGCATGACTTTGCTCTTTATTGCTCTCTTCACCTAAAGACAATTCTTCTCAGGTAGAAAGAATATTTAAAGAAAATCTTCATTAAAACTTAAACACAAAGAAGTCTAAGTTTGCAGATGCTGGAAATCCAAAGCATTTTTGGATTTGTCCTGAAGAAGGGTCTCGGCAAGAAAACATCAACTGTTTATTAATTTCCATTGATGCTGCCTGACCTGCTGAGTTGCTGAAACATTTTGTGTGTGTGTGTGTTGCTTCATTAAAACTCAAGTATGGCACTAGCTAGATCTGGTCAGTCCAGAATATGTTTCAACCAAAAAAGGAGTAGTGAAGAAATGGGAAACAGCGTGTCTCAGAAAAATGCATCTTAACAACTGCACAGATGGTGCATTGCTAGGATGAGGCCACCCTCAGGGTGGAGGAGCAATACCTTATATTCTGTCTGGGTAGCCTCCAACCTGATGGCATGTACATAGATTTCTCCTTCCGATAGACAAATTTCCCCCGCCCCCTTCCTCTATTCACCACTCTGACCTTTTACTTCTTCTCAGCTGCCTATTACTTCCCCCCTGGGTCCCTTCCTCCTTCCCTTTCTCCTGTGGTCCACTCTCCTCTCCTATCAGATCCTTTCTTCTCCACCCCTTTACCTTTCCCACCCACCTGACTTCACCTATCACCTTCTAGCTAATCCATCTTCTCCGTCCCCCTCCTTTTTAATTTTATTATCTTCCCCCTCCTTTTCCAGTCTTGAAGAAGGGTCTCGGCCCAAAACGTTGACTGTTTATTCACTTCCATAGATACTCCCCGACTTGCTGAGTTCCTCCGCCATTTTGTATGTGTTGCAGAGATGGGATTTTAACTTTCAAAATTCTTTTAAAAATGCTATGTTTTTGGATCCAGTGGCCTCTGTTGATCTGTTACTTCATTGAGACTGTATTGTTTACGGTCTAAATGCTCTCGTCATCCATATATTTGAATGCTGATGTTCTACTTGCATTGTCTTGGTGACAAGGTCTGATGTTCTTTTGAACCCACATAGACTTTGTCAATTGCAGGCCAGTGTAGTTTCCCCCTTCGCCTGAGAAAAAATTGTCTTGTTAACACTTCCTTGTTCTTATGGGATTCATTGTCGCATCTGGGTTCTTAATCATATTACGAAAACCTGTAAATCTACAAATTTTAATCTTTGGTCCTTACGTTGTTTTTTTTGGTCAACTTTGATACTGTTATTGTGAAATAACTGTAGCTTTAAATAGCTTTGGAGCTTTTCACCAGATATTGCAAGAGTTAAATTTAGTTCGAAAAATAAACTGCAAAAGGAGTTGGCGATTTGCACAAAGTCAATATTGAATTTATTTATTTACTTATTAATAGGCCTTTCCAGCCCTTTGAGCAGCGCCACACAGCAACCCCTGATTTACGGGGCAATTTACAATGACCAATTAACCTACCAACTGTTATGTCTTTGGACTGTGGGATGAAATCCATCAGTCATGGGGAGAATGTAGAAAACTCCTTACAGACGTGACGAGAACAATCCCAGGTCGCTGATGCTGTAAACATTACTGCTGTTTTCCGAAGCTTCCTTAATGATGTGTATCTCCTAAGGTTAGTTTTTGGATATACTGAGCTAGTCCTGGAGAGGGAAGGAGAAAGAACAGTTCATCGGTGACCGGAGTGGAGATTGCTGCATCGGGGAGGGCATGTGGGGAAAGGAGATTGTACTAACGTGGCAACATTTTTAACCATTCCATATTGGACCAGAGACCTCCAGCTCCGTTGGCCCTACTTGTCACCTTTCATGGAGACAGCATCGAGGATACTCCTTCTGCATCATAGTTGGCCTAAAATGCCTGTTCCAATACTTTACTCATCTATGTTCTATGATCTATTCAATGTTGACGTTTTTGTCCAACTCCAACTCCAAGCCCCCATTTGGATAAGCAACGTAGCACTGTGAGTCCTGATGAAGGGTTCCGGCCCGAAACGTTGACTGATCGTTTCCACGGGTGCTGCCCGACCTGCTGAGTTCCTCCAGCGTGTTGTGAGTGTTACTGTGAGGATCATGTTTTTTTTTATTTCTCAAGTGCCTTCAGTACCATACAGCCCTCACTGCTAGGGGGAAAGGCTCCATTCAATGCTGGTTGGCACTTCCATCGTATTCTGGATAATGGACCTGTCATGGTCCGGTCCGTGAAGTTTGGATTCCGGTTCACGGTCTGGTCCATTACTCCTTATTCCAGGTTTTCTGGTTTTCCTTTTTTTCTGTTGGGTGCTCTAACTGAGGCAGCTGATTCACATTTTGGGCTGGCTACATAAGTAGCTCCTTGGTTCAGCTTCAGTTGCTGGATTGTTTCTGTCCAAACCCTCTGTCTGAATCCTTTCTCTGCCCCTGCCTCCTGAAGTCTTGCCCTGCAACCAGAGTTGTAAGCCTTGCCTCGCCTGCAACCTTCACCTGCATCACTGTCAAGTTCAACCGTTGGAGCAAGACTGGAGCCATGCTGTGTCAGGACAAGAAACTGTCTGTCGTTATTTAGAACTGTCTCTCTGTGTTCATGCCTTCGCTAGGTAGGTCTGGCCATTTGCCGCTACCTAGTGTTGAGAACTGTCTTTGTGTCCAGCCTTTGCTAGGTAGGTCTGGCCTTTTGCTGCTACCTTGTGTTGGGAACCGTCTCTGTGTCCAATACTTTGCTAGTTGGGTCTGGCCATTTGCTGTTACCTTGTGTTGGGAACTGTCCCTCTGTGTTCTGTGTATGAGTCCCGGCCCTATGTCCTGCTCCCTAGGAGGGGGCCTGACTCTGTGTATATCCCCGGCCCCAAGTCCTGCTCCGAAGGAGGGGTCCCGGCTGTGTGTTCCATATCTCTGCGTTCCTGTCCTCCCTCAGCCACTTCATGTCTCTGCCTAGTTTCAGAGTCCGAGCCGAGTCAAGACCCAGGTTTTGGGTCCTTGTCCAGTCTCTGGCTCAGAGTCTGAACCCAAGTCTCACCATGTCCAAGCCATGAAGAACCCAAGGCTCGAGGAACCCAAGACATGTCCAGTCCTGTAGCCACGTCATGTCCTCACCTAGTTCCGGGATCCGAGCCCACGTCAAGACCCAGATTCTGGGTCCTTGTCCAGTCTCTGGCTCGGAGTCCGAACCTAAGCCTCGTCATGTCCTCGCCATGAAGAACGCAAGCCATATCCAGTCCTGTAGTCACATCATGTCCTTGCCTAGTTCCAGGATCCGAGCCCGAGTCAAGACCCAGGTTCTGGGTCCTTGTCCAGTCTCCAGCTCGGAGTCCAAGCACAGGCTCCTAGTTCCCAGTTCCTTGTCCTGGTCCCGCTCGCCTAGCCAATGTCCTAACCCAAGTCTGTGTTCTTGTCTCAGCTCCTAGGCAAGTCCTGTTCCTAGTACTTCAGTGTCTGTGTCTTGCATTTGGGTCCGCTCCCAGCGCCCCCCATATGACAGGACCACCCAGCTGGCAGACCTCAGTTTGTGCAACTTCAGAGCTGTGTGTCAGACATGGCTATAAGCACACTGGAGCACCACAGGGGCCTGTATTGGCTCCCTTCCTGTATACCCCCATATACCTTGGACTACATATACAACTTTGAGTCATTTTATGTGCAGAAATTCTCTGATGACTCAGCATTAGTTGGGTGTATAAAAGGAGGATGGGAGGATGAACACTGGGCCCTAGTGGAGGTCTTTGTCAAATGGTGCAAGCTGAATTATCTGCAGCTCAACATCAGTAACACAAAAGAGATGGTGATGGATTTTAGGAAGTCAAAGCCTGTTACTATTGATGGCTTGGATGTGGATATGGTGGGGGCCTACAAGTACCTAGGGGTGCACCCAGACAACAGACTTGAGTGGAGCACCAACACAGAGGCTGTGTACAAGAAGGGCCAGAGTTACCTCTGCTTCCTGAGGAGATTGAGGTCCTTTGGAGGATGCAGGCCTCTCCTTCACATGTTCTACCAGTCTGCTGTCACCAGTACAATATTTTATGTGGTGGTGTGCTGGGGCAATGGCATCAACACTAGTGATGCTAACAGGTTCAATAAACTGATTAGAAAGGTTGGTTCTGTTATAGGAATCAAACTGGACACACTGGAGGCTGTGGTCGAACAAAGGACCCTCCAGGAAATCCTGACAATTCTGGACAATGTTTCTTACCCTCTGCATGCCACCTTGACTGAACAGAGGAACACTTTTAGTAAAAGACTGAGATAACTGTGCTGCTCCAAAAAATGCTATACAAGGTCATTCTTACCCTCAGCCATTAGGCTCTATAATGAGCCAACCTATAGCCGGGGAAGTGATGATCCCCTCCTGTTAGACTGTTTAGGTAACTTATTTTCCATTCTTTCTTACTTCTCTTTTAATACTTGTGTGTTTGTGTATCTGTGCACTTGTAATGCTACTGTGACACTGTAATTTCCTTTGGAATCAATAAAATATCTATATAATCTCTAAATTACAGGCAACATCAAAAGTTATTGCAGTGCTTGGAAATCTCAAATTGAGTGAAGATGGTTGTTGTCAAGTGATTTGAAAGAGATGGGAGAGAAAGGTTCAAACATTCTAAGTATATTTAATATCAAAGTATGCATACAAGATACAACCTCGAGATTCATCCATCTGCAGGCAGCCACAAAGCAAAGAAATGCCATGGAAGTCATTCAAGAAAATACAAAAACACCCAACACAAAACAAAAAACAGAACAGATTATGCCAATGGCAAAAAGCCAGCACACAATACATAGAAACGTCAAACCAGTAGTAATCAGTTTAATTCAGTTCAGTGCCACTCTGCTAGCCGATGTAGACAATATAACTAGTTCCAGAAATCAGGTCCTCAGAATTTCAGCAGGAATTTTGCATTTTTACTGCCAAAGTTTAGCTACTGGAAGGTGCTAAGGTTAAATGAGACAAAGTGCTACTTGATTGCTACTCTAATGCTTCAATTGTGGCCCTTTGTCGAATGGCACAGAGGACATCTACTGGAGTCAGTGGGAACTATTTTTGTTTCACCTCATCTGTCTCAGATCTGCTCAGTTTCATGTGCTTGTATTTGCCCTGTCGTTCTTAGTTCAAGGGCAGTAATACAGTCATAGAGTCTTGGAAAAGTACAGCACAGAAACAGGCCCTTTGGCCCATCTAGTCCATGTCAAAACCATTAAAACTGCTGTCTCCCATCAACCTGCACCAGGACTATAGCCCTCCATACCCCTACCTATCCAAACTTCACCACTTGTGTTGGTAGCTCATTCCACACTCTCATGATCCTCTGTGAAGAAGTTTCCCCTCATGCTCTATTTATACTTTTCACCTTTCACCCTTAACCCATGACCTCTGGTTGTGGTCCCACCCAACATCAGTGGAAAAAGCCCGCTTGCATTTACCCTATCCGCACCCCTCATAATTTTGTATACCTCTATCAAATCTCCCCTCAGTCGTCTACGTTCTTCTATGTTTGGAATAAGTCTAAAGTCACTTTTTCATCGTGGCCCGATTTTTCAGAAAGATTGCACAATGTGGCAATATTTAAAATCAGGTTTTCCAAACCTTTATTATGCATGGACCAGTACCATTAAGGAAGGGATCCGTGAACCCCAGTTTAAGCCAAACTACTCTCCATTGGTTGTAAAATGTAATTGAGGAGACACGAGACACTGCAGATGTTGGGATCTGGAACAAGACACAATCGTTGGAGGAACTCAATGTGTCTGGCAGCATCTATAGAAGGAAATGGGCAGTCAATTTCAATTTGAGACCAAACTGAAAGGAAGAGGGGAGTATTGTCATTAATTTGTCTTTTAATAAAACCTTGGCTGGATATTGCTTGTTCTTTTGCTGAACTTGTGTGTGATAAACCATTTGCCTTTGGAGACTTCCTTCCACATTCCACATACTGTGGTCTGAGCTGGTGATAAAAATTTTATGCAAATGTGCTTGTCATCATACTTTAGGAGTTAAAATTAAATTCTGCCTCAACTTATCTAACTCTATGATGAGTCTGAAACATCCTGAACTACTTCTGGTCATTTCCATACATCTATTTTTGGAAATAGAACAGTTGCTGTGGCTTTTTAACTTGTTTAACCTAAAGTATAGTAGATCACTTTGCGTTTCTTTTTCCTGAGAATTTGTCTGCCCATTCAAAGGAGGATATAATGAGCAATCAATCCTTAAGACTTGTGATCAGATATGCAATAGGTTCCTTTTTTCCACAAATTTAATATTATTAATTGATTAAGCTTCATGTATTAGCAGTCAATCCACTCGTGGAAGCTTAGAGGACATTCTGCATTGATGATCTCAATTATATAGAAGAGTTTGGTTTGATGAAAATCCTCCCAATTGCCCGTTGTACTGCTGGTGTTTAGGGCAACAATGAAGGTCCTCCGTCTTGGGTGGTGTTCAGGGTTTCCTTCATCATGTCAGTAGCTCAGTTTTCATGCAAGTTCCGGGTGGAGACGCAGGAATACCATTGCACTCAGATTTAGAAGGATTCTCCATTGCTGTTTCCACAACAGTTTTGTTTTACCAGTCAGGGTTGTTAGCGCTCACATGGACCACTCTTAGTCTGGTCTCTACCCTTTGACCTGTTTGGCATGGGTGATCCTACCAGGAGCCAAAGCGTAAAGCCCTGACTCCAGCCAACACAGCTCTCTGGGTCACTGAGGCATGCAAGCCTCCAAACCCAATGACAAGGCTGTGGTCCTCTTGGAAGTCTGATGAGAAAGTTGTTGACTTAATGCTGTGCGAATTGTGTATGTCAATGATTCAGTGGCACAGCAGATAGCGGTGCTCCATTGACCATGCATTTGGGTTAGGGCTCAATCCTGACTTCATCTGGTGCTCTCTGGGTGGAGTTTGCACCTTGCCTCCATATGGGCTTCCCCTCAGTCCTACGACTTCCTCTCACATCCAGAAAAATGTGCTCTTTGATAGGTTCATTGTAAATTACCGCTAGTGTAGACGGTGACACTGGAGCCAAGCTGCACTGATGCTTGCCCTTCCCTTGGACTACATCAGTGACGTGGAGAGGGAAAGCTCGCTGTATAAGCAATAACAGGTTCTTCAAATCTTCCCGTTCAAGCTTGCGCCCTGGAGAGGACACAGCTCACCAGAGGCGCAAACCTATGGTCTTGTGGCTTTTACCAACAAAATAGATTTGATGGGCTGAGTAATCTCCTTCATGCCATAACAAAAAAATAATCCTCTTAAGTTAGGAACAATTTTTTAAGTGCCTGTGGTATGACTCCACGCTTTCCTGTAAGTCTCCAAATCTTCCACCAGATTCTGACGGCAAGTGTCTAGGGTCTAGTGTTGCAGTGGCTGACTGTATGCTTGCCACAGTGGTATTGGCCTGGATTTCACAGGAACAATGACAGTAGTACGTATGCTATTGCCATTATTACTCTGTAAAACTGATTAGCAACTTCTTGTACATCTGTAACTTCTGACCCTAAAATCCCAGTGTTTCTACCCATGGTAGAGCATCAGAGTAATGGCTTTGGCAAACAACATGACCAACAGCGATGTCCCGATGACAGCTCACAAATCTGCGTCTTTTACTTCTGCTCCTTTCAAATATGGTTGTCCTACTAAGCTGCATGCGATGGGAACCTGAGATATCCACTATGATGGTGTGTTTTTGGGGCTGATTGAGCGATCTGGTCCTTTTCTGTCTCTGAGGGAGCTCGGCGAGGCTTGATGCAGAGCAAGTGCCCCAGAGGCCTAGAAGCCTGGAGTCAGGACATGAGCCCATAATAACCGACTCAATTTCTGCTCTCTGACTGAGGCAATGGGCAAGATTGGAGTTGATGAGGAGAAGAAGTGGAGGGCGGCTGGGTGTTCGGTGCCGTTTGCCTGCACTTGACTGGTCTTCATCTCCCTCCTGCCTGCTGCTGTTGGAGGAGGGTGCAGGAGCCTTGGGATCCATGTTGCCAGGATTGATTATTGAGGCAATGAACTCACTTTGGGGGACTTTGAGATTCAAGTTGCCTGTGTTCCTGGAATCGGGTTACTTGTGTGTTTTTTTTTAGCTGTTTTTGAGCGGTTTGATTGGAGCAGTTGGTGGGGACAGGGGCGCTTTAGCGACGAAGGGCCCTGCGTCTTACATCGACCAGCAGTGCAGCGCGGCACTGAACTGAACTAAACTGGATAATACCAGACTCCTGGTTCGATGTTCGATATTCTATGTGCTGTTCGCTCGCTTTTTGCCGTTTGCGCAATTTGTTCTTTTTTTCGCTGGCTGGTTGTTTGACTGAGCGGGCTCCACAGAGTTTTATTGTTTCATGGCTGCCTGCGTAAGGACGAATCTCAGTTTGTCTTCTGTGTACGTACTTCGATAATAAATGTGCTTTGAATCTTTGAAACCAGCCCCATGACCCAACTCATCTATGGTACCCCTTTGCCTGTATTTGGTCCACATCCCCCCTGCCTATCCATGTGCATTTCTAAATTTCTTTTAAATGTTGATATGTTCCAGTGAATCTTCATAACACATGCTGTTTTGTACCTTCCCCACAATAATCAATCTGAAATCATTTGAACAGCCTGAGATTCAAGTTTTTTTTTATGAAACGCTCTCGTCATAAATTATCCAGAAAATCTAATCTTCAATTACATGTGGTCTAAGTGAGACTTTAATGGCATACTCAGTCATAATTACTGCTTAGCAAACTACCTTGCCCTAAAAATACAGTATTATGTATGTGCATTGCATTCTGCTTACATGAATATTTAAACATGTAACGGGTTCCAAAATGAAATACTTACCAGTTTATTTGTGTTATCTTGGCTTCTGTTTCATCATTTGTATGCATTTAATTTTTTATTTATTATTCTTCATGTTGTTAATTAAAAATGCTTCCCAGTTTCTTATTTCAGAGAATGGATTCATGTCATTGGCCACTACTGCTCTCCAGAGGTTTCCTATGATTTCCCACTTTGCAGCAGTAGGTACTGAAATGGGGGATGTTTATGAAGATTGCTAGACCACCATAAAGAATGATTGTCATGGTCGAGGGTTGTGGATTTCCAGAAGGGGATGTCGGAAATGTTAGGGCATATTCTGGAGTTGGGGTATATAGCAAGTATTTACCTTTTTTTTAGATTATGAGGACACACAGTTCTCTTTTATTGTCATTTAGCAATACATGCATTAAGAAATGATACAATATTTCCTCCGGTGTGATATCACAAAACACAGGACAGACCAAGACTGAAAAAACTAACAAAAACCACATAATTATAACATATAGTTACAACAGTACAACAATATCATAACTTGATGAAGAACAGGCCATGGCACAGTAAAAAGTTCAAAGTCTCTCGAAAGTCCCACATCTCACGCAGACGGGAGAAGGAAGAAAACTCTTCCTGCCAGGCCCGACCACAGTCCGACTCTGAGTCGTCTGAAAACTTCGAGCTCTGATCAGCCCTCCAACACCAAGTACCGAGCACCATCTCTATCCAAACGATTGGACCTCAATCTCGGTCGCCAGCAGTAGGCAAAGCTGGGGATTTTGGGGCCTTCCCTCCGGAAGATTCTCGATCACCCAGTAACAGCGGTAGCGAACCTGCATTTCAGAAATTTCTCCAGATGTTCTTCTGTGCTTTCGCACCTGTCTCCATCAAATCAGAATTGTCCACGGCCCCTATTTAATGGATACGATATTGTTTTTACTGGAGGGCTGCGCGCACGCGACACGCTGCTATCTTCTCCTCCCACCTCTTCACCAGCAACCCATCTTTGGACATGAACATGGATTGTAGATTGAATTCAAAATGCAGCCCTGAACAATAGTTTTCCTGGAACTGTAGACTGGAGTTGTTTGCAAACCAGCCAATGCTGATTAACATTCATTTTGTGCGTCTGGAGCATGGGTGCAAAGAAGAAAGTGTATGAAAACTATATGCAATTCAAAGGATGCATTGTAGATATATTGTAGCTATAGAATCGTCCTGATGTTACCTTTGACCTTTAGCATATGTCATGTCATGTATTTTTGGGTTAGGAGGCCTCTTCCTCCAAGAGTGTCTGAATATGATGCCTGCTGCCTATTTTTGTTGAATAAAACACTTATGTATCCACTAGCTTCTGTGTGTCTCTGGTGACCTTATTCATGTTACAACATGTAGAACACTTATCAGTCCTCAGTGAGGGGTCATCAGTGGACATGGTGAGCAAGCTTCATGTCCTGGGTATCAGCATTCTTCAAGAATTCACATGGCCAAATGGTTAAGGCATTCGACTAGCGATCTGAAGGTCGTGAGTTCGAGCCCCAGCCAAGGCAGTGTGTTGCATCCTTGAGCAAGGCGCTTAATCACACATTGCTCTGCGACGACACCGGTGCCAAGCTGTATCTGTCCTAGTGCCCTTCCCTTGGACAACACCGGTGTCGTGGAGAGGGGAGACTTGCAGCATGGGCAACTGCCCGTAATCCATACAACCTTGCCCAGGCCTGTGCCCAGGCACAGATCGATGGTCTTGCAAGACTAACGGATGCCTTAATCCTAGGCCCAACATATTGATGCAATTACTAAGAAGGCACACCGGTGGCTATATTTCATTAGAAATTTGAAGAGATTTGGTATGTCATCAGAGATTCTAGCAAACTCTACAGATGTACAGCAGAAAGCATTCTGACCGGTTGCATCACAGTCTGGTATGGAAGGACCACTGCACAGGATTGGGAAAAGCTGCAGAGGGTTGCAAACTCAGCTGGCCCATCAAGAACATCCTCAAAGGGCGAGGCCTCAAAAAAGAGGTATTCATCATTAAGGACCTTCACCAAACAGGCCATGCTCCCTCTTCATAACTACCATCAAGGGGGTGAAGACACACATTAAATGTTTTAGGAATGGCTTCCTCCCCTCCACCATCAGATTCGTTTACTGGATTTATTTCTCACATACAGTGAAATGCGTGGTTTTTGTCAAATCACATCAGCAAGGAGTGTGCTGAGCAGCCCAAAGCGTCTCCAAGCTTCTTGCGCCAACAGAGCATGCTCACAACCTCTGAATAGAGTTCGGAATGGTCCAAAAACCTATGAACACAACCTCACTTTTTGCACTACTTTTTAAATATATTTCTGATTGTAACTCATAGTGATTTTTAAAATGTATTCCTCTGCATTGCTACTGCAAAACAACAAATTTCACAACATACGTCGGTGATAATAAACCTGATTTTGAGACCATAAGATATAGGAGCAGAAGTAGGCCGTCGAGTCTGCTCCACCATTCATTCGTGGGCTGATCCAGATCTTCCAGTCATCCCCGCTCCCCCGCCTTCTCCCCATACCCATTGATGCCCTGGCTAATCAAGAACCTATCTATCGCTGCCTTAAATGCACCCATTGACTTAGCCTCCATAGCCGCTCGTGGCAACAAATTCCACAGATTTACCACCCCCTGACTAAATTTTGACTCTGTCACTCCACTGCTGAAGGCAAGTGACATTGCTTTCATCAACCTTTTAAGTTGTGTGGAAAGGAAAACAGTAAGAATCAAATGTCTAATTTTCCAAAAATCTTTTTTCATATGACATTGTGCTTTGCAAGTTGAAGTTCAGCATTTGAATAGTCCAGAGATATTGGTTCAACTACACACAGAAAATGCTGGAGGAACTCAGCAGGTCAGGCAGCGTCTATGGAGAAGGTTGGACAGTCGATGTTTCGGTTTGAGGCCCTTCACCTGGAGTCGTGAGGTTGTATTTCTTGTAATGCTACCTTCAAGATTCCGTAAAGGGAGAAGATATCAATTTCCATCTTACGTCTGATTGAAGAGATGAAGTATTCACGGGTTGCTTCTTTAAGTAGAGTATTTAATTTGCACTTATTTTGAGGTCACGGCACAGCTTTAATACAATTTGGCAGTACAGTGATATGAACAGAAACAGCCCATAGGTTTTACGCTGATGCTCCAGCCATTTCATAAACACTGAAGAATCTACATAAATTATCAAAAACATTAAACTTGTCCCTCGAGGTAGATGTTAATGGCAATGCTGATTGGGAGTTGCTTGCTCAGTTCTCAACAGGGTGAGAACAGCCTTGCGATATTAATCTCACCCTCTGTACTTCCTGAAATGTGACCTTGATTTCTGGAATGCTTCTTCTCGAAAGCCAATTATCAGAATTAAGGGCATGCGTAGATATAGAAGGAGATGGGCCGGGAAAGGGAGGCAAACGGTTGGTGCAGAGTTCTTCCCTGCTGGAGGTTATTTTAAAGCCAATATCCTTCATATAATGGGGAGTACCATCCACAGTATACAAATCCCTCCCCCATCAGCCAACCCCAACTTTGGATTTGTTGTCAGCTACTTAAAAGATTGTAAGAATATCCATTCTTATGTCAAGAGAAATGTGAGTAATATTCTAAGTTCAAGAAGGTAGAGAAATTTAACCTATAATTATATGTTTTGTAATTGCAAAACATTAAACTAATTCAAAGGAAGACACAGGAGTCTGAAATGCACACATGTATCACGTGGTTGCATTATAACGTATACATTTCATGTATTTATACATATAACCCGTAATGAATGAACAAGAATGCTTAATCAACCAATATATATACACACAAGATTACTCAAATGTTATTGAAATATTAAATACACAACATATAACATGGTTGAGATTTCTTTGTGGGTCTTACATTGAAAATCTACATTTTAAGGAATGGAGAAAGTTACTTAAGATTTTGAGGGGAAAAAAAATAAAATGAATATTGAGTGACTTAATTCTTAAAATAGTTAAGTGGTCTTTTTAGTTGGCCCAGTGGAAGCTCCTCATTATTTTAAATGATCTTTGCTAGATTTAGACATTGTGTCTCCAGAGCCAAAATGTAACTTTCACTTAAAGTCTGACTCAATAAGAAAGCTTCAAATGACTGAACTTTTCTCGAAAGCTCAGTAAACTTTTCAAACTTACGCAATGTTCTTAACCACTGGAACTCCCAGCCAATGAGCTTTGTGAACTTAAAAAGCTGGAAAGGGTGCAGAGGTGTTGCCAGGACTCGAGGGACAGAGTGATAAAGAGAGGATGGAGAGGCTGGAACTTTATTCATTGGAGGGTAGGCGATAATATCGAGGTGTATAAAATCAGAAGGGGTATAGATAGGGTAAATGCACTCCGTTTTTTTCCCAGGTAAAGTGAATCAAAACTCGAAGGCAATGATTTAGGCTGAGAGGATAGAGATTTAGTAGGGACACGAGGGGTAAACTTTTCACCCACACCAGTAGGGGTTTCCAACCTGGGGTCCATAGACCCCTTGGTTAATGGTAAGCCTCCATGGCATAAAAAAAGGTTGGGAAGCCCCTGACCAACAGGATGGTCTGTATATGGAATGAACTGTTAAAGAAATGGTTGAGGCAGGGATGCTGAACAGATACATTGGAGGATGCATGGATAGGAAAAGTTTAAAGGGATATGGGCCATAAACAATCAAATTTGATGAGATACAGTGTGGAATAGGCCCTTCTGGCCCTTCGAGCCACACCACCCAGCAATCCCCTACTAGCCTAATCACAGGACAAATTACAATGACCAATTACCTACCAACCGGTACGTCTTTTGGGTGTGGGAGCAAATTGGAGCATCCAGCGGAAACCCAGTCACAGGGAAAACGTACAAACTCTTTACAGGCAGTGGCAGGAATTGGTGGTATGCTAAAATGTTGTGCTAGTCACTATGCTACCATGCAACAAATGGGACTATCTTAGATGGGAATATTGAACAGTAAGGACTAGATGGGTCAAAAGGCCTGTTTCCCTGCTGTGCAGCTCTAAGAGATTTTCTGACACTATCTGTCTCCTGTTCTGATGAGTTCTGAGTCCTTTATGATGACAAATACTTGCATTTCTTTAGTGTCTTCAATGGAGCAAAACACCAAGGTGCTTCACAGAACGTTGCCAATGGAGATTTTACAGAGTCAGACACGCAAATACGGTATTACATTGATACATGTATGGGCTTGGCTAAAGAAGGTGAAAGAAGAAGTGGGCAGGCAAGGAGTTTAGTGAGAGCATTTTGGAGTTTAGAGCTCATACAACTAAAAGGCCTGGCTGCTGACTGCCAATAGAAATGTGAAGCAAGAGAAGCTGTCCTTTTTCTTTACTGGACTATGTCGTCAATTACACTGAAGCATGAAGATGTTGCTTCCTGAATACTTCTGTGTGTACTTTATGGATTTTGGTCTGCTGATCATGAGAATCACCATGAAACTTCACTACCACGCACCATTTTTTCGAAATTGCCTCTGTTTGTTATTTTAATTCATAATTCAAGTCAGAATAACTGAATCCAAGAATATTTCTGAAGATGTTCTTGGCAACAAACTACATGCAGCAGGTTGACAATATGCTTCAAGCATACAAAACCATGAAGTGCAACATGTCACTAAAGGTTCATTTCCTGCGTTCCCATTTTAGACTTCTTCCCTGCAAATCCTGGCGCTCTCAGTGACAAGCATGGTGAAAGGTTTCACCAGGACATGGCGGTGATAGAGAAAGGGCGGCACAATAGTGTAGTGGTTAGCGCAGCGCTTTACAGTACAGGCGACCAGGGTTCAATTCCTGCAGCTGCCTGTAAGGAATTTGTACGTTCTCCCCGTGACCACATGGGTTTCCTCTGGGTGCTCTGGTTTCCCTCCGCAGTCTAAAGGCGTACCAATTGGTAGGTTAGTTGGCCATTGTAAATTGTCCTGTGATTTGTCTAGGGTTAAATCAGCGGATTGCTAGGTGGAGGGGCTAGAAGACCCAGAATGGCTTATTCCGCACTGTATCTTAATCAATCAATAAATAAAGGTATCAGGGCAACTGATTATTGTTGGATACTTAAGTGAGAAGCCTCAGACACTGAGTACAAATGAAAACCATCAACAAAACACTCTTATCTCAGTTGAACTATTGCAAAGCGTCAGCACCCATTATGGATTATATTCAATAAATGTTAATTTCTTGTTTCTCCAAATTCCTACATCTCACAAGTAGTCTGAAAATATATTTGTGTTCAGCTTCAGGTGCTCTATCATAAACAAATAAAAAACTCTGAGGAAGCGACACTTCCGGAAAAAAAATTGTCCAATGTTATAGGCCATCAGCAGTGTTTAATGAGCCACCTATTATTCGCACATAATAAATCTTTGTATGCCTCTCTTTAAATGACGCCAAAAGGTGGGCTGGTCAAACCCACATTTCTACTGACGCAAAATGCCAGATGGGGAGGGGACTTTAAAGAAGGTTGACGGAAGGATCAGGGCATGGAGACTGAGAAGGACGGGAGGTTAAAATGGGGACGGCCCTCGTGAAAGTTGGGGCACCGTCTGATGTAATGGCGGTGAGCAAGGTCTGAATTCCCTATAAATGTTGCATCACCCTCATAATCACAGGAGGCATAAAAGCCTGCTTTGACATGGTGATGTATAACCAGCCTACCCCACACCAGGAGCTTCTGAGCTATTCATCTCCCGTGACTTCTGCAATTATGCCATTCACTGTGGGTATGCTCTGTTAAAATACATCTACCGTCTTTGTAGGATGTGTAAAGTTTTTGCCTCAGGCATTGTAATTATATGGCTCACACTAATAAATTATGCAATACATAAAATAATTGGGTACCGCTAGCATTTAGGGGAATGTATTTTTCATTTGGAATTTGCAAAATGCGCTTACCTTTCTTTGCCTCTAAGTATAGATGGTAGTATGGGATTCTTAGATTTGTGCATAGCCCGTGGACTAGGGTTGTAATTGCAGCATGTTTGAATTTTTTTTTTGGCTTTCCCTGCTGAGATCATCACATTACTTGTTCTAACAAGAATGTTTTAGGGGCAAGGTCACGGGCATCTGCGTCTGACCGGTTTGACCTAGTTATTGAAGGCTGAAACTGCCCAGGAAATTCTTTCTCATTTGGGCCACGAGAACATAAATTCGCAAAGTTTCGAGTTGCACGATTCCCCTTTGAATTTCGGCAGGGTGGTGTTCTTATCTTCGTGTTGGAAGGTCAGAGTTCAGATTTCATCCCAGAAGCTTGAACACAGTTTGCAAGCTAACACTTCTAATGTATGATTAAAGCCTGGCCTCTCAGATCACCATTAAATGCCGTTTTGAAGAAGGAGGCTTTCCCCCCCTAGTGTTCCGCCAATTATTTACTTCTGATTTAGATTCAGATTTATTATTACACGCGCATCAAAATATGTGCGATGTGTCGTTTGTGTTAACAACCAAGGATTCGCTGGGTGCACCCCCGCGTGTGGCCACACAGTCCATCGCCAACATAGCATGCCCACAATGCACTGCAGAACAACACAGGACATACCAAGTGACAAAGCAACTACAGCAAAACAAAACCCCTTTTCCTTGCTTTGTTGCCTGGTATGTTCTGTGTTGTTGTGTTGAGCATTGTGGCACCATCAGAAAATAAATTTACTTTACTATTGTCCGCTTTGGGGTTATGCTGTGCACACATTAGCCGCTGCACTCAGCTGTGGTCACATGGCAGTCAGCATAACGCCTTTACCGTGCCAGCAACCCGCGATCAATTCCATTGCTGTAGGTAAGGAGTTTGTACATTCTACCCATGACCGTGTGAATTTTCTCTACGTGCTCAGTTTCATCTCATACTCCAAAGATATACCTGTTGGTAGGTTAATTAATCTTATGGGCCTAAGTGGGTGGTGTGAGCGTGTTGGGCCGGAAGGACCTGCTACTGTGCTATAAATTTTAAAAAATGAATTTATCATGTTTATGCCCAATCAGCATCTACAGTACAAGGTACAAGATGGGAATATTTCTACTGCTTTGGATGTGTTGTTCAGGTTCTGCTTGGAGTGTTGAAGGTGGTGAAAACAGATCTTTTTTCATCATGGCAAGGTCCAGAAGAACCTGTAATCGAATGTCTGGTGATTCATTCATTTGTTGTAGAAAATAGCTATTGCAATTACTGCTGAATTTCTTTGCAAATGACTCAGAAGCCTAGTCTGCCATTTAACAATCCATAGTTTATCCAATTGTACCCCGAACTATGCACTTTCCTCCACCCCTGGTGATTACTGGTCAGCTTCCAGTCAAGATGGCGCCAGCTCCCTCGGTCGTCATCTTCCAGGTAACAAACAAAAATATCTTTTTTCACTTCTGTGATGTCTGTTTTTCACCTCAGATGTGTTTCTGGGACT
Organism: Mobula hypostoma; assembly: GCF_963921235.1. NCBI lineage: Eukaryota > Metazoa > Chordata > Chondrichthyes > Myliobatiformes > Myliobatidae > Mobula > Mobula hypostoma. The sequence goes on along the minus strand of NC_086123.1, from coordinate 28,238,742 downwards.
GTTAGAGCCTGCGATTTACAGTTTGGAGACCGTTTGAGTGATCCAGCACTTTGCTATCTCCAAGAAGATTCCGGGAAGGCAGCGCATACTCGGACGGCCACAACGCAAAGAAACTTTGAGACGGGGTGCGAGCAGACGCTTGACTCCAGTTTGCCATTTCAAGTGTCCATTAATTGGGGATCGAAGCGTTGAGGAAGATTGAGAAATTGAGGCAAGTGAGAGTTTCGGTGCCGACTGCCTACCTTTTGATCACTGCTGGAGGAGGAGCCTGTGAGCAGCTTTTCGCTGTGTGGCTCGCTGTGGCAGCTGGGTAGGCCTTTCTGTCTCATGTGGCGTCCCTCTCTTTTGATGAAAGTTGGTGATATTGTAGGATGGAATCATGGTTCTGCATTTATGGGAGAGGACCATTGCATTATGGACTGAGGACCTTTTCAGACTTGTGGTTTTATATTCTGTGCTTTTCATTGCCTGTTCCTTTTCTGATTTGTTGTGTGTGGGGGGGCAGGTGTTTGGGGGTGTTTGGGGGTTGATGTTCTGTTAAATTTTTGTGCGGGGGAGGTTTTTTTTGGGGGGTCAATGTTCCTGTTCAGTTTTGTGTCAAGTTAGGATGTTTAGGGCGGTTGATGATTAGGATGCCATTCTTTTTTGGAGGGGGTGGTGAGTTGGATGTTTCTCTCTGAAAAACTTTCATGTTCTTTCCTTGTTTCAAGACTATCTGAAGAATACAAATTTCAGTGTTGAATAGGGATACCTGCTTTGATAATATATGAACCTTTGAACAATGGTAACTCTCAAGTCCCTGCAAAAAACTGTGAGAATGATTGAGAGGATCATATGGGTCTCCTTACTATCCATCAGGGGCAGTTATCAGCAGCCCTGCGTACACAGGGCCCTTAGTATTATCAATGATCTCATCCATCCATCCAGTATCCTCTTAGACATTCTACCATCAGGCAGGAGACACCGATGTGTGAAAACAAGAATGGTCAGGATGGGAAACAGCTTCTTCCCTCAGGCCATTAGGCTTCTGAACTCCCTGCCGCATGGAATTCGAAGTGTCACTGGTTAATCTGTTCTGTATCCTACAATATTTAATTTATTCATTTTACTTTGTTTATCTATGTGTAATTCAGTTGTAGAGATTATTCTTACTTTTTAAAGTTATTGTGTGTTACATGTGTACGATTGTGCTTTAAACCCTGGTCTGGAGAAACATCATCTCATTTGACAGTATACATGTAAAAAGTTAAATGACAACAAACTTGACTTGACTTGACTTATTACCTCCTTTATCAAGTATCTATCTATCACGATCTTAAAGCTATTCAAAGACTGCTTCACTGCCTCTTCAGTAAGATTACAAAAACTGACAGAAAAATATTCACCTCCCTTCTGAAAATGATGCTTCATTCTTAATACTTCTGAATTCTCCAACAAAAGGAAGTATCTTTTCCATTTCTGCACCACTAATACTCTTTAGGAACCTATGTGTTTCAATCAAGGTTTGCTCTCAATGCTCTAAACTAGCTTGTCCCACATTGTCAGATAAATACCCTCTCCCTTTCTCCCCGTCCAGGTGTCAATCTAGTAATTCCTCCCCGCTTGCAATACATTAACATCTGTAAATGAAGAGAATAAAACTGAATGCAGTTCTCCAAATGTAGTCCCACCTATGTTAGGAAGTATAACCTCCAATTTTCTGTATTCAACTCACCTACGAATAAATGAGAAATTTCTATTTACTTTCAGTATCGTGAACCCTGTGGCCTCTTTGGTTTGCCATAGAGCATTCTTGTGCACCTGTATTTACCAATCTTTATCTCAACTAGAGTCGTTAAACCCTTGAGCTTTCGGGTTAATCTGCTCGAATTAATTGCGTCTGGCACATGGTTCATGCATTCTATGATTATTTAAAGAGGTCTCTCGTTTAAGTATGCAAACACGAGGAAATCAGCAGATGCTGGAATTTCAAGCAACACACTTAAAAGTTGCTGGTGAACGCAGCAGGCCAGGCAGCATCTCTAGGAAGAGGTACAGTCGACGTTTCAGGCCGAGACCCTTCGTCAGGACTAACTGAAAGAAGAGCTAGTAAGAGATTTGAAAGGGGGAGGGGGAGGGGGAGATCCGAAATGATAGGAGAAGACGGGAGGGGGAGGGATGGAGCCAAGAACTGGACAGTTGATTGGCAAAAGGGGTATGAGGGGATCATGGGACAGGAGGCCCAGGGAGAAAGAAAAGGGGGAGGTGGGGAAAAAGCCCAGAGGATGGGCAAGGCGCATAGTGAGAGGGACAGAGGGAGAAAAAGGAGAGAGGGAAAAAGAATGTGTGTAAATAAATAAACAAATAACAGATGGGGTACGAGGGGGAGGTGGGGCATTAGTGGAAGCTCTTCTTTCAGTTAGTCCTGATAAAGGGTCTCGGCCCGAAACTTCGACTATACCTCTTCCTAGAGATGCTGCCTGGCCTGCTGCGTTCACCAGCAACTTTGATGTGTGTTGCTCTTGATTAAGTGCTCTGATGGAGTCATTGTGTTGGGGAGAATGATTTGCCTCGCAGTGCCACTCAGTCACTCCTCTGCGGCTCTGTTGGTATTCCTATGCCTGACCTCCTGGTTCCACCTCCTCCTGGGGATCCTGCCATTCCTCCGCTCTCGGGTCGAGTCGTGAGCCTGCCATCCACGTTGTTAATGCAACTGATGAATTTCACTGTATGCTTTGATAAATAAACTTGAATCTTGAAGCTTATATCTTAACACCTTTATCACTCTGCACATCTGGCCTCTCATCCTCGAGCTCAGGAGTTCTCAATCTGGGATCCAGAGACCCTTCGGTTAAATGTAGGGGTCCATGGCATAAAGATGGCTGGGAGCCCCTGCATTAGTTAATATCCTTCTGCCTAAATCTTCAGGCTGATATATAACCATATAACAATTACAGCACGGAAACAGGCCATCTCTGCCCTTCTAGTCCGTGCCGAACTCCTACTCTCACCTAGTCCCACCGACCCGCACTCAGCCCATAACCCTCCATTCCTTTCCTGTCCATATATCTACCCAAATTAACTTTAAACGACAACATCGAACCTGCCTCAACCACTTCTGCTGGAAGCTCGTTCCACACAGCTACCACTCTCTGAGTAAAGAAGTTCCCCCTCATGATACCCCTAAACTTTTGTCCTTTAACTCTCAACTCATGTCCTCTTGTTTGAATCTCCCCCACTCTCAATGGAAAAGCCTATCCATGTCAACTCTATCTATCCCCCTCATAACTTTAAACACTTCTGTCAAGCCCCCCCTCAACCTTCTATGCTCCAAAGAATAAAGACCTAACTTGTTCAACCTTTCTCTGTAATTTAGGAGATGAAACCCAGGCAACATTTTAGTAAACCTCCTCTGTACTCTCTCAATTTTATTGACATCTTTCCTATAATCCTATAATCCTACATGATATGTAAACCAGGGCAGTTTGATATGCAGAGCAAGCTGGTGTTGACTAACAGCAATAATAAAAAAAATCATGCAAGGTGTGGGCATAGCTCATAAGAATATCTCACACACTCTCAGATATCATCTCAGGGAAATTTAATCAGTACAATGTCTCCAAAGTAGAGACAAAATATTCCAAATAACTGTCTTCAAAGGACACAGAGTGTACTTTTGTAAATTGCTGTTTTTGTTAATTAGTGACTTAAGAAGATCATTTTTTTCATAAAACAAACAAAGCAGTTGTTAATCCCCAGTTAAATGGCAAATGCTGGTATTACAAACCACTATTCACTGTAAGCGGCCTGGGAAACACTTATACATTTAACACCACGTGTAGGTGCATGGAACGCACTGGCAGGGCTGCTGGTAGAGGTCGATGCAACAGGGACAGTTACGAAATTCTTAGTTAGGCACATGGATGAAAGAAAAATGCAGGGCTATGGGGAAGGGAAGGGCTAGCTTAATTACACTAGACAACAAAGATTTTGCTTCCTGAATATGCCGTGGACAAGTTCACATTTTTCCACATCAAATTCCATTTGCGAGATGAGTGACTTCAAAATTCAAAGTAAATTTATTATCAAAATACAATATATGTAGCCATATACAACCTTGAGATCCTTGCGGTCATACTCAATAAATCTATAGAATAAAAACCATAACAGAATCAATGAAAGGCCGCACCAACCCGTGTGCGAAAGACAACTAACTGTGTAAATACAAGAAGAAAGAAATGACGATAAGCAAAAAATATCAAGAACATGGGATGAAGAGTCTTTGAAAGTGAGTCTGTAGGTTGTGGGAACATTTCTATGATGGGGTAAGTGAAATTATCCCCATTGGTTCAAGGTTCTGATGGTTGAGGGGCAGTAACTGTTCCTGAACCTGGTAGTGTGAGTCCTGAGGCTCCTGTACCTTCTTTCTGATGGCAGCAGCGAGAAGAAAGCATGTCTTGGGGGGTGGAGGTTCCTAATGATGGATGCTGCCTTTTTACGAAAACGTTTTATGTAGATGTGATCAATGGTGGGGAGGGCTTTACTCAGCCATATCCGCCACTTTTTGTAGGATTTCCCATTCAGACCAGTTTTATCAGTATTCCTTTGTAGACTCCTCTTCACTTTGAAAATAGTGCACTGTTTGTAATCCTTTTGAGAATATGTTAAAATACCTCATAAATATGTGTTCTGGGAGTACTTGAAGTCTGTGAGGAAAATGTGCGAAGTACTTGCTGTGACACTGGAGGGTAAAAAGGAACAATTCTGCTTTTACATCACTGGTGTGTGGAAATGCTATTTAACAAAGTGATTCTCCTTCAATATTAAATCCTTCTGTTACATTTATCAGTAAAATCTGGAAGGTATGTTCATCCGTTAGATCAAGAGTTTGTTTAATAAACTCTTCTCGGCCTTCCAGCCGGGTACAGGTATCAATTATAGCCGACGTTTCAAAGACAACCTCTGCTATCTTCAAGATACAGTACCAGTGCCGGGCTGGATGTCCGAGAAGCGTTTAATCGCCATGTGTGTCGGGAAAGCACTAGTTCCTTTTTAAGAGTCTGTTTACTTTAATGAGAATTTCAAACAAATGAAAAGACTTAAAGTGCACCAGTAAAGTTCAGAGTGTTCAAAGAGGCAGCGTGTTGTGCCCTTGAGCAAGGTACTTAACCACACATTGCTCTGCAACGACACCGGTGCCAAGCTGTATCGGCCCTTTCCCTTCCCTTACACAACATCTGTGGTGTGAAGAGGGGAGACTTGCAGCATGGGCAACTGCTGGTCTTCCATACAACCTTGCCCAGGTCTGCTTCCTGGAAACCTTCCAAGGCGCAAATCCATAGTCTCACGAGTCTCAAGGATGCCTATATAAAGTTCAGATGGGTAAGAAGAGAAATGGTATACCAAGAATTAGATGATAGTAATCTTTTTATTTTCACATTAACCTAAGTTTCACTCCACCATGGTTGACAAGGGTATCATGTGCTTTATTCCCAGTGTTCTGTTTACACCCTATCTCCTCTCCTGAGAACCACATTAGGGTTTCCTTTGTTCCTGCCTTGCAATCTTCCATCTTTGAAGTTCAGCCAGCCATTCTCTGTAATTTCCAGCGTCTTCCGCTACTCCAGGCATATCTTCCCAATCTTCTCCATCTTCCCCTTTCAGTACAGGGGCTGTTTCCTCTGTGATATCTTGGTTTGCTCTCCATCACCAACGGCACGTCCTCCTCCTTCCTATGGCATCCTTTGTGTAAATGCAGCTTAATTCCAAACTTTCATCGTTGTTCTCCCCTCCCTCCGTCCAGAGCCCTCAGCATGCTTCCAAAGTGAAACTATGTTTTAGTATGAACTATTTTTAAAATATGACTCCAAGCATTCTTGCATACATTGAGGTGAACAAATGCAGGTTAGCTTTTCACTTTGTAGAACATCCCTGAGGCTTTCCACTGAGGTTGGGTGGGACTACAGCCAGAGGTCATAGGTTAAGGGTGAAAGGCAAAAAGTTTAAGGGGAACATGAGGGGAAACTTCTTCATTCAAAGGGTCGTGAGAGTGAAGAATGAGCTGTCAGCACAAGTGGTGCATGCGAGCTCAATTTCAACATTTAGGAGAAGCTTGGATAGGTACATGGATGGTAGGAGTATGGAGGGCTATGGTCCCATTGCAGATCAATAGGCAAAGACGGTTTAAATGCTTTGGCGTGGACTTGATGGGCCGAAGGGCCTGTTTTTGCGCTGTATTTTTCTATGACTCTGTGCACAAGTCAATTGCCAATCACTTTAATTCTCTGTCTGACTGCCAGTCTGATGTCAATCTACAGAGTACTAAACTACCTCAACAAATCTCATATTTTAAATAAGCTCATTACAGTCTTCTGGGTTCAACAATGAGTTTAACAGTTCTACTTAATACAGCTGCTATTCCCATTTATGTCACTTCTAAAGCAACCTCGTCCACCAACTTGCCAAACTCCTACCAACGTTTCGCCTGGCATCATCACTCTCCGAAGTCCAGGCCTCAGCGCACATCAAAGTGACTGAACCCAATGTTTGGACGATGATATAGGCACTGGGCCAAAATCTAAAGGTCAGGGTGGCAGGGCCTGAGGTGAGAGGCAGCCCGGTTCAGCTCAATGCTCCACTCTGTGCTGAACGAAGCGTCTGTGGACAGGACTATCTTTGTGGGCAACACACATCAAAGTTGCTGGTGAATGCAGCAGGCCAGGCAGCATCTCTAGGAAGAGGTGCAGTCGACGTTTCAGGCCGAGACCCTTCGTCAGGACTAACTGAGGGAAGAACTAGTAAGAGATTTGAAAGTGGGAGGGGGAGGAGGAGATCCAAAATGATAGGAGAAGATAGGAGGGGGAGGGATGGAGCCAAGAGCTGGACAGGTGATTGGCGAAAGGGATGTGAGAGGATCATGGGACAGGAGGCCCAGGGAGAAGGAAAAGGGGGGGGGGGAAGCCCAGAAGATGGGCAAGGGGTATAGTCAGAGGGACAGAGGGAGAAAAAGGAGAGAGAGAGAGAAAGAATGTGTGTATATAAATAACAGATGGGGTACAAGGGGGAGGTGGGGCATTAGCAGAAGTTAGAGAAGTCAATGTTCATGCCATCAGGTTGGAGGCTACCCAGACGGAATATAAGTTGTTGTTCCTCCAACCTGAGTGTGGCTTCATCTTTACAGTAGAGGAGGCCGTGGATAGACATGTCAGAATGGGAATGGGATGTGGAATTAAAATGTGTGGCCACTGGGAGATCCTGCTTTCTCTGGCGGAAAGAGCGTAGGTGTTCAGCGAAACGATCTCCCAGTCTGCGTCGGGTCTCGCCAATATATAGAAGGCCACATCGGGAGCACAGGATGCAGTATATCACCCCAGCCGACTTACAGGTGAAGTGTCGCCTCACCTGGAAGGACTGTCTGGAGTCCTGAATGGTAGTGAGGGAGGAAGTGTAAGGGCATGTGTAGCACTTGTTCCGCTTACAAGAGTCAGTGCCAGGAGGGAGATCAATGGGGAGGGATGGGGGGGGGGAAACGAATGGACAAGGGAGTCGTGTAGGGAGCGATCCTTGCGGAAAGCAGTGGGGGGAGGGAAAGATGTGCTTAGTGGTTGGATCCCGTTGGAGGTGGCAGAAGTTACAGAGAATAATATGTTGGACCCGGAGGCTGGTGGGATGGTAGGTGAGGACCAGGGGAACTCTACTCCTAGTGGGGTGGTGGGAGGATCGAGCGAGAGCAGATGTGCGTGAAATGGGGGAGATTTATTTGGGGGGGTGTTTGGTCATCTTTTTTGGTGAGTTATTTTGGATTTCTTTGTTTTGTGGCTGCCTGTAGGAGCTGAATCTCAAGATTGTATACTTTGGTAATAAATGTACTTTGAACTTCTGTTATTTAATCTCTTCTATCTCTCATCCAGTTGTAAACCTTCCCTTTGTTTCCTTCCTTCCACCTCTTCCCTTTCAGTTAAAACTTGTCTTACCTCTGTTTCTGGCTCTTCTGAAAGGCTGTTGATCTTAAACGCTATTGACAGGTGCAACATGATCTCCTGACTACTTCCAGCTTTTCTTTTTGTTTAGTTTTCACTGAGGATCTCTCTCAGCTCCAGTGTTTGGCTCTGCATTAGGTGGCAGCAGATAGTTTTAAAAAGGAAATGTCCAGGATCTGGGGGAACAGAATAATGAGGGGTTTGAAGGCAACCTACCAGTGGTAAGCTAAAGAGGCAGATCGATTTCAATAGTGTGCATAAATATGTGGGATTGCTTTACTGGGCCCTAAGAGGAACAAGAGAGGGAAATAGCAAATAAATAGACAAAAGTTTTTGAAGGGAGGTGGAACGAAAGGAGTCATAGCTATGTAGAATTATTGCCTGCTACACAGGAAAAGCTGGTGGAAGATCTCCAGCCATTGTCAAGTCAAGTCAAGGTTATTGTTATTTAACTATACACATGTGTACTGCCAAACGAGACATTGTTTCTCTGAATCAGGTTGTAAAGCGCTGGAGCACACATAACATACAATAACTTATGAAAGTAAGCATAAAATCTACAGCTGAATTACGCATAAATAAGCAAACTGAAGTGTATAAATTAAATATTGTAAGGTACAGAATATATTAACCAGTGACACTTTGAAAGGGATGCAGCAGGGAATTCAGAAGCCTAACGGCTTGAGGGAAGAAATTGTTTCCCAACCTGAGCATTCTTGTCTTTATGCATGGACCAATATTCAAGTACTTACTACATTAAATCCCGCTGCTGCCTGTAAGGAGTTTATATGTTCTCCCCGGTCGGTAGGTTCATTGGGCATTGTAAATTTTCCCATAATTAGGCAAGGATTAAATCGGGAGATTACTAGGGGGTGTGGCTCGATGAGCTGGAAGGGCCTTTTCCACACTGTACCTCAATAAAGAAATAAAATTACAAACATGAGAGATTCTGCTGATGCTGGAAATCCAAAGTAACACACATAAAATGCTGGAGAAACTCAGCAGGTCAGGCAGCATCTATGGAAAAGAATACACAGTTGACATTTCGGGCCAAGACCCTTCTTCATGACAGAGGGGGAAGTGGGGTGATGCCTGAATTAAGTGGTAGGCGGAGGGGAAAGAGGCCAGCTGGAAGGTGATAGGTGAAGCCAAATGGGAGGGAAAGGTCAAGGGTTGAAGAAAAAAGAATCTGATATGAGAGGAAATTGGACAATAGGAGAAGAGGAAGGGGGAGGTGACCTGTGAGAAGTGAAAGGTCAGAGTGGGGAATGGGAGAGGGGGGAATTTTGTTCACCAGAAGGAGAAATTGATATTCATACCATGGCCACAAGAGGAAGCCATGGATCGACTCATCGGAATGGGAATAGGAATCTGAATTATGATGTATGGCCACCGGGAAGTTCCACTTGTGACAGACAGTGCGGATCCCATTTAAGTCCCATTTAAATTGATTTTATAAAACTATCTGTGGCACAATGGAGGCATCTATTAATATAACTGTTTTCTTTCCACTGTATAAATTTCATTCTGCCTTTTTCCTCTCTCTTCTAATTGTTCTTCTGCAAAGGATGTCCAAAATAACATTTGTTATTGAAGATTACAAGAGTGAAAGAAATATTTGTGGCAATGTTAAGTTTGCTGTAGGCAATCAAGTCGTAGTTTACAGCCAATGATAGTGGCTTATTTCAATACGTCCTATTGTGCCTCAGCTTTGCATCAAATATACAAATTCGGTACTAGGTGTGTTTATAAATAGACTTTGACATGACTCATAGACTTAGCTGAATGGCTTAGAAGGGCAAATAAAGCAGAAGGAAAAACTAATGAAACAAAACATGTCCGTAGCAGCAAGTAGGCTCGTTTGAAAGAATGTGAACGAAAACACATTGCCATTATCAATTCATCAACGCATCTCCAACCCAGGATTTTTTTTAGCTCACTTTTTAGTATATGGGTGTTGCTACCAAAAACAGCATTTATTGTCTTTAAATGTGCTATTACATGCCCCAATTGGTGCTTATGCCTTCAGTCCAGCTCTTTCTCACACTTCACCTGTCTCTTCTGTCTGCCTGCATCTCTCCTTCTTTGCTCTTGCTCTCAGTTTCTCTGCCTCATGCATGTTCTGCCCACTTTGTGTCAGCCTTCGCACTGGAGCGAACACCCTTACATCACAGAGTCAGTGGTCAACCGAATCTCCATTCTAGAGTTCTGGTTACATAATCGAGGCCGGCTATTCAGCGTAGCATTGATGGACCCTTACATCATCAGACGTGCGTCATTCAAGTGAGCAATAATCACACGCTCCTGAATTCGGAATTACATTTATTTAAATCTTGCATCCATCCCACAAGGTGACCGAATAAAATATCTTTGCATTATGACTCAGTCGCAATGTACGGACGTGTGAGTTTATCAGTCTCATGGCTTGTAGAAAGAAGCTGTCCCGAAGCCTGTTCCAAAAGGTACATTTAATGTCAGAGAAGTGTATACAATATACATCCTGAAATTCTTTTTCTTTGCAAGCATCCACAAAAACAGAGGAGTGCCCCAAAGAATGAATGACAGTTAAACATTAGATCCCAAAGCACCCACCCCCCCAGCTCACCCCTCCCGCATATAAGCAGCAGCAAGGCAATGCCCTCCCATACCCGCCAGCAAAAAACCATCAGCACCGTCCAAAGAGTTCTCAAGTGTGCAGCAAAACGGCAATAAAGACACAGACTTGCAGTATCCCAAAGACGACTCGTTCACCTGGTAGTTGGACATACTACAGGCTCTCTCTCTCTCTCCCTAATAAGGGAAAAAGAGGTGTCCCCGTTTCACAGTGAAAGGGGAACTCACAGCTTGCTGATTTATGATGCTAAAAGTCTGTTGCGTCGCTTTTTCCGAGTTCTGCGCCCAGAGAGTCGGCCCCAGAAAGGCGAAACCCTCTGAACACAGAGCCCACGGCAGCTAATTCGCTGCTCCTGATGTTCCATGTTCTCCCACGATGCCTCAGTCAGGGGCACCCGTCTAGAATCAGCCCATTTCCAGAGCCACGAGAAACTGGCACCCCGAAGGCGCACTGGTCTTCCAGGTCACATCCTTGGAAAAGTTGGTCGTGGCTTTAATGCTGCAATATCACTTGCCAGACAGAAACGGCTGAACAGTTTATGGTTGGGGTGACTGGTGTCCCTGATGGCCTTCCAGGCCTTCTTTCTGATCCTGCTGCTGTAAAGGTCCTCAACAGAGGGAAGTTCACGTCCACAGATGCGCTGGACTGTCCGTACCACTCTCTGCAGTGCCCAGCGATCAAGATGACCAGGTGGTGATACAACCAGTCAGTATCCCTCTCAATGGTGGTGCCCCCTGTCTCTGCAATCCTGGGAAATTTTTATCCTTAAGCGAATTTGCTAAAAAGATCGGCGGTTTTTTTTTATACCTTGCTGTGCCCAAGTTGGTTGGCTCCTTTCCTGAGATTAAAGATTTCTAAAATACTGTATTGGGTGTGAGGCACCTTGCGACGTCTTGAAATATACCACAAAATCTACATTCTGGGATGGCTAAATTAAAATTAGAGTCATGTATTTGAGAATGGAATGAAGGCAAGGATTGGTGAAAAGCCAGAAATCTCTGCCTTTGAAGATGAGTCCAGACCAGGGGTACCCAACCTGGGGTCCATGGGCTCTTTGGTTAATGGTAGCGGTCCATGACATTGAAAGGTTGGGAACAGGTTGTTTTCTTATGAGGGGTATAGCTATGGTAAATGCAAGCAGGCTTTTACCACTGAGGTTGGGTGGGCTACATCTAGAGGTCATGGGTTAAGGGTGAAAGGTGACAAGTTTAAGGGGAACCTGAGGGGAAATGTCTTCACTCAGAGGGTGGTGAGAGTGTGGGACGAGCTGCCAGTGCAAGTGGTGCCTGCGAGCAGGATTTCAACGTCTAAGAGAAGTTTGGATCTGTACCTGAATGGTAAGGATATGGAGGGCTCTGGTCCTGATGCAGGTCGATGGGCAGTTTAAGTGGTTTGGCATGGATAAGATGGGCCAAAGGGCCTGTTTCTGTACTGTACTTTTCTATGGCTCTATCACTCTAACCCTGGTCTAGAGGAAAACTCAAGACTGATGGTTTTCAAGTGATATGGAATAAAAGTGAATAAATAGAGTTGATATCTAGACCAGTTGTGGTCCAATTAAATGGTGGATCATCGCCTGAGTGATGAATCCTATTTCTGTATTATTTGCTTATCATTTTAAAATGAATTGGACTTTTCAGCTGTACGGGGGAGACTAACAGGCAAGGCTTGCAGCATGTTCAGCGGGGCATGCTGGAGCAGATCTGGAGGAAATTTGAAACAGCGGAGCGGAGGCGAGGTGAGGATCTGAGGTTTGATTGATTTAAGAGCCGAGACAAATTGGAAAGATCGGGTACTGGCCGTGTCGAAGTGGCAGAGCCTGAGTCCGAGAGCAAGGAATGACTCGAGGTTTGCAGGATTGAAGCACCGGGTCAGGTTGAAGTGGTCGAGGAGGTGAGAGACGGGCCGATTTGGCTCCCTTCTCCGCGGGGTTTGCTTGAATCCGTGCTGGACCGAGGCTGTGGCTTGCAACTAACGGACGCCTGGATCGGCTGCAGTGACACCCGGTGTTGTGAACTAAAGTTCTGAACATGGTCTCTTTGCTCTTACTGTTTGCATGATTTGCTTTTCTCTCTCTCTGCACGTTGGGTGTTTGACAGTCTCCTTTTGTGTTTAATGGATACTCTCGCAGTTCTTTGTTTCATGGCTGTCTGTAAGGAGACAAATCTCAAGGTTGTATAAAGGAAGCATACTTTGATAATAAAATGCTCTTTGATGATAGGTATGCACAGCTACTTTTGTAGTTCCCCTAGGCAGTTCTCTCATTTGCAAACTGAAATGAATACTGTGGAGGTAGGACCTCCCCTTTGAAGATGTGCCTGGTTTACACTATCAAATATTTCTAAATTATAAAGGTTATGTTACTGAATTAATACGCAGAAGTTAGAACTATTGATCCATTAGTCCAAATCCCACCATAATAGTTTAATTGATGTGGTTTGTGGATTGGACTCTGTACTTCATGTTATCATGTTTCTGGTTTTTTTAAAGATTATAGTCTGTCACAAGCCTTGTGATCCATCAGGCTGCTGCTTATGCTGGTTTCCGTGGCGTGAAGCGACTGATACGAGAGTCCTCCCACCCCCACCGCCCCCCGATAGGACGCCAGTCTATCTCAAGTTTAACCCCCAGCATTTTTGCCGGTACCCATTCTCAGCTGGGTAGACTGGAGCATTGTGTGGTTAAGTGCCTTGCTCAAGGACACACACGCTGCCTCGAACTCACGACCTTCAGATCGCTAGTCCAACACCCTAACCACTTGGCCACGCGCCACTTTCTGGTTTTTGGTCGTTCATTTTTGTTTTGATGCTATGTTGGACGATTTCTTTTAATCGGGCGGCCTGCAGATAATGAATACTGAGCTGAACTGAATATGTCTGGACTCTTTCAATTTTGATTTTGCATTGTTTAGTCTATGGTTTTTGCTCATGTTTTTCTTTGAATGGGTCCCACGGTTTTCTTTGTTTCGTGGCTGTCTGTGGGGAAGACGAATCTCAGGGTTGTACACTAAATACATATTATGAGACTAAATGTACCTTGAATCTTTGAATCTTGATAGTTGGGGAATTTGAATTCAATAATTAAGTAAATCAGGTGTAAAGGATTAGTACAAATAGTGGTAACTATGAAACTACCAGATGGTAATAAAGATAATCAGTTCACCTTCAAGGAAGAGAAGGACCTTTGCATAGTCTGACTTGTATGTGATTCCAGAAACTGCAACGTGGTCAATTCTTAATTGTCCTCTGGAATTGACCAATTGGTTCAAAGGGACAGTTCGATATGGACAATAAATAAAACAATTCAAGCGGCCTGGGATAAATTCCCGCCACAGCCTGTAAGGAGTTTGTATGTTCTCCCCGTGACCCCATGGTTTCCTCCAAGTGCTCTGGTTTCCTCCCACAGTCCAAAGATGTACCGGTTGGTAGGTTAATTGGTCATTGGAAATTGTCCCGTGATTAGGCCGGGACTAAATCGGGGGATTGCTGGGCGGTGTGGCTTGAAGGGCCGGAAGGGTCTATTCCCGTGCTGTATCTCAATCAATCAATCAATAAATAAATAAATGGCAGTAGCTTCCCCAACTTCCCCAACTTCCCCAACTTCCCCAACCAAGAGAAATTGTGACCAGGTGAACTCCCTTTGGTTCAGATGGCAATTTACTGCAAACCAGAGACAAGATTGTTTACTAGCAGGAAAGTGAAATGATGTCGTTTATTTTATTGATTGTGATCTCATTTATTTTATTGATTGTGAAGTCATGACTGACGTGTACCTCCCCACGATGGCTTCATCCAAGTATAACAACCAATAATAAAATGCTGCTCTTCCTACAGTAATCTAAACAAAAAACAACTGGAAAGGGAAGGGATTTTTTTAACAGCTAACCAAACTATTTTCAAAGTAACACACACAAAACGCTGGAGGAACTCAGCAGGTCAGGCGGCATCCATGGAAATGAATAAGCAGTCGATGTTTCATGCTGAGGCCCTTTTTCAGTCCTAAAGAAGGGTCTCGGCCCGAAATGTCGACAATCTTTTCATTTCCATAGATGCTGAGTTCGTCTAGCATTTTGTGTGTGTTGCCTTGGATTTCCAGCATCTGCAGACTTTTTTTGTATTTAATATTTACAAAATGTCCTTTAAAACCTGGAAATGTGTTAATTAGTGACTGATATACAGTGCTGTGCAAACATCTTAGACATATATACATAGCTCGAGTGCCTAAGACGTTTGCACAGTACTATAGTAATTTTATGTAATTCTACTGCTGTCACAAAAAAAACAAATATCATGACATGTGAGCGATGATAAACCTGATTCTGACGTGAGTCTCTATTGTGGACTGAGAGTGGGAAGGGAGCAGGGAGAGGGAAATCATTGTTGGGAAAAGGGGAAGGGAGTGGGAGGGATCAGAGAGACATTCTGTAATGATCAATAAACCAATTGTTTGGAATCAAATGACCTTGCCTGGTGTCTCTGGGCTGGGTGCATCTGCACCTACGTCACCCCCTGCTCCTGGCATTCCTTCTCGGGCACCTGTCCCACACCCCTCCTGCATCATTCCCCCCTTTGCCATTCCCAATACCCTTTGTTCCTGCTAGATTTACAAACTCGCTCTGCACTCCACATTGACAAACACAGTGCTGTGCAAATGTCTCTGGCACCCTAGCTATGTATATGTGTGTAAGACTTTTGCGCAGTACCGTATGGCTTGGGGAGGAGTGAATACACTTAACCAGTTAATTGCCTGTATATGAAATAGCACTATAGAAGGATCGAAGGCAGATGAGTGTGACGCAAGCACAGATGATTTTGATACACATCCTGATTCTGATTGTGTGCTAATATCTGGCTGGTTTTAGTCACTTCGGAGTGGGCACGGTTCTGACGCACATCAGAGACCTTTTAACTGTCGAAACCTGACGTGGATGCTGAGCTGAGGAATCACAGTCTTTCTGAATGAGTACATTGTTGCCTGTGGGTTGGAATCTGTCGTGTGCAGTGCTGGAGCCCTCAGCTTGTGACTAAGTTATTCTACGCTCGTGGAGGATTTAAAAATAAACAGGTGAAAAAAATCAGTCAGTTCTAAGTCATGTTATCTCCACCCCCATGTCTTTTTCTCTTAATTATGCCCTTCTATTGCTACTTATTAATATAAAGGAGAAGTTTTAGTTGATATTATGGGCAGGGTAAACCTATCACTGATTCAGACAATTCTAATTTCTGTTATATGCATTTTATCATTGTTTTCTGCCTATTGTATTTATAAATGCATGTGTAACTTTTTACATTTTACCTACTCACTCCCAAATCTACCTCACTTTCCCACTACTTGGAGGAAATCTGCAGGCGGTGGAATACATTTGCGAGTCACACGGTGGATTGCATAAAGCTTATAGCACAGATTTTTGACAGTGGAGCTTGAATATTAAACATTATATTTGCACACAGCATGTTCTCGCTCTCAACAGTACCCAAATTACCAGGCATCACATGAACATTTTCAGCTTTTTATGTTTAATCTGCTTGCATTCTTATTCTGTAAAAACAACAAATAGAACTGGAAGAAGGAAACAAAGGAAGCAAAGCAAATCAATGGCCTCCAATGGATTGCTGACAATTGAGTGAAACCTCTGAACACACAGACCGGAGCTGGAATGAGCTGTCGTTCACCTCTTCAAACCTGTGCCACCATTCAATAAGATCAGAACCAGAATCAGGTTTAGTATGTGTCGTGAAGTTTGTTAACTTTGCAGCAGCAGTACATGATAATAGAGGAAAAAACTGGGAATTACAGTAAGTATATACATTAAATAGTTAAATTAATTAAGCAGTGCAAAAACTGGAATTAAAAAAAGTAGTGAGGTAGTGTCAATGGGTTCAGAAATTGGATGGCAGAGGGGAAGGAGCTGTTCCTGAATCATCGATCATGGCAGATCTGGTGGTAAACTCAACTCTGAATTTCCTACCTATTTCCTTTACTTATGATAAACCCAACTAAAAACATTCAAAAGTTTCTTTTTCCACTGCTCTTTGAAGAAGAGGGTTCCAAATATCAATGGACCTCTCAGAGAAAAAAGATATCACCTCATTTTGGTATTAAATGGGTGCCTCCTTCTTTCCATACAGGAATCCTCTCTCAAGAGGGAGCATCGTCTCTGCAACCACCCTGTGTTTTAATTAATTACCTTTAATTACCTTCTCCCTCTTATAAACTCCAGAGGACACAAACCTGGCTTTTCTAACTTCTACTTTTAAGATGTGTGATGTTTTTCAGCCATTCATTTGAACGCACTAATTGCCCACAAAAAAATGAATCTCAGGGTTGTATATGGTTATATATATATATATACTTTCATAATAAAATCTATTTTGAACTAATATCCTTCCTTTTTATGAAGAGGCCAGAC
Source organism: Mobula hypostoma (assembly GCF_963921235.1). Lineage (NCBI taxonomy): Eukaryota > Metazoa > Chordata > Chondrichthyes > Myliobatiformes > Myliobatidae > Mobula > Mobula hypostoma. The sequence goes on along the minus strand of NC_086123.1, from coordinate 28,221,761 downwards.
CGTACACTGTGTACAGCACTCCAGATGTGATATCACCACTACAACATGTAACTAAGGCAGCACCTCTTCTTTACCATACAATGATAAACAATAACGTTCTGTTCGCTTTCCTGATTACTTGTTGCACCTGCTCATTAACCTTTTGCAGAACTTTTAGATCCATGTGCTTCTCAGAGCTCAGTGATTTTTTTTCCTTTTCAAATAATGTGCTTTATTTTCAATTTTCTTTCAATATGTCAAAATTTACATTTTCATTTATTCTATTCTATTTGCCAGATCCTTGCCCAGTCCCTTAACCTATCTCTATCCCCCTTTAGCTTCTTTGGTCTCTTCTGAGGTCCTCTGTTGGTCAGGGTCAACTATGGATGTTACGTCCCAGCTGTTTACGTGATATGCAAGCCAGGGCAGTACGTTACGGAGAGCAAGCTGTTGCCCATGTAGCAGGCTCCCTCCTCCATGCAGCTGATAAATCCAAAGGAACTGCAGAGACCAATACAGTTCAGCAACAGCTGTTGTCAGTCAGCGTCGAGCTTGATGTAAGACTGCCTTAGGGACTCCAGCTCTGGATTTTTCCTCAGAATTTACTCCTGAAGCCTTCCCCATGTGTGGGTGTAGCTGCAAGGCAGTGGAGGTTTGACATCAGAGTCTTCCTTCTCCTAGATGAGCTGCCAAGCACGGCTGATGAGCCCCATCAGCCCGAAGTGACTGGTTTTAAGGTGCCAGTGACCTGCCTTTGCCCCTTCTCCTGTCAGTAGAAACGGTTTCACCGGGCTTAGTAACTAAGCCACACGTGAAGTCCAGGAGTTGGACCTGGTTGTCAGAGGCTACTTGAGGAGCACGCCATTGGGAGCATTTAATACATAGTTGGGGCTTGTCCCCATTACTGCCCTTGACTAAGACAACCTTAAGGAATCAATGTCCTACTCACAATGTAACTTTCCTATTTACCTTTTTGTCATTAGTGCAATTTGACTACTAATACCTTTGTTTCCTTCAGACAAGTAATTCATATTAACTGTAAAAAGTTGAGACACCTGCACTGATCCCTGTGGGCCACCACTCTTACAGCTTTCCAAACAGAGAACCAGCCTTTTATTCCTACTAGCCAACCAGTTTTCTGTCCATGCCTATATACTACGTCTTATACAATGAGCTTTTAATTTCACCCATGAACTTTGATTAAGTGCTTTATGAATTTCTTCCCATAAAACTTTTATTCACATTTCATGTTACTCCAAATATCTCAAATAAATTAATCAATCATGATTTTCTTTTCATAAAACCTTGCTGATTTAGCTTGATTACCTTATCGTTTTCAATTAGCATTTTTGCTATGACAGATGATCAGTTAACAGGCCTGCACAGTTTTTCTTTACTTTCTACCTCTTTCTCCTTTTGAATAAATAAATTGTATTTGTTTTTATTCAATCTAGCTCCATCCCTCTCAGCCCCAATCTTATCCCTTCACTCCGTATTCCTTCATGCCCTGACCGATCAAGAATCTATCAACATCTGTCATAAATATATGGCACATAAAGACTTGGCCTCCACAGCTGCCTGTGGCAAAGAATTCCATAGATTCACTATTCTCTGGCTAAAGAAATTTCACCTTATCTGTGTTCTAAAAGGACGCCTCTCTATTCTGAGGCTGTGTCCTCTGATCTTAGACTCTCGAAACATAAGAAACATCCTCTCCACATCCATTCTATCAGGGCTTTCAACATTTGGTAGGTTTCAATCAGGTCACCCCTCATTCTTCTGGATTCTAGTGAATACAGTCCCAGAGCCATCAAGCGCTCTTCATATGACAAGCCATTTAATCCTACAATCATTTTCATGAACATCCTTGGAAGCTTCTCCAGTTTAAGCACATCCTAAAGGAGCCCAAGGTAAGGGGCCCAAAACTGTTCACAATACTCCAAGCGAGGCCTCACCAGCGTTTTGGAACATTACAACATTATATCCTTGTTTTTATATTCTAGTCCTCTTGAAATGAATGCTAAAATTCATGGAGAAACATCTGGTGAAACTTCTGAAATGCCTGTTTCACTGCTGCTGCTACTGTGCGATCCAGAATCTCCGGACGGGAAGGCCCCAAATCCTTGGCTTTGCCTGTTGCTTGGAGGCCGGGGCTGGGGTTGAAACACTCAGCAGAGAGGGTGCTCGGTGCTCAGTGTCGGAGGGCTGATCGGAGGCTCGAAGTTTTCGGACGGACTCAGAGTCGGCTGTGGTCGGGTGCTTCCAGGGTGCTGCATCGGTAAGTTTGCGGCGCTGGAAGTTCATGGCAGGGAGAGTTTTTCTTCCTTCTACCGTCTACGTGAGATGATGGGGCTTTCGGGACTTTGAGACTTTTTTTTTACCGTGCCCATGGTCTGTTCTTTATCAAATTACGGTATTGCTTTGCACTGTTGTAACTATATGTTATAATTATGTGGTTTTTGTCAGTTTTAGTCTTGGTCTGTCTTGTGTTTCTCTGATATCATACTGGAGGAACATTGTATCATTTCTAAATGACAATAAACGAGGACTGAGTGTCCTCATAATCTAAAAAAAATTGCATTTGCCTTCCTCGCCACAGACTCAACCTGCAAATTAACCTTCAGAGAATCCTGCACAAGGACTCCCCAAGCCCCTTTGCGCCTCAGTTTTTTGCATTTTATCTCTATTTAGAAAACAGTCAACCCATTCATTTCTGCTACCAAAGTGCATGACCATACACTTCCAGACGTAGTCCAAAGGCGTACCAGTTGGTAGGTTCATTGTTCATTGTAAGTTGTCCTGTGATTAGGCTGGGGTTAAATCGGGGGTTGCTGGGTGGCTCAAAGTAAATAAACTAAATAAAAAAGTAAATAAAAGTAAAAGTTGGTAAATAAAGAAAATGTTATATTTGGAAATTAATTGCACTATGTGTAAAAATGGGGCCAATAGGTAAGCGTGTGTGTTCCATGGATAATTTCTTATTAAGCTTAATGTATGCAGTTTGTGTATGCAGCTTTTCAGGATTCTGCCTTGTTATTGTGTTGTGGTTCTGCGATTGAGCTCAGCTGCTGTCCTGCTCTCGATGACCGGGAGCACACAGCACATTAGCCTCTGAGCGCTTGCTGGCTGAGGAGATGGAAACGTTGCAGCTGTCTCCTCGGCCGGAGCTTCTGGAGGAATAATGAGATGGGATGTCTGCAGCTGGTGGCAGGCAGGGTGAGCCGTGAGCCACAGGCACCGAGCACCCAGTCCCCCAGTCCGCTCGACAGCGAGTGTTGACAAAGCCAGCGGGCTGCCTCGTTCTGCGCTGCTGTTCATTTCCAGTAATAATTGGAAGTTTGGGTGTAAGTCAGCTTACCACAACTGTCAAGCATCAAGAAGTATTATGTCCTTGGCTAGACGTGGGTGTTTGTCTGTCAGTAACTGTGAATTCCACTCAGAGAAGTTTGACCACTGTTGCTAACCTCCTCTGACTTAACTAATTCCTTTGTTTCTCGCTTGCTTCCCTTTATACAATCGATCAAAACGTGGAATTACACAGTTCAGCGGAAGCTGCCAGCAAACACTTCAGGCCGAACTGAAAGCAGCATCAAATTTATTTACTTATTGAGATGCAGCACGGATTAGGCCTTCTGGATCTTTGATCCTGGCCGCACAGCAATCCCCAGTTTATTCCGAGCCTAATCACGGGACAATTTACAATGACCAATTGACCTACCAACCGGTACGCCTTTGGACTGTGGGCAGAAACCAGAGCACCCGGAGGAAACCCACGCAGTCACTGGGAGAACGTGCAAACTCCTTACAGACAGCGACAGGAATTGAACCGGAGTCGCCGGTACTGTAAAGCGTTGTGCTAACCATTCCGTTACTGCATTGCCCCTACTATATTATCCTGTGCCCGCAGAACTATTCTTGAGCAATTTCATACTAAATGATATATTTGTTACTATCCTGGCAGATGAGCTGCATTGCTGTGCTGAGCTTTGTGCTGTGCCTGTTCCTGAGAAGCTTTCACGAAAGCTTTCTTGGTGCCTGGACTTCTCTCTCAACCCTCTATGCACCAGCCCCTTCCATTCCCTCCCTTATCACTGCCCCTTTCTTTATAGCATCTATCTTCCCTTGCCATTCCTTCCTCGATGCAGGGTTTTAACCCGGAATGTCAACAATTCCTTTCCTTCGACAGATGCTGCTCGACGTGCTGAGTCCCTCCAGCAGGTTGTTTGTTGCTGCAGACTGCAGCGTCTGCAACCTCTCGTTTGTCCCTTCCCTCTCCTGTACCTGCTGGGCGCCACCGATCAGGACTTCCCAGTCTGGGGTGTGCAGGCCCCTTGCTTAGTGGCATAAAGAAGGTTGGGAACCCCTGCAGTAGACAGACATTGAATAATGCAAATCATCAAACCTGACAATTTTCTTTACTTTGCTAAATGCTGAACTTGATTAGTGCTGCAATTATAAATGGTATAAACCTTATCCCATGTAGGCTTCTCAATTGGTAAACTTAAGGTTTAAACCTTGCAGTGCTTTTTCTGCACAAATTAATTGCTACTAATAGAACTAAGATTTCCTAGTCTCTGAGAACTACCTTTTTCCTTCAGGCAAATATATTAAAGTTAATCATAAACACTAAAAAGTCCGCCGATGCTGGAAATCCAAAGCCAAACATGCACAAAATGCTGGAGCAACTCAGCAGGTCAGACAGCATCCATGGAAATGTATAGTCAGTCGATGCTTTGGACCGAGACTCTCCTTCAAGACTGAGAAGAAAGGGAGAAGGTGCCAGAATAAAAGGTGGGGGGAGGGGAAGGATGCAAACTGGAAGGTGATGGGTGAAGCCAGGTGGGTGGGGAAGGTCAAGGGCTGGAGTAGAGGGAATCTGATAGGAGAGGAGAGTAGACCGCAGGAGAAAGGGAAGGAGGAGGGGACCCGGGGGGAGATGATAGATAGGTGGGAAGAGGTGAAAGGTTAGAGTGGGGAATAGAGGAAGGGGTGGCCTCTTTAGTTCATGTTTAAGAGCCCTATTAATTCAATATTTTTCCAATATTAATTTCTACCACTAGATGTTGGTTATCTTAATTCAGTGGTGCAGTTATAAAGCACACTGAGGGCATCTGGTGACTATTATAAAGCACTACAAAAATGTTGCTTTCCCCCCTCAAAGTGAGTGCCAGACAATAACCGCTTCCTAAATACGAGAACGCTTGGCCTCCACATTGACGACAGGCACTGTTTAACTCTGAGAAATACTGGTGCAGTGAATCCCTGATTATCCGGCATCTGGTGAATTCGGAAATCCGGACGGCTTGGCCTCTGGCTCACTCCGGAATGTGGGATGCGGGTTTGGAGTGTAAATGACTGTGCAGTGGAGATCAAGATCTGGACTGCGGGACAGAGCTGGGGATGGGCGCTGGAAGGCGCAGGGGTCAGGAAGATGTGGCTGTTTCAAAGTTCAGAGTAATTTTATAAAGATCAATGAACGTACACGTCACCATGTACTACCCTGAGATTCTCGGGAGAACAAAGAAATACAATAGAATCAATGAAAAACTTGACAAGCAACCAAGACGGATAAAGACAAACTGTGCAAATGCAAAAAAAAAAGAGTAGCAATAATAATAATAATAATAAATAATAATAAATAAGTAATACCGAGAACATGAGTGGTTAGGTCCAGAATCAGAATCAGAACCAGGTTTAATATCACCAGCATATGTCATGAAATTTGTTGTTTTGTGGCCCAACTACAATGCAATACATAAAAGTAAAACAAAAATGTGAATTACCGTAAGTACATATCTAATATATTTAATATATATGAAACAGTTAAATTAAATATGTAGTGCAAAAATAGAAATAAATATGTCATAAAGTAGTGTTCATGGGTTCAGTGTCCATTCAGAAATCGGATGGCAGAGGGGAAGGGAGACCTTTAAGGTGTCCATGGGTTGTGTTCAGGGTTACTGGTGAGTGGAGTTGTCCACACTGGTTCAGGAGACTGGTGATTGAAGGGAATTAAGCCATCAGGAATCCTAACTGGTTCAGAAAACCGTTCCTGAACCTGTTCGGAGTAGGTCTTGGGTCCTGGAATGCTCCTCTTTTTCCCTCACCCTTTAAACCAGGTGGTCCTGTCTGGGGTTCACGGACCCCTCGCTTAATGGTATTGGTCCATGGCACAAAAAAGGTTGGAAACCCCTGCTTTAAACTCTCCAAGTTCACTGGCAATTTTTTGATATTGCTTTGTAACATGTAAGAAAGGTGACTAAATATATGTTTGTGTATTTATAATGACATAGGAGCAGAATTAGGCCATTTGGCCCATTGAGTCTGCTCCATCATTTCATCATGGCTGATCTATTTTCCTCTCAACCCAAATGTCCTGCCTTCTCCCTGTATCTCTTCATGCCCTGACCAATCAAGAATCCATCAACTTCTGCCTTAAATATACCCACTGACTTGGCCTCCACAGCTGCCTGTGGCAATGACTTCCACAGATTCACCACTCTCTGTCTGAAGAAATTTCTCCTCATCCCTGTTCTGAAAGTAACCAACAGGGCCTGGAAACTTTCTGGTCCTGCACCACCAGAGACCCAGGAGTGCAGGATAATTGGGTGTTTACTGTAAATCATGCTAAGAGTTAGTATCAAACTGAACTGGGTAGGATATTTTTAACTAATGATGAGGAATTTAATAAAAATCTTAAATCCAAGATGTCAAGCCCTTTATTTAAATCGAGCCGATCAACTTCCTAAAATGTTTACTCCTTATTCTCTATGTAAGTTTCTTTCTGGGCTTGGAACAGTTTTAGTTCAGTTGTAGAGTTTGATTACACTGTTCGCCTCACAGCTTTTACTGTGACCACTGTGTACTTTCAATATTGAACACTGCTTTTACCAAGCTTAGATGCTTCTGTTACATCCTCCTCGGCAAGTTAAAGTATCGCAGAGAAAGATGTAACTGGACATAAAGTGGCATAATTTTTAGGGTGATTAAGAAAGTATACCTCCAAGAGGACCACAACATTGTTGTGGTTTGCCTCAGTGACCCGGAGAGCTATGTTGGCTGGAGTCAGGGCTTTGTGCTTGGCCTCTTGGTAGGGTCACCCATGACAAACAGGTCAAAGGGTAAAGGGCAGACTAAGAGTGGTCCACCAATCCTCCAGGTTCGGGGGCTTCAGCTCAGAGCTAACAACCCTGACTGGTAAAACAGAATTGTTACGGAAACAGCAATGACGAATCTGAGTGTGACGGTATTCCTGTGTCTCCTCCCGAGTCTTGCATGACTGTGGTAGTGAAAACCGAGAGGAAGCTACTGACATGATGAAGGAAGCCCTGAACACTGCCAAAGATGGAGGACCTTCATTGCCGCCCTAAATGCCAGTGGCATAACAGGCAGCGACGTCAGAGGTAAGTTTTTTTACCCGGAGACCGGTGGATGCACGGAACGTGCTGCCAGGGGTGGTGGTAGAGCCCAATGCATGAGGGATATTTAAGAGACTCGTACAGAGGCACACGGATGATAGCAAAATGAAGGCTATGAAGGAGGGAAGGTTTAGATTCATCTTAACCTTAAGATCAGCACAAAAGTTCGGCACAACGTTGGGGGCCGAAGTGCTTGTAATGGTCTATGTTCTATGTTCTAAAGTGTAACATTTTAATGCGTCAGTTCAGTTCTGTGTCAGTGCAAAAGTATTCTGGACGAGAAAAGAATTGGGATTTCCGAAATTAATAAAACTCCAAGAGTTAACATTTTCCGGTAAGATGGGGGAATATTCGATCAAGGTAGCTTCTACAGGGCCAGTCAAAGGTGTTATTATCCTTTTTAAACAATTTTTATGATCACAAGATTCTACTGGACATTAAGAACTTAAAGTGCTGTCGGTTTACCACATCAGTGAGCTGTTCATTGGCGGGGAAACTGAAAGGGTTGGACTTGTGACAGGGCAGTGTTGGAGGGGTTGGTGCACGAAAGCGGTGTGCAGCTTAGTAGCGAGTCGTCATCCTAGTGGCTTTTTTTTTGGTGATTGTAGGACTCTGTTGGACATAGTTAATGTGGAATGCTGCAAGTCCGATTCTGTTGGTGGACAGCGGGGGAGCTGCGTGTCCTCAGTGGTAACCAGGACTAGGCCTGTGGTGTCCCTTGTCTGCAGCTGTTCAGCAGGGAGACGTCGGAGTCAGAGCGCTCGACCGGAGGCAATGTGGCGTGCCATACAAACGGGGGTCAATACTACCCCCAGTGTTTGCTTGGCAGAAGACAACCTGCATTGTGTTCAACTGCAGACATTCATGGAATCAGGGTCTTGGACGATACTTTTATTGTGTGAGTGTATTTTACTGATATCTCATATGTGTCTTGTGCTGTGTGTGACTGTTGGGTTTGTGTACCTTGGCCCCGGAGTGACACTGTTTCGTTTGGTTGTATTCAGGGGTTTTCATATACGGTTGAATGACAATTAAACTTGAACTTCAACCTTCAAGCAAGTGGAAGTATGGTTTTATTCCGATTGCTAATGGCTAATATCTTGTCCGGTGTTGATATATCTGCAGTGCTCCAGATATAAAGCTGATGCTTTGCAAATGCGAGTTTAGTTCCATGGGGATCACAGGGATATATTTGTGGAGTGGAACTAAGCTGAATAATCTGCTTTATAATGTTTGGTCTCCTGCAGCTTTTGTCTTTTTGAAGCCGGAGAGAAATTTCAATGTTGTTGCAGGCTTTACCTGTGATAGTCACATCTGTCATGATCAAATGAGCTCGGGATGGTTTGCTACTGCTGTTCTATGTGCGGCATTGGAACGAGAACTCTGCCAAAGGGGTTTCATCATTCCCATTCTTTGTTCTTACCTGACACTCCTCCAGGGACCACAGTGCTGAATTAATATGACATCTGTGGTGTATGGGCTTGTAGTAACAAACTGGTTAGTATTGAGGAGAGCAAATGTGGAGGAATTGGAGTGCTATACATTTAAACCATGTCACCAGCAACATGTGGAGTAGTTTCAAAGGCTTAGATGGAGCTTGCCAGGTATTTGTCAAGGATTAGTGATGGCTTTCTCAGCTGGGTTAGGAAAAGGTTGGCTCATCCCACACTCCAAGGGCTTGAATATCTCATCAAGGCTGACATTTCAGTATGGTACTGTGATGCCTGAGTTCACATCTTGAATGAAATATTAAAGTGAAACCCCCACCTGCAGATGTCAAATATCGATAATATTCCAATAAAGCTCTTTGTGTTGATGAACAAAGTCGATGGAGAGACACTGAAGCTAGTGGAAGCAGAAGCTTTTATTCCAGCAAAAATGAGTATACAGGCATCATTATTCGAGACACTCTTGGAAGAAGAGGCCTGCTCAATCCAATACTACATGACATTTTTCTATTCTAAAGATCAAAGGTAACAGCAGGACAATTCTATAGTTACAATGTATCTACAATGCTTCCTTTGAATTACATATAGCTTTCAAACACCTTCTTCTTCACACCCACACTCCAGACTCCCAAAATGAATGTTAATCTCCACTGACTCCAGGCTGCATTCATGCATACACGGACATCTGAGGTCTAAGTGGGGTGTTCCTTTGTTTGTGATTGACCCCAACCTGCAGCTCCAGGAAACCCATAGTTCTGAGCTGCATTTCAATTTCATCTGCAATCCACGTTCAGATCTGAAGACTGGCTGCTGTTGAACTTAATATCCGCTATATACCCAAACTCCGGAATCCATCCTAACAGTGTAAATGTTTTATTTATCTTTCATCCAATACCTAATAAATTATCGGGTCATTTATTTCACAGTTATTTGTAGGAGGTTTCTCTGTACAAATTAATTACCGTGTTCCCTGCATTACAATTGCAGTAACAATTCAGAAAGTCTCGTTCCAGAGTGATTTAGGACATCTTATATGAATATTAATTGGACCTTCTTTTCCATGGATGCTTAGTGAGTTTTCTTGAAATCTGAAACTTCAGTTGGAATGTAGCACTGCTGAGAATGGCTGACATCAAGAATAAATGGCAGATTGAGAGTGTGAAAGATGTACTTAAAACAGCGGATCCCAACCTTTTTTATGCCATGGAACAATACCATTAAGCAAGGAACCTGTGGACTCTAGGTTGGGAACCCCTGACTTAAAGGAAGGAAAGAAGGCATGACTCATTCCTGTATTTCTCTTTACTGGGACTGAAGATGTTTCCCACAATCAATTATCTCACTTTAAGGACTCTTTAACTCATGTTCTCATTATTTATTGCTATTTATTTATAGTTGCATTTGCAGAATTTGTTGTCTTCTGCACTCTGGTTGATCTTTCATTGATCCTGTTATAGTTACTATTCTATAGATTTGCTGATTATGCCCACAGGGAACTGAATCTCAGGGTTGTATATGGTGACATATATGTACTCTGACAATAAAATTTACTTTAAGCTTTTGAACTTTTGGCATTAGGCAATTTCTGTAAGAACAGTGCATTGGTTAACGCATTCAGCTCTCGACCTGAAATGCCAGCTCTTTTTCTCGCCCTGCAGATACAACCCAGCTTTCTGATTATTACAACATTTTCTGTTTTTATTTCAACTCTCTTCTCCTCTTGTGGTATCTTCATCTTTTATCTTGTGATACAGAATACAAGAAGTCTGCTTTAGACGTCCTGTTGGCTAACTACTTCTATAAAGCTATGAAAAGATTTAGGACACTTTGTTAAGGACCTCCTGTACCTAATAAAGTGGCCACTGAGTGTATGTTTGTGATATTCTACTGTTGTAACCCACTTACTTCAAGATTCAATGTGTTGGGCATTCAGAGATGCTCTTCTGCATGCCACTGTTTAAATGTGTGGTTATTTGAGTTACTATCCTGTCAGCTTGAACCAGTCTGGTGATTTTCCTCTGTTCGCTCTCATTAACAGGGTGTTGTTGCTCACAGAACTGCAAGATTGCCCAAAACTTTTTTTTTGTTTGTTTTTCACACCATTCTCTATAATCTGTGAGACAGTTGTGTGTGAAAAATTCCAGGAGTTCAGCATTTTCTGAGATACTCAAACCACCCCATCTGGCAACAATGATCAGACCAGAGTCAAAATCATTTAGATTCCATTTCTACCCCATTCAGTTGTTTGGTCTGAACAACAACTGAACCTTTGGACCATGACCTGAGTTACGTGAGTTGCTGTCACGTGATTGGCTAATTAGATATTTGAGCAGGTGTGCCTAGTAAAGTGGCCAGTGAGTGTATGTAATCTTACAGTCAAACCTTTTTTTTGGGGGGGGGTAGGAGTTGCTAAATGGCTACTTTGTGCTCTTACATTCCTACATAATGAGTCAGTTCCATTTCCTTTTTGTAGTGATGTCTTAAACCATCACGGATTTTCACTATATCATTTACAGCTCCCTTCTACCTAGTTCTGTCTCTATTGCCATTTTTCTGCCTTTTAAAAGCTGTCACTAAATGCTACGTTATTTTACAAACACAGTTGCAAATGAATCCATGCTGTCTGACATCTCTAAAGGGTTGAAATACAACGGCTGACATATTTGTTTGTGTTCTTACCTGACCCAAAACTGAAAGAAAAGTCATGGATATGTTCCCTTGCCTGTTATAACAAGTGTAGAAACGTTGCTACCAAGCAGAAATTCCAAGCTCAAAGAATAGTCTTGAGTACCTCAGGTTTTGAGTTGTGACTCCAATGTGGATTTCAAAACCTTGCAAGGCATCGAGGCATTTTTTAAACAAGTAAGGCTAATTTGAATTGCTGAAATATTAATTCACTGAATAAAAAATGTCAGAAAAGCAGAGTTTCTTTTTGTAGAAGCTTAATTCTTTTCCTTTTTATTGTGGGTAAATTTACTGCACCATGCAGCATTTTTTGTATCGAAACTTCAAACAGTCTCCTTGTCAAGTGAAGTGTTTGAGGCCTGGCAGTTATCCATACCGAACATTTATTCATCTTTAATTAATCTTGCCTTCTGCAGTTGTACAAGGTGAGCAAGTAGTCTATTAATGACAGAATTATACAGAGCTATTGTAGGTTGGCCTGGTGAACTTGATGTAAAGTGTTTTAGGTAATCTTGCAAAAAGCAGGCACTGTATTTAATATCATTGCTAGGAAAACCTGTCTGGGTTAAATTGTATCATTTTTAATTTTTTCTATTTCATGCAATTGTTCTTTCACAAGTTGTGGATCTCTGTGACTTGTAAGGAAAAAGCTCTGAAAACTTTTCAGTTATTGCAGAGCGAAATGACCCATTTTCAAAAAAGATTGTTTGACCAACACTTACCAACTACCACCTTGTACTTCTACCTCCCCTCCCCCCACCTTCTTACTCTGACTTCTCCTCTTTCTTTTCAGTCCTGATGAAGGGCCTTGGGTTGAAACGTCGACCATTTACCCTTTTCCTTAGGTGACTCTTTACTTTTTTCCCTGGCCTGCTGAGTTCCTCCAGCATTTTGCGTGGTCATTTGAAAAAGATTGCTTGTCTGCTTTAGTTGATCACAATCTGTCTCTGAAATCAAATCTTAGTTAGAAGAATGGCGTTACCCTTCAACCCAATGGTAGGAATGTCTGTTTCTCCTTTTGTGAACAAAATCTCCCCTGTCCCCTTCCTCTATTCCCCAACCTGACTTTTTACTTCTTCTCACCTGCCTATTACTTCCCCCTGGGTCCCCTCCTCCTTCCCTTTCTCCTACGATCCACTCTCCTCTCCAATCAGGTTCTTTCTTCTCCAGCCCTTGACCTTTCCCACCCACCTGGCTTCACCTATCACCTTCCAGCAATGCTCCTTCCCCTCCTCCCTACTTTTTATTCTGGCGTCTCTCATTCCTGAAGAAGGGTCTCGGACTGAAATGTTGACTGTTTATTCATTTCCATAGATGCTTCCTGACCTGGGGAGTTCCTCCAGCATTTTGTGTGCATTGCTTTAGAAGTGTCTTAAGTCTATTTAAAAAAACTATTTTCAAAGCTTGTGATAATCATTACTTGTTTGAATTTGTTCTTTAAATTGAATGAATCATCCTGTAACCCAGACGAAACTAAAGCTGGGTAGGTCTTAAGGGTAATTTCCTAAAGGATTCATCCCATCAGTGCAACTAGTTTTCAAATACCTTGGCAAATGCTCAGCCTTCACATGAACTGGAAAAGTATGTGTTTTTGGATTATTCAGAGTGTGTGCACATATTTTATAACTGTGTTCATCAATAATGAATTCTTCGTCACATTTACATCTAGTGCCAATGATTTTTGCACATTCTGAAAGCCAGTTTTTAACTAAATAATGCCAAACTATCTTTGACTAGCACAATAACTTGGCTTTCAGTGATTCCCAAGTGATGAAGCAAGTTCACCTTGTGCCTTAATTCTAGGAGACAAGAGGGAAGATGCCTTTTCAATTAGTTTTTTTCTCTTTTTCTGCATCTTTTTCTCCAGTCTCCAAATTGCTCTCTCCTTTTTTAAGCCAAATCCAACACTTTCAGAAAAGGCTCTGTCCCATGCATTTTAGACAGGAGTGTTACCATTGGTACTTAACTCTCCCTTAAATAAGCTGGCCCATTTTAATATTCTAACACTCATGAACTGAGGAGTACAGACACAATTCTTTCTTTCTATTGCAGAGATTAATTTTGTTTTGGATACAAGGCATGGAATGATTTTGGTCTCACTTAACTGTTTCTATCTTGTTTCTCTTTCCCCTCCTATCTTATTTTAAACGATACTGGAAATTCATGCTAAATTAGGATTTTCCTTTAAACTCAATTCAACTAATCTCAGGAGAAGAACCAAGTATACATTGCTGGAAACTGAAGAGCCCATTAGCAATATGATGGCAAAATTGTAACATTACAGGAAGTAATTGTGGTTCTTACCAAAATATGCAAAGGTGTTTGATGTATAGGAGACACTAACTGATCACCTGTCATGTTACTATTGGCCTAGCTGAGGAAGTAATATTTCATTAGGAAGTGTATATGATATGGTGATGATGGGTAGTTGGAGAATTAATTAATCGCTGTTAACCCCTGAAGCAAGTTTTATCTATTTTGTGGCCATTCATTTAATTAATCTATGGTTCTCTCCCCAGCCCTCAAAGCTAATTTTCAGTTAGCCACATTATACTTAATTAATCGGCCAACCTGTTCTTCTTCTTCCTTTCCTCTTTCCTCTTCGTCTTTGCTCCCCCGAAGCTTATGTGGATGATTGAAGACAAGTTTTGATATGTGCAGACTGGAGCACACACCCTGAAGCTTCATCTGAATTTATTTAGATAGGTTCATTTAATTACTGGGTATGGTTCTCTACCCACTCCTACACCTCCTTCTCCACCCTGAAGCCTGAGAAAATAAACATATTTTTAAAAATGCAGATGATGGAAATCTCAATTTTAAAAAAAAACGAGTTTTTGGAAACACTCAGCAGTTCAGTCTGTATCCATGGGAGGAGAAATGGAATTAATATCCCTTGTCTATATGTTTTTTTATTGGAGTTGCACTGAATCAAATCTCAAATGTTTGATGTTATCTGTAAATAATAGCTGACTTACCATATGCAGTTTCAGCAATAATCATTAATCAGTTTTAATAACCTCAACCAAAGTTGTGAGAAGTTCAAAGTAAATTTATTATCAAAGTACATATGTCACCATATACAACCCTGAGGTAAACTCAATAAATCCATGGAATAATAACCATATCAGAATCAATTAATGACCGCACCAACTTGGGCATTCAATCAGTGTGCGAAAGACAACAAACTGTGCAAATACAAAAAGGAAGAGATAATGATAACTAAATAAGCAAAAAATATCAAGAACATGGGATGAAGAGTCTTTGAAAGTGAGTCTATAGGTTGTGGGAACATTTCAATGATAGGACAAGTAAAGTTGAGTGAAGTTATCTCCTTTGGTTCAAGAGTCTGATGGTTGAGGGTAAGTAACTATTCCTGAACCTGGTGGTGAGAGTCCTGAGGCTCCTGTACCTTCTTCCTGATGGCAGCAGTGAGAAGAGAACATGTCCCGGGTGGTAATGAGCGCTGACAATGGATGATAATGGACAGTATTTCATGTGGATGTGCTCAACGGTGGGGAGGGCTTTACCCGTGAAGGACTGGACTGTGTCCACTACATTTTGTAGGATTTCCGTTCAAGGGCATTGGTGTTTCCTTACCATGCTGTGATGCAGCCAATATTTCCTACACTGCACATCTCTAGAAGTCTGTCAAAATTTTAGACATTGTGCTGAATCTTCGCAAACTCCTAAGGAAGTAGAGACACTGTTGTGCTTTCTTTGTAATTGGACTTGCGTGCTGGGCCCAGGACAGGTCCTCAGACATAATAACACTGAGGAAGTTAAAGTTGCTGACCCTCGCCACCTCTGATCCTCTGATGAGGACTGGCTCATGGACCTCCGGTTTCCTCCTCCTGAAGTCAATAATCAGCTCCTCGGCCTTGCTGACATTGAGTGAGAGGTTGCTGCAGTGGCACCACTCGGCCAGATTTTCAGTTCTCCTGCTATACGCCGATCCGTCACCGCCTTGCTTCGGCCTGTGACACTGGTGTCACCAGCAAGCTTCAATATGGCATTGGTGCTGTGCTTAGCCACATGGTCATAAGTGTAAAGTGCGTCGAGGGGGGGGTGCTAAGCACACAGCCCTGTGGTAGAAAACATTAGCATATTATAGATCGTCTCAAGATTTACTAAAAACGCTTTATCTGTATAATTCTAATATGTATGCGTGCATGTAATTTAAAACCTTAATACTTGGGAGCAGGAAAAGCCACAATTAATTGACTCTGAGTTAAGGTTTTGACTAATCTACATGAATCATACCTTGCAATGCAACTTAATTTTTAAAATTGCTTCCAATAAGCCAGTTTAACAAACTCTTGACAGTGAGGAGTGTTGGGTTTCATTGAGTTTAAGGTATATCCCTATGGGTATTATCGAAGTCAGCCACAGGGCTGGGAACGGCTACAGATGCACCACGCCTTGATGTTCCTTCACTGCCAGCACAGACCAGTTCTGACAACTGCCTGGATGTGTCAGGTGACCCTTGCTTGACCTACAGTTTGTCACGGATAGGACATGCATCCTTTCATGAGGACTATAGCGCGGCAACAATGGTGGGTTGCTTTTCTTGTCGGAAACTTTTATTAAAATTGACTTGGTTTTCTCTCTGGCTCTGAAAGCTGATTCTTGGTGTTTCTATAGTTTTCATTAAGCTTTTCCACCAGCCATCAATGAGTCTTCATCAAACGTATTGAAGTTGGAAATAAATTTATCATCAGAATGCACATACAGTATGTCACCATACGAGGGGTGATTGATAAGTTCGTGGCCTAAGGTAGAAGGATTCAATTTTAGAACACTTAGCACATTTATTTTTCAACATAGTCCCCTCCTACATTTACACACTTAGTTCAGTGGTTGTGGAGCATACGGATCCCTTCTTTGTAGAAGTGGTCCATAGCAGGGATCATTGATAAATTTGTGGCCTAAGGTAGAAGGAGACAAACTTTCTACATTATCACTCAAAGAGTTGAACTGCACGTGCATGTAACGAGAGCGTCTTGGACCTCCAGGTGGTCCACAGCAGGGGTGATTGATAAGTTGGTGGCCTAAGGTAGAAGGAGATGAGTTATACAGCTCTCGTTATATGCACGTGCAGTTCAACTCTTTGAGTGATTATGCAGAAAGTTTGAAGTTATTAACTCATCTCCTTCTACCTTAGGCCACAAAATTATCAATCACCCCTGCTGTGGACCACTTTCTGGAGGTCCAAGACGCTGACTTCTACAAAGAATGGATCCGTATACTCCACAACCGCTGGACTAAGTGTGTAAATGTAGGAAAAATAAATGTGCTAGGTTTTCTAAAATTGACTCCTTCTACTTTAGGGCACGAACATCAATCACCCCTTGTATACTACCTTGAGATTCATTTTCTTGGAGCCAAAAAAGAAATACAATAGAGTCAATAGGTTGTGGAATCAGTTCAGAGATGAGGTGATTGGCGTTATCCACACTGGTACAGGAGCCTGATGGTTGAAGAATCATAAGTGCTACTGAAGTGATGTTGGACTGAGGGCATTGGTACCTCTTTCCCGAAGGCGGCAGTGAGAAGAGAGCGTGGCCTGGATGGTGGGGGTCCTTGATGATGGCAGCTGCTTTCCTGTGCAGTGCTCCGTGCAGATGTGCTCAATGGTTGGAGGGCTTTTCCTGTGACAGAATGGGCTGTGCCCACTTTTCGTAGACTTTTCTGTTCATTTGCATTGATGTTTCCATGCCAGGCTGTGATGGAATCAGTCAGGATACTCTCCACTGTGCATCTGTCGAAGTTTTACCAAAGTATTAAATGACATGCCAAATCTGCATAAACTTATAAGACAGTGGAAGCATTGTCATGCTTCCTTTGTGATGGCATTAAAGTATGCGCTGCAAGCCTTTCTGACCCGAAACATTATTTCTGTTTCTATTTCCGCAGATGCTGCCAAAGCTGCATTTTATATTTTTATTTCAGATTGTAGCATCTGTAGGTTTTTAAACTAAATTTTCACTGCAAGTATGAGTGAACACTTTCCAATCAGGAGTTTGCAAACTTTCTCTGTTTTCACTTAGCTAACCTTTTGAAGGATGAAGGCAGAGAACTTTTAGCATTTTTAGTAAATGAAAATATAATGGGGTTCTACTTTATAACTTTAAGACATGCTATCACCACTTCTGACAAATAAACTTTTTGATCCTGAAGTTGAAATATTAAGAACAAATGTAGCAGCTCTGTAAATATTCCCTTTCAACTCACACAGTTACATGGAGTTAACCTTCGGGTGAACATTCTGGACTGAGTTGTTTCAGAGGCACGAACATCATTCTTGCATCTTTTTTCTTGCTCATTAACCCTTGCTGCAAACTCCCATCTCCAAATTCCCCTCAGTCCTACCGTCACCTTACATGTGACTGCATATATGAAGTTATGAAATTCAAGGCAAGTAAAGTCGAGATGAGGAAAGAGATGCAACAGCAGAAATTAAATTTCAAAGGTTCATTTATTATCAAAGTATGTATGCAGTATACAACTCTGAGATTCATCTTTTCCAGATAGCCACGAAACAAAGAAAGAAAGCAAATCGTGGAAGAAAGGTGTGAACCCCTGTCGCAAAAAAATAAAACAAATCTCGTAAACTGCATCACAGGTTCTTTCCCTCCTTCCCTGCCCAAATCCACAGGAGCAGTTCAAAGAATGTCTAGACTCAAACAATGCAAATGTTTGGCATTAGTTTAATTTTAACTGGTATAAATTTGCAACTAACTTAAATTACAATAGACACAATATTTTTAATTGTTTATGTACAGGTGCAAACTTTGTGCTTCAACTCCCAAGTACGCTCAGCTAAATTCATACTCAACAGGAAAACTTATTAGGCATGCAATGCAAAGGCTACTGCTTCCAAGGAAAAGGTATTAGAATACTATGTGCTACATTATTTTTGCTTCCTGCAAAGAAAAAAACACTTCTGGTACAGCCTAAAATAATGCAAATTCCATTCAATCTGACAGTTCTGATTTATAGTTCTAGGAAAGATCCCCACAAAGATTTTAGCTGGTAGTAAATTCTTTGCAAGTTTCTAGTTTCCATCTATGTGAGTTCATTTGGTTCCATTGTTTTTAATATTTAGAAATATTAACCGTAGCTGAATGGAATGGGATTGTTCTATAAATCTGCAGAAAATGAATAGACAATGTTGCATGGAACTGTGGAAACCGTTTTTGCCTGTTTTGGTTTAATAATATGTCATATTAATATTTGATTGCTCAATAACATGTGATCCAAAGATCCAAAGAACATTTATTATTAAAGTACCTATGCAATATACAACCCTGAGATTCGTTTTCCCACAGACAGCCACGAAACGTAGCATAGTAGTTTGCACAATGCTTTACAGTTCTAGCTACCTGGGTTCAATTCCCACAGCTGCCTGTAAAGAGTTTGTACATTCCCCCCGTGACTGCGTCGGTTTCCTCCGGGTGCTCTGGTTTCCTCCCACAGTCCAAAGACGTACCAATTGGTAGGTTAATTGGTCATTGTAAATTGTACCGTGATTAGGCTAGCGTTAAGTCAGGGGTTAATGGGTTTCGTGGCTTGAAGTGCCGGAAGGACCTATTCCATGCTGTATGTCAATAAAAATAAAATAAACCATGGAACCCATTCAAAGAAAAGCATCAAACCCCCAACGCATGAAGAATAATTCCCACAAACGGTGCAAAGAAGCAAGTGAAAAACACAAAATGTAATGCATCAAACCACAAGTCATCGAAGCTGTCCAAAAATATGTGGTTCAGCTCAGTTCAGATCAACCCAGCACTGTGTCGCTTGTTGATCGCAGGCGGCAGAGCAGGTCTTCCCCGACCAAAGTCGCACAACATAGCAGCGAGAAAAGGAACAACCAGAAGCACATCACAATGTGAACTACAGAGTTCATTCCACGAACAGTGTCGATTAAACCTTGCCCACGGCCCAGGCCCCTAGCATCACCGAGCGAGAGGGGGAGGGAGAGACTGAACGCGCGCAAGAACATTTCTCCGGGAGCAGTGAGCAAGAGCGAGACAGAGACTAGCCACACCCCAGCAGCAGCGAGCAGCAATTCCTCTTACCTGTCAACTTTTCAGAAATAATATGCTATTAAAACTTTATTTATTTTATATTGATCAACTCTAGTTTGACATAAGTTGAGCAATGTGTTACGTTTAAGGATATACTTGCTTTCAAATTGATGTAACATAGAAGAGCATGTTTTTTTTTCTTTCTGGAAGAAAGTTTTAATTGGTTCACTAAGTTGAAAGGATTTTGTATTGTTTCAGATATTACCTCACGATAGGCTGGCATTCCCAAGTTTCCACGTCACCTGTCCAAACCTCTGAAGATCCTAAGATTTATGCCCTGTGCTTATATGAATACAAGCTTGAAAAATATGGAAGTAACAGAATACACTATTTCAGATTAATCCTTCCAGACTAGGAATGAGTGAATTTAATTTTATTCAGATTTTGAAATATGGAAGGCTTTGATATGAAATGTTCTGCTTTCTTTTTTAATATTCTCGTGGGTGCAGTAGAACCAATCAAAGTGAAGTGGTCCAACCACCTCGTGATTAAGGGTATGCACGTTCCAGCGATATTTGCCTCTGCTGAAGATTTTACAACCGAAGGGACAACAGCTATATCCTCTTGTGAATTGAACCAGAAATTGATGTCCCTTGAATCTGTTCTGTTGTGCTGCTCAATGCTTCAATTCTTCCTGTGAAAAGATAATGTTAGACCAAGGAAACGATGAGTGGCAAACAAATTTCCTTGGAGTACAATAAGGATGGAATTCTGTACTTATGCTTTTGATACGATGTGACTTTGCAAGAAGCTCATACAGTACTGTGCAAATGTTTTAGTCACGTACATACAACTAAGGTGCCTAAATGCTTTGCACAGTACATTATTTGTCAACGTGGAGTGGAGAGCAAGTTTGTAAATCTGGCGGGAGCAAAAGATGTTATGAATGGCAAGGGTGAAGTGCCGCAGGAGGGTTGTGGTTTGGGGCAGAGAAGTTGTGCCAAGGCCAGGGGTTTGGGGGTTGAGTGGATACAGACACACCCAGCCCTGAGACACCACGCATGGTCCAAACAAATGGTTTATTGTTGCTTATGGAATGTCTTCCTGGTGCTTCCCACTCCCTCCTCTCTTCCTTCCCCTTTTCCCAACCACGATTGCCCTCTCCCTGTCCCCTTCCCACTCTCAGTCCACAACGGAGACCCATATCAGAATCAGGTTTATCATCACTCACATATGTCATTTTTTTTTGTACAGTGCAATACATTAAATTACTACGGTACTGTGCACCCTAGCTCTCTCTATATATATGTGCCTAAGACTTTTGCACAGTACTGTAGGCTCCATTTTAAATGGTTACACTTTCTGTAGAAGAATTGGTTGACTGTTAAAACTTTGGAACAATATTGAAAGGCATAATATTAAATAATTCATATTCTGATCCTGCAGATACTGACAGGAATTGAAAGCTTGATTGGGGCAGAGAATATAACCTAGAGAGAACATTGGACAGTATTTTTGACATGGTAGGACTGGAAATGGATTATCTAGCTAATATAACAGACAGCTTTTTGTTTCTCTCTTGCCATTGTCGAAAAGCCTATTCCCTTGCTTGGGGCTTACTTTCAAGTTATTCTGAGCAACTTGATCCCCACAGAAAATCAAAACATGAACCACTTCTTTGAATTCCAGGTGTAAGTGAGACATATAAACAGCAAGGGACAATCTGATTACCAAGTGAAGGTGTGACCCCTTTAAGGTTACATTGCTCTCTGTCTGGGCTCCAAAACTTAAAAGTGCACTGAAAGCTGAGACAGGTTTCTGTTTGGGAATGTTAAGGAGATGTCTGCTCCTCTGTACTTGTATACTTTATATTGTTTATTGTTAATTGTCTCGAAACGGCCTGAACAATCCAACTACTTCCTCTTTTGGAGCAATAATCCACTGGACGTTGATCTGTGTCTGGGGCAGGCGGAGGGAATTGTTGACTTATCAGGGTGAAACCCTACTTCAGCACTGACAGTGGAGAGGAGAGGTAGCAAGTATAACAAGAGGGAGAGCAGTGAAAATGGAGTCCAAAAACTATGAGATTCAAGCTCCTTTCTCACAACTTCCCTTCTCCTACTCTATATTGACTACCTCCCCACCTCTAGTCTCATTCCAGACGAGGGTTTCAAACTGAATCTGGGACACCTCCTGTCCTCCTACTGAAGTTGACTGACTCGCTGATATATAGGAATGCTTTTATATTTATATTTATTGTGTTCTTTATGCTAATTGTGTTTTTTATGCTGCATCAAATCCAGAGTAACAATCATTTTGTTCTCCTTGACGCTTGTGTACTGAAGAATTTGCAATAAATAATCTTGAATTGTGAACCTTGTGTTCCTCCAGCAGTTTGGTTATTGCATTGGATTTCAGTCTCTTGTGTCTCCAGCTTCCTATTTTGTCTGGATGTTATGTAACCACAAATGACTGATTGCCATTCATTGCCTTCCATTGCAGATTGCCATTAGAAAGGTTGTGAATTTATCAAAGTCTCACTCAAACTAATGTAGGTTGAGTTCTTGTTGACCACCCTGCCATCATGCCATTTATAGTCCCATCTTTTAGGAATTCAAAGTTCAAAGTTTAAGGTATTATCAAAGTACATATATGTCACCATATATAACCCTGAAATTCATTTTCTTGTGGGCATACTCAATAAATCTATAGAATAAAAACCATAATGGAATCAATGAAAGATTGCACCAACTTGGGCATTCAACCAGTATGCAAAAGACAACAAACTATGCAAATATGAAAAAAAATAATAATAATAATAAATAAATGTGATAAATATCAAGAACATGAGATAAGGAGACTCTAAAAGTAAGTGATAGGTTGTGGGAACATTTCAATGATGGGGCAAGTGAAATTGGGTGAAGTTATCCTCTTTGGTTCAAGAGTCTGATGGTTGAGGGTTAATAGCTATTCCCAAACCTGGTGGTGTGAGTCCTGAGGCTCTTCCGTCTTCTTCCTGATGGCAGCAGAGAGAAGAGAGCATGTCCTGTGTGGTGGATGCTGCCTTCCTGCGACAATGATTCGTGTAGATGTTCTCAATGGTGGGGAGGGCTTTACCTATGATGGACAGGTTTTGATGTCCGTTGAGCAAATAGCATCTCAGTGTAGCTCTGAACACTGTTGCCACAATAAGGAAATCATGCTTGGGTACACTGCTAAATGAGTATGGCACTGAACCAAAGAGCTATTTGGTAATACTGAAGCAGAAGATTATAGCTTGTTTCCTATTCTGAAATTAGGGCATTGTTGGATTTATTTGGATCAGTGATAAAATACTCAGTTACCTGTTCTATTTCATCTCTCGACCGTTCCATATCAAATTACGCTGCATGGAAACAGGTCTGTGATAACCAAGATGGCCAATTCAAGCAAATTCCGTTTGCTGGTGTTTGGCCAATAACCTCGAAACATTTCCAATTCATGAACCCTTTAACAGTCATTGTTGTCGCTACCCCAACCATTTCATTTGTCAAGCAACACACATCAAAGTTGCTGGCGAATGCAGCAGGCCAGGCAGCATCTTTAGGAAGAGGTACAGTTGACGTTTCAGGTTGAGACCCTTCGTCAGGACTAACTGAAGAAAGAGCTAGTAAGAGATTTGAAAGTGGGAGGGGGAGAGGGAGATCCAAAATGATAGGAGAAGATAGGAGGAGGAGGGTTGGAGCCAAGGGCTAGACAGGTGATTGACAAAAGGGATATGAGAGGATCATGGGACAGGAGGCCCAGGAAGAAGGAAAAGGGGGGGGGAAAGCCCAGAAGATGGGCAAGGGGTATAGTCAGAGGGACAGAGGGAGAAAAAGGAGAGAGAGAGAGAAAGAATGTGTGTATATAAATAACGGATGGGGTACAAGGGGGAGGTGAGGCATTAGCGGAAGTTTAAGAAGTCAATGTTCACGCCATCAGGTTGGAGGCTACCCAGACGGAATATGAGGTGTTGTTCCTCCAATCTGAGTGTGGCTTCATCTTTACAGTAGAGGAGGCCATGGATAGACATATCAGAATGGGAATGGGATGTGGAATTAAAATGTGTGGCCACTTGGAGATCCTGCTTTCTCTGGCGGACAGACCGCCTCTTTCCACATACATACCACCCTTTGTATAAAAATATTAAGTTTCCCCTGAAGTTCCTATTAAATATTTACCTTCTCACTTTAAACCTATGCCCTCTAGTTCTTGATTGCCCAATCCTTGGAAAAAGACAAAGCGTATTCAACCTCTTTACCCCCCTCAGCATTTTATATAGATTTCCCATAATTCTTCAGCACACAAGTGTAAAGGAGAACAGATAGATCACCATTATAAAGTTCAAAGTAATTTCATTACCAAAGCACATAAATGTCACCATATACAACTCAGAGAGTCATTATCTTGCGGGCATACTCAAAATAAATCTGTCGAATAATAACCATAATGAAATCAATGAAAGGCCACACCAACTTGGGTGATCAACCAAAGTGCAGAAGACAACAAACTGAGCAAATACAATAAGGACGAAATAATAATACTAAATAAATAAGTAATGAATGTCATGAACATGAGATGAAGAGGTCTTGAAAGTGAGTCCATTAGTTGTGGGAACATTTCAAAGTTGGGTAAATTTGGTTCAGGAGCCTGATGGTTGAGGGGTAATAACTGTTTCTGAACCTGGTGGTGTGAGTCCTGAGCCTCCTGTACCTTCTTCCTGATGGCAGCAGTGAGAAGAGAGCATGTCCTGGTGGTGGGGTCCCTGATGATGGCTTTCCTGTGACAGTGTTTCATGTAAATTTGCTCAATAGCAGGGAGGGCTTGACCTGTGATGTACTGGGTCATATCCGCTGCTTTCTGTAGGATTTTCCATTCAAGGGCATTGGTGTTTCCCTATCAGGCTGTGATGCAGCCAGTAAATATACTCTCCACTACGTATCTATGGAAGTTTGCCAAAGATTTAGATGTCATGCCAAACTTCACAAACTCCTAAGGAAATAGAGACACAGCCAGGCTTCCTTTGTAATTACACTTGTGTGTTGGGTCCAAAAGAATAACACCAAGAAATCTGAGGTAGCTGACCCTCTCCAGCTCTGATATTCCAGTGAGGACTGGCTGATGGATCTCCAGTTTCCTCCCCCTGAAGTCAATAACCAGCTCCTTGGTCTTGCTGACATTGAGTGAGAGATTGTTGTGGCACCACTCAGCCAGATTTTCAAATTCCCTCCTATGTGCTGATTCGTCCCCATCTTTGACTCGGCCTGTGACAGTAGAGTCATCATCTAACTTAAATATGGCATTGGAACTGTGCTTAACCACACCCATGAGTATAAAGTGAGAATAAAGCAAGGGGCTGACTACACAGACTTGTGGTGCACCTTTTTCATCCCTTTTTCTCCGAAGCTCTAAGCTCTAAGAAGTTATATTTGTGTGACGTTCCAATGAGACAGGGAAAGGTTGGCAGGGTACAGGAACCGTGGTGTACAAAGGCTGTTGAAAATCTAGTCAAGAAGAAAAGAAAAGCTTACAAAAGGTTCAAAAAACTAGGTAATGATAGAGATCTAGAAAATTATAAGGCTAGCAGGAGGGGCTTAAGAATAAATTAAGAGAGCCAGAAGAGGTCATGGGAAGCCTTGGCGAGCAGGATTAAGGAAAACCCCAAAGCATTCTACAAGTATGTGAAGAGCAAGAGGATAAGACGTGAGAGAATAGGACCAATCAAGTGTGACAGTAGAAGAGTGTGTATGGAACCGGAGGAGATAGCGGAGATAGTTAATGAATATTTTGCTTCCGTATTCACTACTGAAAAGGACCTTGGCAATTGTAGGGATGACTTACAGCAGACTGAAAAGCTTGAGCATATAGACGTTAAGAAAGAGGATGTGCTGGAGCTTTTGGAAAGCATCAAGTTGGATAAGTCACCAGGACTGGACAAGATATACTTCAGGCTACTCTGGGAGGTGAGGGAGGAGATGGCTGATTCTCTGGCAATGATCCTTGCATTATCAATGGGGACTGGAGAGGTTCTGGAGGATTGGAGGGTTGCAGATATTGTTCCCTTATTCAAGAAAAGGATTACAGATAGCCCAGGAAACTATAGACCAGTGAGTCTTACTTCAGTTGTTGGTTAATTGATGGAGAAGATCCTGAAAGGCAGGACTTATGAACATTTGGAGAGGCATAATATTATTAGGAATAGTCAGCATGGCTTTGTCAAGGGCAGGTTGTGCCTTATGAGCCTGATTGAATTTTTTGAAGATGTGACAAAACACATTGACGAAGGAAGAGCAGTAGATGTAGTGTATATGGATTTCAGCAAGGCGTTTGTTAAGGTACCCTATGCAAGGTTTATTGAGCAAGTGAGGAGGCATGGGATCCAAGGGGACCTTGCTTTGTGGATCCAGAATTGGCTTGCCCACGGAAGGCAAAGAGTGGTTGTAGACAGGTCATATTCTGCATGGAGGTCAGTGACCAGTGGTGTGCCTCAGGGATCTGTTCTGGGACCCCTACTCTTCATGATTTTTATAAATGACCTGGATGAGGAAGTGGAGGGATGGGTTAGTAAGTTTGTTGATGACACAAAGGTTGGGGGTGTTGGGGGTGTTGTGGATAGTGTGGAGGGTTTTCAGAGGTTACAGCGGGACATCGATAGGATGCAAAACTGGGCTGAGAAGTGGTAGTTGGAGTTCAACCCAGAGAAGTGTGAGGTAGTTCATTTTGGTAGGTCAAATATGATGGCAGAATTTAGTATTAATGGTAAGACTCTTGGCAGTGTGGAGGATCAGAGGGATCTTGGGGTCCAAGTCCATAGGACACTCAAAGCTGCTGCGCAGGTTGACTGTGTGGTTAAGAAGGCATACAGTGCATTGGCCTTCATCAACTCATGGGGTTGAATTTAAGAGCCGAGAGGTAATGTTACGGTTTTATCGGATCCTGGTCAGACCCCACTTGGAGTACTGTGCTCAGTTCTGGTCACCTCACTACAGGAAGGATGTGGAAACCATAGAAAGGGTGCAGAGGAGATTTATAAGGATGTTGTCTGGATTGGGGAGCATGCCCTTTGAGAATAGGTTGAGTGAACTTGGCCTTTTCTCCTTGGAGCGATGGAAGATGGGAGGTGATCTGACAGAGGTGTATAAGATGATGAGAGGCATTGACTGTGTGGATAGTCAGAGGCTTTTTCCCAGGGCTGAAATGGCTAGCACAAGAGGGCACAGCTTTAAGGTGCTTGGAAGTAGATACTGAGATATCATGAGAGAGGAACTGGCCAAAGTTGACTGGAAAAGGACACTGGTGGGAAAGACGGCAGAGCAGCAGTGGCTGGAGTTTATGCGAGAAGTGAGGAAGGTGCAAGATAGGTATATTCCAAAAAAAAGAAATTTTCGAATGGAAAAAGGATGCAACCGTGGTTGACAAGAGAAGTCAAAGCCAAAGTTAAAGCAAAGGAGAGGGCATACAAGGAAGCAAAAATTAGTGGGAAGACAGAGGATTGGGAAGTTTTTAAAAACTTACAAAAGGAAACTAAGAAGATCATTAAGAGGGAAAAGATTAACTATGAAAGGAAGCTAGCAAATAATATCAAAGAGGATACTGAAAACTTTTTCAAGTATATAAAGAGTAAAAGACAGGTGATAGTAGATATAAGACCGATAGAAAATGATGCTGGAGAAATTGTAATGGGAGATAAGGAGATGGCAGAGGAACTGAACAAGTACTTTGCATCAGTCTTCACTGAGGAAGACATCAGCAGTATACCGGACACTCAAGGGTGGCAGGGAAGAGAAGTGTGCACAGAAACAATTACGACAGAGAAAGTACTCAGGAAGCTGAATAGTCTAAAGGTAGATAAATCTCCCGGACCAGATGGAATGCACCCTCGTGTTCTGAAGGAAGTAGCTGTGGAGATTGTGGAGGCATTAGCGGTGATCTTTCAAAAGCTGATAGATTCTGGCATGGTTCCGGAGGACTGGAAGATTGCAAATGTCACTCCGCTATTTAAGAAGGGGACAAGGAAGCAAAAAGGAAATTATAGACCTGTTAGCTTGACATTGGTGGTTGGGAAGTTGTTGGAGTCGATTGTCAAGGATGAGGTTACAGAGTACCTGGAGGCATATGACAAGATAGGCAGAACTCAGCATGGATTCCTTAAAGGAAAATCCTGCCTGACAAACCTATTACAATTTTTTGAGGAAATTACCAGTAGGCTAGACAAGGGAGATGCAGTAGATGTTGTATATTTGGATTTTCAGAAGGCCTTTGACAAGGTGCCACACATGAGGCTACTTAACAAGATAAGAGCCCATGGAATTACGGGGAAGTTACATACGTAGATAGAGCGTTGGCTGATTGGCAGGAAACAGAGAATGGGAATAAAGGGATCCTATTCTGGTTGGCTGCCGGTTACCAGTGGTGTTCCACAGGGGTCAATGTTGAGACCGCTTCTTTTTACATTGTACATCAACAATTTGGATTATGGGATAGATGGCTTTGTGGCTAAGTTTGCTGACGATACAAAGATAGGTGGAGGGGCCAGTAGTGCTGAGGAAACAGAGAATCTGCAGAGAGACTGGATAGATTGGAAGAATGGGCAAAGAAGTGGCAAATGAAGTACAATGTTGGAAAGTGTATGGTTATGCACTGGCAGAAGTAATAAACGGGCAGACTATTATTTAAAAGTGGAAAGAATCCAAAGTTCTGAGATGCAACGGGACTTGGGAGTCCTCGTACAGGATACCCTTAAGGTTAACCTCCAGGTTGAATCAGTAGTGAAGAAGGCGAATGCAATGTTGGCATTCATTTCTAGAGGAATAGAGTATAGGAGCAGGGATGTGATGTTGAGGCTCTATAAGGCACTGGTGAGACCTCACTTGGAGTACTGTGGGCAGTTTTGGTCTCCTTATTTAAGAAAGGATGTGCTGATGTTGGAGAAGGTACAGAGAAGATTCACTGGAATGATTCCGGGAATGAGAGGGTTAACATATGAGGAACATTTGTCCGCTCTTGGACTGTATTCCTTGGAGTTTAGAAGAATGAGGGGAGACCTCATAGAAACATTTCGAATGTTGAAAGACATGGACAGAGTGGATGTGGCAAAGGTGTTTCCCATGACGGGGGAGTCTAGTACGAGAGGGCATGACTTAAGGATTGAAGGGCGCCCATTCAGAACAGAAATGTGAAGGAATTTTTTTAGTCAGAGGGTGGTGAATCTATGGAATTTGTTGCTATGGGCAGCAGTGGAGGCCAAGTCATTGGGTGCATTTAAGGCAGAGATTGATAGGCATCTGAGTAGCCAGGGCATCAAAGGTTATGGTGAGAAGGCGAGGGAGTGGGACTAAATGGGAGAATGGATCAGCTCATGATAAAATGGCGGAGCAGACTCGACGGGCCGAATGGCCAGCTTCTGCTCCTTTGTCTTACGGTCTTATGGTCTTATGTCGGGGTAGGTTTTTTACGCGGAGAGTGGTGAGTGCGTGGAATGGGCAGCCGGCAACAGTGGTGGAGGCGGATATGATAGGGTCTTTTAAGAGACTCCTAGATAGGTATATGCAGGTATGGGCAACCCTAGGTAATTTCTGAAGTAAGTACATGTTCGGCAGAGCATCAGGGGCTGGAGGTGTGCTGTAGGTTTTCTATGTTTCTAAAGTTCTAGCCTGTCTAACCTCCTCCTATAACTGATCCCCTCAAGTCCTAGTAACTTCCTTGTAAATATTTTCTGCACTCTTTCCAGTCTAATGACCTGTTTCCTATAATAGTGTGACGGAAACTGAGTGCAAGCTTTGCCTCACCAGCATCCTGCCAATGATTCATGCCCCGACTCATTGAGTGCTGCATGACAAAACGGATATGTGGAGCTCAGGTCCCGCTAGAACTCTGTCCCATCCCGCAGCCCATCATCACTCAAAGCGACACTCACAACACGCTGGAGGAACTCAGCAGGTTGGGCAGCATCCGTGGGAAAAGATTGGTCGACGTTTCGGGCCACAACCCTTCGTCAGGACTGAAGAGGGAAGGGGCAGAGGCCCTATAAAGAAGGTGGGGGGAGAGTGGGAAGGAGAAGGCTGGTAGGTACCAGGTGAAAAACCAGTAAGGGGAAAGATAAAGGGGTGGGGGAGGGGAAGCAGGGAGATGATAGGCAGGAAAGGTGAAGAAGGAATAGGGGAAAACACAATGGGTAGTAGAAGGAGGCAGAACCATGAGGGAGGTGATAGGCAACTGGGGGAGGGGGCAGAGTGAAACTGGGATAGAGGAAGGGAGGGGGAGGGAATTACCGGAAGTTGGAGAATTCTATGTTCATACCAAGGGGCTGGAGACTACCTAGATGGTATATGAGGTGTTGCTTCTCCAACCTGAGTTTAGCCTCATCATGGCAGTAGAGGAGGCCATGTATGGACATATCTGAATGGGAATGGGAAGCTAGTTGAAGTGGGTGGCTACCGGAAGATCCTGTCTGTTGTGGCGGACAGAGTGGAGGTGCTCGACGAAGCGGTTCCCCAATCTGCGTCGGGTTTCACCGATGTAGAGGAGGCCGCACCAGGAGCACCGGATGCAATAGATGACCCCAACAGACTCACAAGTGAAGTGTTGCCTCACTTGGAAGGACTGTTTGGGGCCCTGAATGGTGGCAAGAGAGGAGGTGTAGGGACAGGTGTAGCACTTGCGCTTACAGGGTAAGTGCTAGGTGGGAGATCCGTGGGGAGGGACGTGTGGACCAGGGAGTTGTGGGGGGACCAAACCCTGTGGAAGGTGGAGAGGGGTGGAGAGGGAAAGATGTGCTTAGTGGTGGGGTCCTGTTGAAGGTGGCGGAAGTTGCGGAGGATAATGTGCTGGATCCGGAGGCTGGTGGGGTGGTAGGTGAGGACAAGGGGAACTCTGTCCCTGTTGTGGTGGCGGGAGGATGGGGTGAGGGCCCAAGTGCGGGAAATGGAGGAGATGTGGGTGAGGGCATCATTGATGACGGTAGAAGGGAAACCACGATCCTTAAAGAAAGAGGACACTTGAGATGTCCTGGAATGGAAAGCCTCATCCTTGGAGCAGATGCGGTGGAGACGGAGGAACTGGGAATAGGGAATGGCATTTTTGCATGTGGTGGGGTGGGAAGAGGTATAGTTGAGGTAGTTATGAGAGTCAGTGGGCTTGTAGAAGATGTCAGTGGACAGTCTGTCTCCAGAGATGGAGACCAAGAGATCGAGAAAGAGGAGAGAAGTGTCTGAGATAGACCAAGTGAATTTGAGGGCTGGGTGGAAGTTAGAAGTAAAGTCGATAAAATTGACGAGCTCAGCATGGGTGCAGGAAGCAGCACCAATGTAGTCGTTAATGTACCGAAGGAAAAGTTGGGGAGCAGTACCAGAATAGGTTTGGAGCACAGACTGTTCCACATAACCAATGAAGAGGCAGGCGTAGCTGGGTCCCATGCGAGTTCCCATAGCTACACCCTTGGTCTGAAGAAAGTGGGAAGAGCCAAAAGAGAAGTTATTGAGTGTGAGAACCAGTTCCGCCAACCGAAGGAGGGTAGTGGTGGTGGGGAACCGGTGAGGTCTATTATCCAGGAAGTAGCGGAGGGCTTTGAGGCCTTCTTGATGGGGAATGGAGGTGTATAGGGATTGGACATCCATAGTGAAAATGAAGCGGTTGAGACCAGGGAACTGGAAGTTATTGAAGAGGTGGAGGGCATGGGATGTATCCTGGATGTAGGTGGGGAGGGACTGAACTATGGGTGACAAAATGGAGTCCAGGTAGGCAGATACAAGTTCGGTGGGACAGGAACAGGCAGAAACTATGGGTCTACCGGGACAGTCAGGCTTGTGTATCTTTGGGAGGAGGTAAAACCGAGCGGTACATGGTGTAGGAATTATGAGTTTAGTGGCTGAGGATGGAATCTCTCTGGAGTTGATAAGGGCGGTGATGGTGCGGGAGACAATGGTTTGATGTTTTTTGGTGGGTCCTGTTCCAGTGGTAAGTAAGAGATGTCAGAGAGCTGCTGTTTGGCCTCAGTGAGGTAGAGGTCCGTCCGCCAGACTACTACAGCACCACCTTTGTCAGCGGGTTTGATGGTGAGGTTGGGATTAGTGCGGAGAGAGTGGAGGGCAGTGCATTCAGAGGGAGTGAGGTTGGAACAGGAGAGAGGAGTGGTGAAGTTGAGACGGTTGATATCTTGGCGACAGTTGGAGATAAAAAGATCGAGTGCAGGTAGAAGGCCCGGGTAGAGTGTCCAGGAGGAGGAGGAGGAGGGTTGAAGATGGGAGAAGGGGTCATCAGTAGGGGGAGGGGAATTCTTGCCAAAGAAGTAGGCTCGGAGACGTAGGCGACAGAAGAAGAGTTCAGTGTCATGGTGGGCACGGAACTCACTGAGGTGTGGACGGAGGGGGACAAAAGTGAGGCCCTTGCTGAGGACAGAACGTTCTGCCTCAGAGAGGGGTAGGTCAGAGGGGATGGTGAGGACACGGCAAGGGTTGGGGCTGGGGTCGGAGGAGGGTGAAGAGTAGGAGGTTTCAGGAGGGAGGGGGGGTTGGGATGTTCAGGGAGAGCGGGGTTAGGGGAGGATGAGGGATCAGAGGAATGGAGGGGCAATGAGGGATAGAGGGAAGGTTGGGAGTCTCGGGGAGGAAACAGGGTAGTGGGGGAATCAGACGGGCGGTAGGACCCAGCGACAGTAAGAGTGGTCCCGGTCTGGAGAGGGTCGGGACCTCAGTCTGAGCTGGATTCAGAGCTGAGGGTGACGGAGCCTGTAGCCTGCAGGGCCCCAGAACTGAGGTCCGAGTCGGAGGCGAGTGAGTCCATGGCCTGCTTGGGGCTGGTGCCCACGTCCGGGAGGCCGTGGTTCCATTCGGGGTCAGAATCAGAGGCGGATGGGTCTTCGGCCTGCCGAAGGCCTGAGAAGTCAAGGTCCAAGGGGTCGGGGTCCGGGCTGGAGCCATCGTCGTCGTGGGCTCCAGGCAGGTGAGCTTGTGGACCTTCTTGGACGCGAGGAAGGAGAAGAAACGGCGGTTGGAGGCGTGAATCCGGTGGAGAATGACGTGTAGGAGAGGTCCATGGCAGACGGTGGAGAGCGAAGCCCGGAGTGGTGGCAGAGAGAGGGACAGGGCCCGTAGGTATCTCTCAAAGCGATTGGCCACTCATCCAGTGATGCTGGTAGGACCATTGGTATTTGGGTAGTGACCGCTAAAGAGGGAAATCCACAGGGGCCAGTGGGCACCCTCATCTCAGAGAGTGCAGATAGCCGGTATTTGGAGCTTGTGGAGCTGGTGCGATGGAATCAGAGAGGAAGGAAGAGGGCATGTGAAGGGGGAAGGGGGCATTGGGACAGGGACCAAGGACTAGGGAGACCGGGGGAGGGAGTTCAGGGAAAGAGGTGGGAAGCAGGGAAACAAGGGATGGGATCAGTATGGGGGGGGGGAGGGTGGCCTGAAGTAAAGAGCATGTAGAAGATTGCTTGTGGTGAGCAGGTAGTCAGTGTATACCCATACGTACTCAAACACGTGTGTGTGTGTACTCAAAGTAACTGATTGCATAAGTATTCACCCCCTTCAAGTCAGTACTTAGTAGATGCACCTTGAGCAGCAATTCCAGCCTTGAGTCTGTGTGGATAGGTCTCTATCAGCTTTGCACACTGGGACACTGCAATTTTTCCCCATTCTTCTTTACAAAACTGCTCAAACACTGTCAGATTGCATGGGAATCATGAGTGAGCAACCCTTTTCAAGTCCAAGTTTATTTTGAGTTCTATATTTGTAATTAATTTCGATCACTTTGTAGAGATCTGTTTTCACTTTGATAGGAAAGAGTCTTTTTCTGCCAAATTAAATCCACTGTGATTCAATGTTGTAAAACAATAAAAAAAAACTTGCAACGGGGGGGGGGTGAATGCTTTTTATAGGACCTCTATATAGCTTGGGTGCCTAAGACTTTTGCACAATTTTATATATTGCACTGTACAGCTGTCACAAAAAAAAAACAAATTTCTTGACATATGTGTGCGATGGTAAACCTGATTCTGATATGGGTCTCTATTGTGGACTGAGAGTGGGAAGGGGGTAGGGAGAGGGGAATCATGGTTGGGAAAAGGGGAAGGGAGAGGGGAGGGAATGTGAAGCACCAGAGAGATATTCTGTAATGATCAATAATCCAATTGTTTGGAATCAGGTGACATTGCCCAGTGTCTCATGGCTGGGTGTGACTGCATCTGCACCACCACTCCCCCCCCCCCCCGGTACACCTTTCCTCCCACCTGTCCCACACCACCCCCAGCGGCGTTCCTCCCCACCATTCCCAGCATTCTTTGCTCCTGCCAGATTTACATACTCGCTCACCACTCCACATTGATAAATACAATACTGTGCAAACGTCTGAGGCACCCTAGCTATATATATATGCATATATATATATGCATAAGACTTTTGCATGGTATTGTTCATACTTTGATAATAAATTTACTTTGAACTTTGAACATTTGAGGACTGCCTAAGGCAGTGAATAGTGCTAATACAACGCTCTCTATCACGAAGCAGTACAGAAAAAAAAAGGGAACAAAGAATTGAGAGTACAAGCCGATTAGTGGAAGAAGTTCGGTGAGTTTTGTTGTTTTTCAGAGACGTGGAAACACTTCATGTCTACTTTGGCAGCTCGGTTCAGTGCCTCACTCCTCCTTGCCACCAGTGTCACCAAATAATTGATGGTCAGGAGAAAAAGCAGACTGGTGCAGGTAATGGGTGCCTTAGCTAAGATCACTTGTCATTGTTTAAAAATATCTTGGTATTGTGCCCAACCTGCTTACTGACCCTGTGTGAGCTGATTTTTTTTTTCCCCCAAAGGATAATTAAGTATTTCTGCTTTATTAAACTCTGGAGCATGGGAACTGTCTGTTGTATTTTTGCAGTCCTTTTCTCAGGGTCTCATGTTGGCTGGCTGCCGGATAAGGTGCAGACGTGAGACTGCAGTCAGGACAGGATGTTGTGTGGATGGTGTACAAAGTATTTTCCATGTCTGGAATTTATGCTGGCTTACTGCTGTGGAGAGTCTGTGGAAAGGTCCTTCTGGTACTATTGGCCCGTATGTCAAACCTGAAGAGCGGTGAATGATCAAATTGGAAACAGCAAGCTCTGTGTTTTTGCCTGTGAAATGATACACTTCCTTATGAAAAAGACAATAGACTTCAAGCTGAACTGCGTGATTAACTTTTTACCAGTTGACGCTCTTGATTTACACTCAGTGGCCAATTTATTAGGTACCACCTGTCCCTAACGAAGTGGCTAGCCCATTACTTCAAAGTTCAGTGTGTTGTGCATTCATAGATGTTCTTCTGCACAGCACTGTTGTAACCGGTGGTTATTTCAGTTACTATCGCCTTCCCGTCAGGTTGAAGCAGTCTGGCCATTCTCTTTTGACCGCTCTCATTTTCACCCACAGATCTACTGCTCACTGGATGTTTTCTCTTGTTTCTTGCACCATTCTCTGGAAACTCTAGAGACCGTCGTGCATGAAAATCCTAACAGATCAGTAGCTTCCGAGATGCTCAAACCACCCCATCTGGCACCAATGACCATTCGGTGGTCAAAGTCCTTTAGATCACATTTCTTTCCCATTTGGATGTTTGGCCTGAACAACAACTGAACTCCTTGACCACGTCTGCATGCTTTTATGCTGCATGATTCGCTGATTAGAATTTGCATTAATGAGCAGGCGTATGGGTATACCTAATAAAACAGCCATTGAGTGCATTGTGCTTAATGTGTTTGTTTATTTGTTTGTTTGTTTGTTTATTTATTGGATACAGCGTGGAACAGGCCCTTCTGGCTCACTGAGCCACGCAGCCCAGCAATCCCCTGGTTTCACCTTTGCCTAATCACGGGACCGATTAAACTACCAATTGGTATGTTTCTGGACTGTGGGAGGAAACCAGAGCACCTGGAGGAAACCCACACGGTAACGGGAAGAGCATACAAACTCCTTTTAGGCAGTGGTGTGCATCGAACCCGGGTCACTGGTCCTGTAAAGCACTGTGCTCACCACTACAGAAGTCTTGTTTAACCAGATTCAGTGCAGTTTACCTGCAAAGTGAAATGGGGCAGTTTCAGTCCCAGGTTTAGTTCAATGCTGAATGCTCCTTTATTTCATATCTTATCATACTTTACAAGCAGCTCCCCAAACTTCAGTTTTAGTTTCTTAAGTCTGGTAAGTGTTATGCTGGTAAAGCTTTCAGCATCGTTGCAAATAGTAAGATCTCATGATAAGCAATGGCATAAAAGCCCATTTAATCTATTAGTGAGTAGTGCACATTTAACCTTCAGGGTTCAAAGTTTCTGCTTTTTACATGTGTGGATAAGTTTAACCCTTTCAATGTTATGAATTGGTACCTTCACTTTCCAGACTGTATTACACTGTGCTTGACTCCTGGGTCCTGGGCAAGGTTTAATCGGCGTTGTTTGTGGATTGGACTCTGTAGTTCACGTTTTTGGTGGCTCCTTTTTACTTTGTTGCTATTTTGGGCGATTTTGATTGGGGCGGTCAGCAGATAATGAACGATACAGCGCTAGATTGAGCCCGGACTCTTTCATTGACTTTATGGATTGGTGTTCTATATTCTGAGTTTTTCGCTCATTTTTTGTTTCTCTCTGCCGTTTACGAGATTTTTTTTGCATATTGGGTGGGGAGGAGATTTGATGTTTTACTTTGAATGACTCCATTGTTTTCTTTGTTTCATGTCTCTGGGGAAGACAAACCTGAGGGTTTATATACAGAATACATACTTTGATAAATACCTGCCTATTACTTCCCCCTGGGTCCTCTCCTCCTTCCCTTTCTCCTATGGTCATTTCTCCTCCTGTATCAGATTCCTTCCTCTCCAGCCCTTGATCTTTCCCATCCACCTGGTTTCACCCATTACCTTCCAACTAGCCTCCTTCCCCTCCCCCAAACTTTTTATTCTGGCATCTTCCCCCTTCTTTTCCAGTCCTGAAGAAGGGTCTTGGCCTGAAACGTCGACTGTCCGTTCATTTCCATAGATGCTGCCTGACCTGCTGAGTTCCTCCAGCAATTTGCGTGTGTTGCTTTGTATTTCCAACATCTTCAGAGTCTCTTGTGTTTATGAATAAACGTGCTTTGGCTTTGACATTCGCTCAATGAGATTGCCCTTGTAAAAGGTATTTTTCTTGAATACCAATTGAACGATTACAAGCCAGTGGTCAGTGGTGGAGGCAGATACACTAGTGAAGTTTAAGAGACTACTGGACAGGTATATGGAGGAATTTAAGTTGGGGGCATATATGGGAGGCAGGGTTTGAGGGCCGGCACAACATTGTGGGCCGAAGGGCCTGTACTGTGCTGTACTATTCTATGTTCTATGTTTTGATCACTAGGTAATCAACACAGAACAAATGCTTTATCCAGAATTAACTTATTCCCCGCTCTTGCTCTCATGTCCTTCAATGTCGCAAAAACAAAGGAGCTGGTTGTGGATTACAGGAGGAATGGAGACAGGCTAACCCCTATTGACATCAGTGGATCTGGGGTTGAGAGGGTAAACAGCTTCAAGTTCATCGGCATCCACATCACAGAGGACTTCACATGGTCTGTACACACCAGCTGTGTAGTGAAAAAAGCATAACAGCACCTCTTTCACCTCAGACTGTCAAGGAAGTTTGGCGCCCAAATCCTAAAAAATTTCTACAGGGGCACTATTGAAGGCATCCTGACTGGCTGCATCACTGCCTGGTATGGGAACTGTACTTCCCTAATTCACAGGACTCTGCAGAGAGTGGTGCAGACAGCCCAGCGCATCTGTAGTTGTGAACTTCCCATGATTCAGGACATTTACAAGGACAGTTGTGTATAAAAGGCCCATAGGATCACTGTGGACCCAAGTCATCCCAACCACAATCTATTCCAGCTGCTACCAGCCGGGAAGTGATACCAAAGCACAAAAGCCAGGACCAAAAGGTTCTGGGGCAGCTTCTTCCACCAGGCCATCAGACTGATGAACTCACGCTGATTTGAGTGTACTCCGTATTACATTGACTGTTCCATTTATTATAAATTATTATAGATTACCATGATTGCACATTGCACATTTAGATGGAGACATAAGGTAAAGATTTTTTGCTCCACATGTATGTGAAGGATGTAAGAAATAAAGTCAATTCAATTCAATCCATGGTGAGATGCAAAAGGGTCACAGTGAACTGAGAAACATAGCTGAAACACCAATGCTCTCCATATTGGTCTTTCCATTTACCTGCTGGATAAGAAAACTTGTAAGATGCTATGATAGGAAAATAGTGTCAGAATGAACAGGAATTGCAATAATTTAAAGTATGGAGCCATAAAAATTCCTGCTGCTTTTCTGTAGAAATGGCAAATAGTTCTTTTTCCCTCTTTTCAGTTGAGATCACACTATTTGGTTAACAGAATTATTGTTTCCACACTCCAAGTTTCCTTTCATTCATTGTCTTTATTTCTGTCCGATAGAACCCAGTTTGATAGAGGTGAGTTAATTTAAAGCCACTTAAAGTGATTCAGTTTCAAAAGTTCTTATTGATAAGACCAAATGAACATAATTTATAGGAGCAGAACTAGGCCATTTGGCCCATCGAGTATGCTTTGCCATTTCATCATGGCTGATCCATTTTCCCTCTCACTCCCAATCTCCTTCCTTCGCCCATATCCCTTCAGGCCCTGACTAATCAAGGATCTATCAACCCCTTCCTTAAATATACCCATAGACTTGGCCTCCACAGCTGTCTGTGGCAATGAGTTCCACAGATTCACCCTCTCTGGCTAAAGAAATTCCTCATCATCCCCTTTTTATTCTGAGGCTGTGTCCTCTGGTCTTAGACTCACCCATCATAGGAAACATCCTTTGCTCATCCACTCTACTGAGGTCTTTCAAGATTCGATAGGTTTCAATGAGCTGCCCCCATGAATTCTTCTGAATTCCAGGGAGTACAGGCCCAGAGCTATCAAACTCTGTAAGTGAGTATATAGTCATAGTTCATAGTCATACTTTATTGATCCCGTGGGAAATTGGTTTTCGTTACAGTTGCATCATAAATAATAAATAGTAATAGAATCATAAATAGTTAAATAGTAATATGTAAATTATGTCAGTAAATTATGAAATAAGTCCAGGACCAGCCTATCGGCTCAGGGTGTCTGACCCTCCAAGGGAGGAGTTGTAAAGTTTGATGGCCACAGGCAGGAATGACTTCCTATGACACTCTGTGCTGCATCTCGGTGGAATGAGTCTCTGGCTGAATGTACTCCTGTGCCCACCCAGTACATTATGTAGTGGATGGGAGACTTTGACCAAGATGGCATGCAACTTGGACAGCATCCTCTTTTCAGACACCACCGTCAGAGAGTCCAGTTCCATCCCCACAACATCACCGGCCTTACGAATGAGTTTGTTGATTCTGTTGGTGTCTGCCACCCTCAGCCTGCTGCCCCAGCACACAACAGCAAACATGATAGCACTGGCCACCACAGACTCGTAGAACATCCTCAGCATCGTCCGGCAGATGTTAAAGGACCTCAGTCTCCTCAGGAAATAGAGACGGCTCTGACCCTTCTTGTAGACAGCCTCAGTGTTCTTTGACCAGTTCAGTTTATTGTCAATTCGTATCCCCAGGTATTTGTAATCCTCCATCATGTCCACACAGACCTCCTGGATGGAAACAGGGGTCACCGGTACCTTAGCTCTCCTCAGGTCTACCACCAGCTGCTTAGTCTTTTTCACATTAAGCTGCAGATAATTTTGCTCACACCATGTGACAGTTTCCTACCGTAGCCCTGTACTCAGCCTCATCTCCCTTGCTGATGCATCCAACTATGGCAGAGTCATCCGAAAACTTCTGAAGATGACAAGACTCTGTGCAGTAGTTGAAGTCCGAGGTGTAAATGGTGAAGAGAAAGGGAGACAAGACAGTCCCGTGTGGAGCCCCAGTGCTGCTGATCACTCTGTTGGATACACAGTGTTGCAAGCACACGTACTGTGATCTGCCAGTCAGGTAATCAATAATCCATGACACCAGGGAAGCATCCACCTGCATCGCTGTCAGCTTCTCCCTCAGCAGAGCAGGGCGGATGGTGTTGAACGCACTGGAGAAGTCAAAAAACATGACCCTCACAGTGCTCGCTGGCTTGTTCAGGTGGGTGTAGACATGGTTCAGCAGGTAGACGATGGCATCTTCAACTCCTAGTCAGGGCTGGTAGGCGAACTGGAGGGGATCTAAGTGTGGCCTGACCATAGGCCGGAGCAGCTCCAGAACAAGTCTCTCCAGGGTCTTCATGATGTGGGAGGTCAATGCCACCGGTCTGTAGTCATTGAGGCCTCTGGGGCACGGCGTCTTCGGCACAGGGATGAGGCAGGACGTCTTCCACAGCACAGGAACCCTCCGGAGCCTCAGGCTCAGATTGAATACATGGCGAAATACTCCACATAGCTGAGGGGCACAGGCTTTGAGCACCCTGGTGCTGACACCATCCAGTCCTGCAGCCTTGCTTGGGTTGAGACGTTTCAGCTATCTTCTCACCTGTTCAGCTGTGAAGCCCACCGTGGTGGTTTCGTGTGGGGAAGGGGTGTAGTCATGAGAGCAGGGTGGGGGACTGTGAGGAGGGGTAGGAGGGGAGAGTGGAATATGTGTTGGTTAGGGGCTGACAACAGATGGCTCATGTGGGGGATGGGCAGGGACCACAATGTCAAATTTGTTAAAGAACAGGTTAAGTTCATTGGCCCTGTCCATACTGCCTGCAGCTCCTCTGTTACTAGTTTGCTGGAACCCAGTGATGGTCCTCATCCCCCTCCAGACCTCTCTCATGTTGTTCTGCTGGAGTTTCCACTCAAGCTTCCTCCTGTACCTGCCTTTAGCCTCCCTGATCCTGGCTTTCAGGTCCTTCTGTATTGCCCTCAGCTCCTCCCTATTTCCATCTCTAAATGCCTTCTTTTCAGCGTTCAGGATGTCCTTAATGTCCTTTGTCACCCATGGCTTGTTATTTGAATAACAAAAGACAGTTCTTGTCGGAACATTGCAGTCCACACAGAAGTTGATGTAATCAGTGATGCACTCTGTGAGCCCATCAATATCCTCTCCATGTGGCTCACAGAGTGCCTGCCAGTCTGTCACCTCAAAACAACCCTGGAGCGCCTCATAAGCCTCCTCCGACCATTTTTTCACTGTCCTCGAGGTTGCAGGTTTACTCTTCACCTAATTCTTAATTTACTGAGCTACATGGACTTAGGGTGTGCGAATTGTTCCATCCTGATTTTGTATCCAAGAGGACCACAACCTTGTCGTGGTTTGGAGGTTGACGTGCCTCAGTGACCCAGAGAGTTATGTTGGGTAGAGTCAAGGTATTATGCTTTGGCTCTTGGTTGAGTCACCCATGCCGAACAGGTCAAAGGGCAGAGGCCAGACTAAGAGTGGTCCAACAGTCCTCCGGGTTTGGGGGTCTGGCTCAGGGCTAACAACTCTGACTGGAAAAAGCAAAATTGTTGCAGAAACAGCAATAAAGAATCTTACTACACCTGAGTGTGACAGATTTCCTGAATCTCCACACGGGACTCGCATGACTGACGGTTGTGAAAACTGAGGGGAAGGTCCTGATATGATCAAGGAAGCCCTGAACACTGTCAGAGATGGAGGATCACAACCAAGAGAACATCAGCAGATGCTGAAAATCTGAGCAACACACACAAAATGCTGGAGGAACTCAGCAGGCCAGGCAGCATCTATGGAAAAAAGTACAGTCGACGCTTCAGTCTGAGACCCTTCAGCAAGACTGGAGAAAAAGGCTGAGAAGTAGATTTAAAAGGTGGGTGGAGGGGAGCGAGAAACACACGGTGATAGGTGAAACATGGAGGAGGAGGGATGAAGAAAAGAGCTGGGAAGTTGATTGGTGAAAGGGACAGAAGGCCATGGAAGAAAGAAAAGGGGAGAGGAGCATCAGAGGGAGGTGATGGGTGAGCAAGGAGATAAGGCGAGAGAGGGA
The DNA here is from genome assembly GCF_963921235.1 of Mobula hypostoma. Classification (NCBI taxonomy): domain Eukaryota; kingdom Metazoa; phylum Chordata; class Chondrichthyes; order Myliobatiformes; family Myliobatidae; genus Mobula; species Mobula hypostoma. The sequence goes on along the minus strand of NC_086123.1, from coordinate 28,180,196 downwards.
AAAGGGGATGGGATATGGTGAAGGAGCCCATGTTACCGAGAACTTAAGCTCCAAAAAAATCGGGATCTCGCAGTGGCCATCCATTTTAATTCCACTTCACATCCCCATTCCGATATGTCCATCCACGGCCCCTTCCAGTGTTGTGATGAGGCCACACTTAGGTTGAAGGAACAACACCTTGTATTCTGTTTGGGTAGCCTCCAACCTTGTGGCATGAATATCAATTTCTCAAACTTACGGTAATTCTCCACCCCCATCCCTTCACCTTTTCCTTTCCCCAAAGTGTGATTACCTATTGATAGCTACAGGTGCTCACACAATTTGTGATTATGGAGTTCATGTCCAAATTTTAAAAAATGTTAAATATATGTAAAGGGTTTCGTCTCTTATGTTACTGTGTAGGTTAATTAAAATGGCTTCTTTGTTATGTTATACTGGGGAATGCTTCTTTGTTATGTTAAGTGCTGAGAAAGTCTCAAGCTAGACATTTGCTTGGGTTAATACAGATAGCAGGCTGCTATTAACCAATTGGGATAGTTGTTATGATTTTGGTGTGTCTGGAAGATTTGTGTGCGCGGGGTTTTGGGGCAGAAGGCGGGAGAGCGAGACAGAGGATGGACCAGGTGCTGTGATGTCCGCTAACAGGGTCGGACCCCGAGGAGGGTGTTCGGCGAGGAGACAGAGACAGACTCGTGTGGAGCGTCTGGTCGACCACCGTTGTTGGTCCCGGGCGGCCGGCCGAGGTGGTCTGAGGGGGTCGCAGGGTGAAGAAGAAGGTTCTTGAGCTCCAACTGTTTTGTGCATGAAGAGATTGAACTTCGATAAGTGTGGTGCCTTTTATTTTCCTTTTATATTTTATTCTCTATTAATTATATAGTTCCAGTAATATCTATAAACAGTAAATCATTTAATTGTATCTGGTGTATTGTCTGTTATTTGGGCGGGGTGGGGTACATCACACAGCATCCACACAAACTAATTACCCAGTTTGGCGGGGCCGAGGCTGTTTCCCTAGACAACAGTGAGCCGAGCGACCCTGAGGCTGGCCAGGGGGGCTACATATATACAATAGGTATTCTTATTTCTTAAATATTATACATTTACTCTCTGAATTGTTGAGCTGAAGAGTAAGTGACTGCCCTTGACAGGGAGGCAACACCTGACCAAACGTGGCCTCAAAGTGCCCTGTTAATACTGACGTCAGTGGACTCCAAAGGAAAAATGCTCCAATGTCTGGTGTTGAGCCTTGTACAAAGGAAGGCGGTAGATGTTTTCAGAGGTCAATCATCCCCACCCTAGGACGTGACAGCAGAAGTTCCTCAGGGCAGTGTGCTTGGTGCAGCTACCACAAGGACTCTCTGCTTCTCAGAGATCAATCATTTCTGCACCACGATGTCACAACAGGAGTCCCCCACTGCAGTGTGTGCTCAGCCCAACGACTTTCAGCTGCCTCATCAATGACCGTCCTTCCAACACAGGGCCAAGTGGGAACAATAAACATGAGAGTATCGGCAGATGCTGGAAATCCAAAGCAACACACTAAAATGCAGGAGGAACTCAGAAGTTCAGGCAGCACCTGTGGGAAAGAATAAACAGCAGATGTTTTGGGCCGAGACCCTTCTTCAGGACTGGAAAGGAAGGAATCAGATAGGAGAGGAGAGCGGAAAATAGGAGAAAGGGAAAGAGGAGCGGAAACCCTGGGCAGATGAGAAGAGTTAAGAGGCTAGAGTGGGGAACAGAAGCAGAGAGGAGGGGATAGGAATTGTTTTTTTAACTGGAAGGAGGAAGTGTTTTTCATTTCATCAGGTTACCCAGATGGAATATAAGGTGTTGCTCCTCCACTCTGAGGGTGGCCTCATGTTGGCACAAGAGGAGGCCACGGACTGACATGTCAGAACAGGAATGGGAATCGGAATTAGAATGTTTGCACTGGGAAGTTCTGTTTTTGCACTGGGAAATTCTGCTTAAATTAAAAGCATGTTAATAACCACAACTGGGAATTTGCTGATTTAGAGGAATATAAAAGCATGTGGATGCTGTAATGCTGAAAGAAAAAAAAATGTGTTGGATAAGTGGTGGAGAGAATTCAGACAATGCCAGTGATTGAGTGGAGACCATGAGAGACTGATTGGTACTAATGGTGATTTGCAAGTTGAAAGAGGCTTGTTTTATATCTATATATATATATATATAATAGGAAAGTAAAGCAATAAGTTCCTTTCCAAATTTGTAGAAAGTTAAGGTTGATAAATATTGGTGAAGGAATGGGAAAGTTTCTTTAACAATTGACAGAGGCCTGAATGCACACACTCAACGATTTAGGAACAGTTCCTTCCCCTCCGCCATCGAAGATTCAAATTACATTTATTATCAAAGAATGTATAAATTATACAACTTGCAGATTTGTCTGCTTACAGGCAGCCACAAAGCAAGAATCCCAAAAGAACCCAATAAAAAAAAGACCACCCCCTATGTGCAGAGAATGAGAAAAAACACACGATAGGGTTCAACAACAACACCACCATTTTGAACCAAATTGAGTCCAAACCAGATCTGATTTCTGAATGGACATTGAACCCATGAACACCACCTCATGGACTACTGAATTAATTTAACTATGTTCTATATATTTACTGTATTTCACAGTTTTTATTATTATATATTGCAATGTACTGCTGCCGCAAATCAACAAATTTCACAATATATACCAATGATATTAAGCTTGATTCTGATTCTGAACGTTACAGACAGTACAGCGCCTTTGATCCACGATGTTGTGCTGACTTTTTAACCTATTCCCAGATCAATCTAACCCTTTTCTTCCACATTGCCCTTCATTTTCTTTCATCCAATGGAGTAAACACCCCCAGTGTATCTTCCTTTACCACCACCCCTAGCAACGTGTCCCACACACCCATCGTTGTCTGTGTAAAATAAAATCTACCTCTGACATCCTCCTATACTTTTCTCCAATCACCTTAAAATTATGCCCTCTCCTACTAACCCTTTTCATCCTGAGGGATAAGGTGATGGCTGGCCACTCTGTCAATGCCTCTTAACATCTGGTAAGCCTGTATTGAATCACCTCTCATCCTCTTTCACTCCCAAGAGGAAAAACCCAGCTCGTTCAACCTTTCATATGTACGTTCCCATAAAGATGTCTTAAGAACTTAGTGAAATAGTTCAAATCAGTATATGTACATATTTTTGTTACAAAGCAAATAGTTAGTTTGAAGTATTAAAAGCTGTGATATGGGGTGTCAGGGGCTTTCAGTTCCTGGATCCTTGACTGTGTTGTTATGACTTTGCCGTAATAAAATGCTGCTTTTCTGGTCTAACGTCCACAAATATAGTTTGACTTGCTCTCAAGCTGCTGTATTGTTATTTTCTTCTTGGTGTTGGATCTTGCAGCATCAATAATGGAGGAGGTAAAGTCCAGGGGCCCTGAATTTTCTCAGGTTTGTGCTTGCTGAAATTTACAAATTTTTGAGCTTGAGACTTGCAGAGGAAGATGTCATTCACGAGCTATTGTTAACTTTGCAAATGTATTCCTCAGTGCACTTGTTTGATTTCTGCCCATTTCTTGATGGCATGCACGTGATCCTCGTAGGTTGTGGAAAGCTGCTCCGGACCTGGCTGCCGTGAAGGTCTTGTTTGAATCAATAATGACTGAACTGAATCGGTTTGTCTCTCACTTCCTTTTCCACAATTCTGCTTATATTATCCTTGAAAATGGTTTATTTTACTAAATCAGCAAAACGATGGCACAATTACACAACATTTTATCTCTCCTTTCGGGCTGCCAAAGTAAACAACCTAGAAAACGAGGACTTAAAAAACGTGAATGACTTAAGATCATGAATGAATGAATTTAGTCAAGTTTTTGCCAAGTTTTACCTTAATGTTTGTAACAAAACTCATATAGGAGAAAGGGGCCTCCATCAGTTACTCCAGCTTTTACCCCAGTTCCCTAGAGCACACAGTGTTAAGGTCCAGCCATGAAAGCAACAAACACTGCATGACTGATTCTAACTCAGCCGATATTCTTCTGAATTCCCACTCCGGACTTGCCTTTTGTGTCTGGTGCTCAGGATGCAACCTCCTCCACAAAGGTGAGACCCGTCGTAAATTAGGGGACTGCTTCGTCGAGCATCTCTGCTCCATCTGCCCCAAGCAGTACTTCCTGGTGGCCATATATCTTAACTAAGATTTCCATTCCAGTTCCGACGTGTCAGTCCGTGGCCTTCTCTTGTGCCAAGATGAGGCCACCCTCGGGGTGGAGGAGCAACACCTTATATTCTGTCTGGGTAGCCTCCAACTTGATGGCATGAATACCAATTTTTCCTTGTGGTAAACAAATTTCACCACCCCTTCCTCTATTCCCCAACTCTGACCTTTTACCTCTTCCCCCTGAGTCCCCTCCACCTTCCCTTTTTCCTATGGTCCACTCTCCTCTCCTATCAGATTCCTTCTTCTCCAGCCCTTTACAATCTTTTAGCTGTTCCCTTTCCCCTTCTTCCACCTTTTTATTCCCCTTCCTTCCCAGTCCTGAAGAAGGGTCTCGGCCCAAAAAGGTCGATTTTTCATTTCCATAGGTGCAGCCTGACCTGCTGAGTTCCTCCAGCATTCTGCATGTGTTGCTTTGGATCTCCAGCATCTGCAGACTTCCTTGTGTTTCTGACTACTTCTATGTTATCTTCGGAGATTTCTCATCCTCCAATCTCTTGGCATCAACTGAACTAAAGTCCTTTTGCTGAGGTTCTGCCTCGCACCATCTCACTCATCCATCATCACTGACTAACAATTGTTTCCTTCCCCTAAATCTATGAAAACATGCTCTCTTCCCTCCTTCCCTTTTCCTCGCCCCAATAGTTTTAATTTAATACACTGCTGGCAAGTGATGGTTTTGTCTCAGGGAAGTGGATTTTAACCAAGTCCTATGTCAGCATTTCTGCTGTGGTAACATGGCTTGGCCTGACCATGATTGAAGCTCAGTAGATAGGTGTTGAAACCTGGAAGGAGTTCAGAAGATTAAAGTGATCCAGTTGGAAATCTTTCTAAATACAAGGTCAACCTTCACTAATCCGACTACCTGTAATCCGGTTCCTTCCATAATCCGGCACTGATTATGCTTAATGTGATCCTTCTGTAATTCGGCATTTTCACTAATCCGGCACTCCTCAGGTCCCAATGGTGCCAGATTAGTGACGGTCGATCTGTGTTAGCACAAATCAGGGAAACATTCCTTCCAGAGTGAGAATTCATTCTTTTTGATTTTGAATTTGTTTGATACTTATTCAAATGTCAAATACATACACACACACACACACACACACACACACACACACACACACACACACACACACATATATATATCATATATATTGTGCGCAATTTTATTACTGATATCCTATATGCGTTGATATCTTGTATGTGCGAGGACCAGGCCTCAAGTCGCGGTGTCGCCTGTTTACAGCCGCCGGTGGTTGTGGTGGTGCATTGTGCAGGCTGGAGATAGTGCTGCTCCCCAGTGTTTGCTCAGCAGAAGACAAGCTCTGTTGTAGTCATCTGCAGATTTGGGCAGCATTGGATGTTTTGAGCTTGGACTCTTTTATGGAGTGGCTCTGTCTTTCGATCTTATACGTGCTAATGCATGCTTTGTGCTGTGTGTGATTGTTGGTACTGTGTTTTGCACCTTGACCCCGTAGCAACACTGTTTTGTTTGGCTGTATTCATGAGTATTCATGTATGGTTGAATGACAATTAAACTTGAGTTGAATTGAAGTGGTTGTGTTTACAAACATTTGTTAATTGGTTATTGGAAAAGTCATAGAGTCATAGAGCACTACATTACAGAAACAGGCTCTTCAGTCCATCTACTCTGTGTTGAGTTATTATTCAGCTTTGTCCCATGGACCTGCACCCAAGACCTTTACACAGTACCGTAGTAATTTTATGTGTTGCACTGAACTGCTGCTGCAAAATAAAAACAAATTTCATGACATATGTAAGTGACAACAAGCCTGATTCAGATATAGTTCTCTTTTGTGGACTGAGCGAGGGAAGGGGGCGGGGGGGGGATCATGGTTGGAAAAAGAGGAAGGGAGAGAGGAGAACATAGGAATTGCTAGAGAGACGTTTTGTAATAATCGATAAACCAATTATTTGGAATCAAATGACCATGCCTGGTGTCTCAGGGCTGTGTGTGTGTGCACCCTCACCACCTCCTGCCTCTGGAAATCCTTCTCTGCCACCTGTGCCACACCCTTCCTGCAGCATTCCACCATCACCATTCCCAATCTCCTTTGCTCTCACCAGATTTACAGGCGCACTCTCCACAACACGTTGACAAATGCAGTACTGTGAAAAAGATGTCGGAATCCTAGCTATATATACGTGCCTAAATACAGTAGCTATCCAAACTTCACTTGAATATTATTTCCGGGGGAACAAGGTCCTGCTATGCTAATGCTTTCATCTGAAGTTATTTGGGGGAGAAGTAATGACGAAATCTCAGACTCTCTTTGAATAGCATTGAGGATGCCTACAGTAACACCTTGACCATAGACCTCTCAGCTGGAACCTTAGTTTAACGATACCTGGATCACAGCAGCACAATCACTTTTCGACCAATGAACCGTCAATTTTGAAAACAAAAGGTTCTGTTAATATTTCTGATCTGGATGGGAATAACTCGTCTTTCATTCGGTTTCTCAAGCCTGTCCTGTTATTCTATCAGATCCTGTCTTTTCTGTATGTCAACCCCATCCATCTCAAACATATTATAGCCTCAATTTTCAAGATGCTCTTTTACTACCAAATGGTCAACTAAATTTGGCTTGTGAGTCATCCGTGACCTTTTCCCATGGCGACTCTACATAGGAGTCTAAAAATAGGAATGAGTTATTCAGCCTTCAAGTCCGCCGGATCATTCAATATCACGTACCTCAACTTCATTTAATTTCCATTGATCCACACTTGTCTAAACCCTCTATAATTCGAGTTCTGAAAGTTCATGTGAATCCGGCATTCACTGTCTTTTGTGGAGGAAACACAAATTCAAATTTCCACTAGCTTTGATAAGTGTTTCTGGTTTCTGGTCGTTTCTTTTTCTGTTGCTATTTTGGTGATTTTGATCGGGGCAGCCTGCAGATAACGAATACCACAGCGCTAGGTTGAACTGAACTGAAAATGTCTGGACTTCCCAATTTTGTGTTTTGTATTCTCTGTTTTCTGCTCTTTTTTTGCCATTTACATGATTTGTTGTTTTTTTATGCACGCTGAGTGCGTGGTGGTTGATCGTTCTCTTTGAATGGATTTAATGGTGTTTCTTTGTTTCGTGGCTGTCTGTGCAAAGATGAATATCAGGGCTGTATGCTGTATACATTCTTTGATAATAAATGTACTTTGAATCTTTGAGATTTCACCCCTAAAATGCTTTGTTCTGTAAAACTGTGCCTGGTTTTTCTTTACTGTAAAGTAGTCTTGTTACCTGCTGGGCTGAGAAGATAATATCTTCAAATACAATCATGTTGTGTTTGCTCCTTGTTCCTGATCTGCATTTTCATTTGTCTCACCAACTCCTCCCCACTTTATCTGCACTTTCCTAGAGTCCTATAGCCTTTGCTGTTCCTTATCATCCCACAGTCTGAGTGCAGTGCAGGAACAGGCCATTCGGCCCGCAATGTTGTGCTGAATCAGCTAAAAATCAAATCAAAACACCAAAACTCTAATCCCTTCTACCTACGCAATGTTTATAGCCTTCCATCCTCCTTACATCCATGTGTCTATCTCTTAAAAGCCTCTAATATAGTTGCCTCTACTGCCATACCAGCAGCACATTCCAGACATCCACAACTCTCTGAGTAAAAAACTTACCCCTTGCATTGCCCCTTGAACCTACCTCCTCTCACCTTCAATGCATATCTTCTGGTATTAGACATTTCAACCCTGGGAAACAGATATTCTCTGTCTGCTCTACCTATGTCTCTCATAATCTTGTACACCTCTTTCAGATCTCCGCTCAACCTCCACTGCTCCAGAGAAAACAACCCAAGTTTACCCAGCCTCCCGTGATAGCAAATACCCTTTAAACCACTGGAGTCCTTTTGCTGCATTTGGAATTCAAAAGTATTGCTGTTCACCTTTTCTAGATTCTCAGTTCTTTTTATAGATTGTACACGCTTGTATTTTCAGTTTCCACTTGTGTTTACTTTGGATAAAAACCACACCACTAAATGCTACATCATAATCCTTAAATGGAAGTTTTCTGCTTCTAATTGACTAGTCTTTATGGCTTTGTTTACCAACTTTGATTTAGTAACTGCTCATGTGTTCTCCTACTTTTCCTTCCCTCATTTAGTTAGCCAAGTGCGGATTTCCCTTGCCTGCACTACCAATTAGCTTACATCAGACTTTGATTTAGAGGGATCTCATGAGCATGAAGATTTGGGTTCATGTCTCAGTCACGGAACTGGGGCACAAGAGGATACAAGAGGAACACATGACCCAAGGTGTTGCTTTTCAAACCAGTGCTGTGATAACCTTCCCAGATCACTGTTTGGGGGGAATCTTGGCTGACATTTATCCCTCAAATTTCCAGGAAAATCAGACAGTTATAACATTGCAAACAGGAGAAAATGTGCAGATGCTGGAAATCCTGAGCAACACCTTCTGGAATCTGGAGGAACTCAGCAGGCCAGGTAGCATCTATGGAAAAGAGTAGACAGTTGACGTCTTAGGCCGAGACCCTTCATCAGAACGCTCCTGCCCAAGTTATAACATTGCACAAATCAGTGGACGTTATTCATAAATTAAAACAAAGGCTCAATTGAAAATTACTTCACTGTGTTTAAAACACTTTTAAGGTATGAAGTGTGTTGCATTAATATAAATCTCCTTTTTCTTTAATTTTCCACAGGAACATGTTAACGTGATGTCCATCCCATCTGTACAACCTTGCTGGTCCCTAAAATGGTCACAGCGTCCAGATTTTAGTAATAAAATAACATTCCTGTAGCATGTTTTTGTTGAGAACTTCCTATATTTATGCTGAAATGTGGTGTGATTAAATGGAAGAAAGTTACTCATTGGATTTTGTTTAAACTACAGTTTACAAGTCTACTGATTGAAGCATAACATTTCCTGGCAGACTGAGTTGTGCATTTATCAGGACTGGAATGCGGTGAATGTTGACATGGAGTGTGGGGCTTTTGCGTTTTCGTGGTAAATGCTTTGTTTTTAATTATGTCTGACATGCTCTGCCTTTTCGGTTTGACCTTTTAGCTGTTTCTGCAACTTTGATCACTTAAGAATGTATTGTTTGTTTGAAAAGCTTCGCTCTCTTTCTAAACATTTCCAAAAGTCCAGGACTCCTTTTAGCAAAGTTGGGGGTTAATTGAATTTAAACCAGTGTTCATTGTTTGGTGAGTCTCGCTACAATAGAATTATAGAATGCATGTTATGTGGAAAGGAGAGTTACTGAGGGGAAATGTGGAAGAAGAGAAGGAGGGTATAGCAGGAGTGTTTCGTGCTCTTCACTAAAAAAAAGTACAGTCCAATGAACAGAGATTTATTCCAACTGCTTCATAATTTTAGAAAGTGCCTAATTTGAATATTTATACCACATTTTTATACCATCTTTGCATAACTTGAAATAAGTAGATCTAAAATTAAGGGAAAAGATGAACATTTATAAAGTAACACAAAATGCTGGTGGAACTCGGCAAGTCAGACAGCATCTATGGAAAAGACTGAATAGTCGATGTTTCAGGCGAGACCCTTCCTCAGGACTGAGAAGGAAGGAGTGAGACACGTGAATTAAATGGTCGGAGGAGGGAAAGGAGGCTAGCTGGAAGGTGATAGGCGAAGCCAGATGGGTAGGAAAGGTCAAGGGCTGGAGAGAAGAAAGAATCTGATAGGGGAGGAGAGTGAACAATAGGAGAAAGGGAAGTGGGAAGGGACCCGGGGGAAGTAATAGGGAGGTGAGAAGAAGTAAAAGGTCAGATTGGGGAATAGAGAAGGCAGGTGCCTTTCATGATATTGGGATGTTCAAATTTGCTTTTGTAAATGTGAATAGTTTTGCACATTACATCACCTATAACAACAACCCGTGGTCCACGGATCCCTTGGTTAATGGTACGGATCCATGGCATAAAAAACGTCTGGGAACCCCGTACTACATTTAGTTTGATGGATAAGAACACAATAAGTTCTTCACTTTTCCCTTCAGAATATTATCATGGAATCTGCTAGGAAGCCTGGGAAAAGAGCTGGGCTGCTGGTCAGATTGAAGCTGAGGGGCTTCAGGGTCCCTATGCCCACCATCCTACTAGCTAATGTGCAAGCCATAGAGAACAAGGTGGATGATCTTAAAGGGAGACTCACCTACTGCAGGGAGATGCAGAACTGCTCTGTATTCTGTTTCACCGAGTCCTGGCTCTCCCCGCCACCCCCGACTGTGCCATCCGACTGGAGGGATTTTCGATCCATCGGATAGACTGCACGGCATCTTCGGGCAAGACGAGGGGAGGTGGTGTCTGTCAACACTGCGTGGTGCTCGGACACAGTGGCACTGACAAGCTCCTGCAGTCCGGACCTGGAACACCTGTCAGTGAAGTGTTGTCCCTACTATCTGCCACCGGAATTCACCTCGGTCATACTGACAGCAGTCTACATTCCCCCCCCAGGTGGACGTGGAGTGTGCTCTGAACATACTGTATGCCAACATCAGTGAACTTGAGACCAGGTATCTAGAGGCTTTGCTCATTACAGCCGGGGACTTTAACCAGGCCAACCTCAGAAAGGCACTGCCAAAGTTATACCAACATGTCTCCTGCCCCACTAGAGGCCCGAATATACTTGACCACTGCTACACAGCAGTCAAGGATGCCTACCGTTCTGTCCCACGACCTCACTTTGGAAAATCGGACCATCAGGCCGTACTCCTCCTCCCAGCTTACAAACAGAAACTGAAGCAGGAGGTCACGGTGTCAAAAGTAGTGTTGCGTTGGACGGAGGAAACGGATGAGGTCCTCCGTGATTGCTTTGAATCGGTGGACTGGTTAGTATTCAAGGACTCGGCAGCTAATCTCAATGAGTATGCCTCAGCTGTCACAAACTTTACTTGGAAATGCACAGAGGACTGTGTGTCTCGCAAGATGATCCGAGTATTCCCTAACCGGAAACCTTGGATGAATTATGAGGTCAAGTCCTCTTTGAAGGCTAGAGCTGTGGCTTTTAGGTCCAGGGATACCAGTCGCTACACGGAATCCAGACGTGAACTCTGGAAAGACATTAAGGGCGCCAGGAGGCAATATCGAGCCAAGTTGGAAGCCCAGGCTAACCAGAGGGATCCCGGTAGACCATGGCAGCGTCTAAATGAGATCACTAGGTGCAAAGAAAAGGCTGGGAATATCAATAACTGTGGTGCTTCTCTTCCTGACGAACTTAACGTATTCTACGCAAGATTCGAACAGAAGAGGAGCGTCCCACTCCCTCCGGATGAACCGGACCTGGTGGCATTGAGATTTGTCGTCACCGCTGAGGACGCTAGAAGGGCCTTCCTGAAGATAAATCCAAGGAAGGCGATGGGCCCAGATGGCATCCCAGGACGGGTTCTCCAGGCCTGTGCAAGCGAGCGAGCTGGAGTGTTTGCTGACATCTTCAACTGCTCCTTGCTTCAGTCTAAGATCCCCTCGTGTTTTAAGAAGGCAATGATAATCCCAGTGCCGAAGAAGAGCAAGGTGGCATGCCTGAATGACTGTCGACCTGTGGCTCTGACATCAATTGCTATGAAGTGCTTCGAGCGATTGGTTATGGCACACATCAACCACAGCCTACCGATCAACCTCAATGCTTTGTAATTCGCCTACTGGAGCAACAGGTCAACGGCAGATGCCATCTCTCTGGCCCTACATTCCTCCTTAGAACACCTGGAGAATAAAGACGCATATGTAAGGCTCCTTTTCATTGACCACAGCTCTGCCTTTAATACCATCATGCCAAATAAACTGATTCCTAAGCTCTGGAACCTGGGCCTTAGCACTCAGATCTGCAGCTGGATCTTCTCAGATAGGACCCAGGCTGTAAAAATAGGGGACAAGCTCTCCTCTGCAATCACTCTGAGCACCGGTGCTCCACAAGGCTGTGCACTCAGCCCCCTGCTGTACTCACTGTACACCCATGATTGTGTAGCCAAGTTTCCATCAAACTCAATATATAAGTTTGCTGATGACTCAACAATCGTAGGCCGTATCTCGGGTAATGATGAGTTTGAGTACAGAGAGGAAATTAAGAACCTGCTGGCATGGTGTGAAGACAATAACCTATCCCTCAAAGTCAGCAAGACAAAGGAATTGGTTGTTGACTTCAGAAGGAGTAGCGGACCACAAAACCCAATTTACATCAGTGGTGCGTAAGTGGAACAGGTCAAAAGCGTTAAGATCTTCGGAGTCAATATCACAAATGACCTGACTTGGACCAACCAAGCAGAGCTCACTGCCAAGAAGGCCCAGCAGCGCCTTTACTTCCTGAGAAAACTATAGAAATTTGGCCTGTCCCCTAAAACCCTCACTAATTTTTATAGATGCACCATAGAAAGCATTCTTCTAGGGTGCATCACAACCAGGTATGGAAGTTGTCCTGTCCAAGACTGGAACAAGCTGCAGAAGATCGTGAACATGGTGCAGCACATCACAAAAACCAATCTTCCGTCCTTGGACTCACTTTACACCGCATGCTGTCGGAGCAGTGTTGCCAGGATAATCAAGGACACCACCCACCCAGCCAACACACTTTTCATCCCTCTTCCCTCCGGGAGAAGGCTCAGGAGCTTGAAGACTCGTATGGCCAGATTTGGGAACAGCTTCTTTCCAACTGTGATAAGACTGCTGAACGGATCCTGACCCGGATCTGGGCCGTACCCTCCAAATATCCGGACCTGCCTCTCGGTTTTTTTTGCATTACCTTACTTTCCATTTTTCTATTTTCTATTTATGATTTATAATTTAAATTTTTAATATTTACTATTGATTTGTACTCCAGGGAGCGGGAAGCGCAGAATCAAATATTGCTGTGATGATTGTACGTTCTAGTATCAATTGTTTGGCGACAATAAAGTATAAAGTATAAAGTATCAAAGGAAGGTGAGAGCTTGATTTTTCGTTTCCTCCTAAACACAGCACCAGTGACATTGCAATGTCATTCTCAGCAGTGTGTGAGAGTATTCATCATTGTCATCATCATCATTATCTGTCATGTCGTATGACATGGGTGATCATGGTCAATCCATCTGTCTTTAATTTGAGAAGTTCTGATAAGCTCTTCTAAACTTTTGCCTGACCATCCCTTGAAGTAGCTCATGAATGTCATCCCTTGAAGTAGCTCATGAATGTCATGCGTTGTTGACCGCAAACTTCTTCTTCCATCAATTTTTCCCGTCACTGCAAGATGATCGAGCTTCTCTTTCCTCAGTTGTTATTGTTCCTGATCATGCCTTGTGGCACATCGGGTGACAGTTTTTGCCGTTTCTTTAGCATTTGTCTGTTTTTTATGAGGTCAAGTTACTAGCTCAACGCTCAACCCGGTATGGATGGAAAATGTGCAATGGTTCAGCCAGACCAGGACCATTTACCTCGAAGTCCAGTGCTGATGCCACAATACCACAGACCAGCTTTCCTCAGTACATCTGCCAGAAATTCCAGCTGCCATTTCCTGATTGATGATATCAGCTCTCTTCTTATTCTGTCTTTTCCCATTTGATATTCTGTCCTTCCATCATATTTTCATCATTCTTCTCAAAATACCCCATTTCTGCAGCTTAGACTCTTTGCTCCTTTTGTTTGATATTGTCCAACATTCGCTTCCATTTGTTAGTGTGGAATGAACGTAGCACCACAACACTCTGAGTTTTGTACTCACAGAAATTGTGTCATTCCTTAGTACCCTGGAGGATTAAACTGAAATATCTTTATAACTATAACTAACTGATTTAGAAATGAGTACACTGTCAATTGAGTCACAGCTGGCTACCTAATTTTGGCGCCAATACAAAATGGCCTTATCCACAACATCCACAATATATTGTCCTCCATCTGTCTGTTTTGCTGCACAATAATCAGATGGCAGAGAAGGTTCATGGCAAGACTGCGGATGATACGAACCAATTCCCCCATATCTGGAGTCACCTCTCAGCAAAGCCAGCCATTGGTAATGAAATTCTTCATCGCTTTCAGATGTCCAAAGGTTCCTTATGTTCATGATCTCTGACTTGGCTCACACTCGTGATCAACCAGGCAGCAGTGAACCTCGCCCTCCTGAATGCTTCTAACACTTGACTGGACACAACAGGTACCCCAAGGCACTAGGATGTTACTGTTAATGCCATCTACCAGATCCACTGGATCAATAAACAAACCAACACTGGTACCCTTTCCCAGATGAACATCCACAGCATTGAGGTATTCTGAGTTCAAAGTTCAAAGTATGTTAATTATCGAAGTATGTATATATTATACAACCCTGAGATTCGTCTCCTTACAATCAGCCACAAAACAAAGAAACCCAAAAGAACCCATTAAAAAAAGGCTGTCAAACACCCAATGTGAGGGGTAAAAAACAAATCACACAAACAATAAAAGTAAGCAAATAATATTCAGAACTGATATTTTATGAAAGATGTTAAGCCAGGCATCACTGCAGTCAGAGCAGGCCACAGCTTCAGTCCAGCGCAGAGTTGAGTAAACGTCACAGAGCAACGAGCAGAACTGGAGGGAACTGGCCTAGTCAATTACAGTCAATTGGGCCCATTGGCAGACCACGTTGTTCATGAAGTTGATGATCAGTCTGCCAAAGTATGTACTCTACACTGTCAAGGGAAAAGATTACCAGGTAACAGGAGATGTGAGGGGCAAGTCTTTTACAACAAGAGTGGTGGATGCCTGGAATGTGCTGTCTGGAATAGTGGTAGAGGCAGAAACTTTAGGGAGTTTTAAGAGGTGTTTCGATGAGTCCATGAGAGTGAGAGAAATGGAAGGATATGGACATTGTGTAGGCAAGAGAGATTAGTTGGCCATTTGGTTACTAATTTAATTGGTTTGGTATAGCATTATGGGCCAAAGGGCCTTTTCTTAGGCTGTACGGTTCTGTGTTCTATGTTCTACACAGTTGCAAAGATTCATTGGATTAGGGTCCATATTGTTTTTATTGTGTTTTTCATTGTAGTTTTAGCTTTCTTACATGTTACTTGCTTATAGAAACACAGAAAACCTACAGCACAATACGGGCCCTTCAGCCCACAGTGCTGTGCTGAACACGTACTTATTTTAGAAATTACCTAGGGTTACCCATAGCCCTCTATTTTTCTAAGCTCCATGTACCTATCCAGAGCCTCTTAAAAGACCCTGTTTTATCTGCATTTGTTGGTATAATCGTCTATTTGCCTATAAACCTTCAGTAGCTGTAATATATTTAGCTCTATACTTCTGTAGTGTCTTGGTCTGCAAAGCTAAAATACCTGGTCACAGGTACTATTTCAGACTGGTTTACATATGAAATGTGAAATGTGCTCTGGTTCCTTTGTTAGATTTTTTTTTAACTTTGTCTTGTTTCTGGTACAGGCAGACCCTGTCTGACCTGCTCTTTGATAGCATCTAATAAAACAGCAGTTATGCTTGACTTCTGACATCATCTTCGCAAGATCTAACGGATCCAAGAATATGCTGTAAGTACCCTTCAAAGTGTTGACCACTAACCCCTGAGAATCCCCATGGTTCGTGAGCACACAGAGTGAAGAAAAAGCAATTAGGATGGCACTGATGATTTGAATATCAATTTCTCGTTCCAGTGAACAAAACTCTCCCCCTTCCCTTCTTCTATCTCCCACTCTGACCTTTTACTTCTTCTCCCCTCCTCTCCTTCCCTTTCTCCTATTGTCCACTCTTCTCTCCTATCAGATTCTTTCTTCTCCAGCTGTTTACCTTTCCCATCTTCCTGGCTTCACCTATCACCTTCCAGCTAACTTCTTTTCCCCCCCCAACTTTTAATTCAGGCATCTCCTCCCTTCCGTCTCAGTCCCAAAGATGGGTCTCGGCCCCAAACATCGACAGTTTCCTCTTTTCCAGGGATGCTGCCTGGCCTGCTGAGTTCCTCCAGCATGTTGTGAGAGTTGCTTTGGCACTGA
The DNA here is from genome assembly GCF_963921235.1 of Mobula hypostoma. Classification (NCBI taxonomy): domain Eukaryota; kingdom Metazoa; phylum Chordata; class Chondrichthyes; order Myliobatiformes; family Myliobatidae; genus Mobula; species Mobula hypostoma. The sequence goes on along the minus strand of NC_086123.1, from coordinate 28,164,016 downwards.
GAATGCTGGGTCTGTGTGTTGGAAACATTCAGAAGCCCATTGACGTTCAATAACCCACCTTTTCAGTCACCGTATGCCTTACGTGCGGCAGAGTCTGCTATTCCCACAGTAGATTATTCGTCACCTCGGAGTCCACAAAGCTCAGGTCTTGAGAAACCTTCTCAGAAGATGAATGGATGTCAAAAGCAGCAAGTGCTAGGCGGGAGAGTAGAGAAAGGCGAAGAAGTGTTAAGATGAAATACCAGACAAATGAGAAAGACAGCTGATAGCATCTAATGACCACGGAGCTTTATTCATCATATACATTTGCATGTATTAGGAATTTGCTGTGGTGGACATGCAACAGCAGCAAAAAAAAAATCAACAATTATAAAGGATTATACCAAATATGAAATTAGAGGTTAAAGTGAGAATATGGAACAAAAATGCATAAATACATAAATATCAGCATGTAAACAGCATTATAGAAGTGGCTTTAAGTGTTTACAGTGCAGAGATTGAGGGGGGTGGGGTGGGTAACTAGAACCGTTGATCAGATAACTCACCAGGAGAATAAATTTCTTTTTTTTTAAATTTATTTTTTATTGAATTTCATCATCAAACAAACATTTCCATAAGATGTATTTCAGGTACTGTACATATATATCATATAATCATATTTGTCACAAATCTCCACATAATATTTATGAGGTATACACTTATAGAAAAGAGAGGAAAGAAATAACAATCGAAAGAAGAAAACTATGTACAGAGTAGAGAGTGATCTTTTTATTTACAACATATTCATTGACTGGTGAGAATAAAATCAGGCCTGTGAGGTGTTATGTAGTTAAACCACTTTTTCCAGTATGAATAAAATTGTTCTAACTTATGATTAACAGATGCTGTTATCTTCTTCATTTTTGTAAATGTCCATTGTAATTTCCATCCATACATGTAAAGTTGGACTCTCCTGTGATAACCATTTTTCCTGGTAAGGGTCTTTTACCAGCCACCAGCAGTACATTCATTAAATAATTATCTCTTTTCAACCATTCTTGAGATATATACCCAAAATATATGGTCTTACTCTCTAAGGGAATTTCACATTTAAAGATGTCTTGTAGGGCATTATGTATCCCAATCCAATAGTCTTTGATAACGGGGCATTCCCAGAAAATATGATAATAGTTTGCATTTGATTTCCACAATTTCTCCAGCAAGCAAGGGGGTTATTATCATAATGGGATTTCTGAGAGTGTGTAATAAAATATCTTATCAAGTTTTTCCACTCGCTCCCTCCATTTCTGTGAACTGGTACACTTCCATTGATACCTCCATATTATTGTCCAGTCTTCCTCAGACATTATTATCCCTCCTTCCTTCTCCCAAAGAATAAATTTCTAATTGGCACAAAATTTTTGTTTTAATAACCCTGTAGCGTTTTCCAGAAGTGGCCTTTGGAAAAGGCATTTTGCTGTATAGTTAGTGTCTGCAATGATTTTCCTGCCTGCTTCTTTATCCTGGACATATCCAAGTGCTGGAGTGATGGTAGACTGCAGCCAATGACCTTTGCTGCTGACCTGAGTGTTCACTGTGATTCTTGTATATTATGAGAGCATGCTGCACCAGACCATTGTTGTTGGGTCGAATGATACTCAAACAAGTGGAACCAGTTGGTTCAGTGGTTGAGTAGATTACAGTGATTCCTGTATTCCAATTTTCCTGTCCTTCTTCAAATATCACTTTTGAAAAACATTTAAACACCTGTCTGATATTGTGCTGCTGGAGTGGATGAGGCGGGATCATATATCACAGACAAAAGATCACCTCATATTGTTAAGGATCCATTGGATGTTGTAAAAGTCCTCAAGCAATTTGAATATTACAAATTCTTGAGATTGGTGAAACCCTACATAATGAAGCCTTTGTTTGAGAACTAGGCTTTACTTCATTCACATCTACACATTTTGATTAATTTATCGCAGGTGCTTTGAACTATACAGTGAAGTTAATGACCTGAGGATGAGCTGGGGACAGCTCGTGAACCTAGCACACATTCTGGCGCCAATGTAGCATGCCCACAATGTTTGGTAGAACATCACAGATCACAAGTAACAAAGCAGCAGCAGCAAAACAAGGCCCTTTCCTCCCACCCACCCACACAGGACAGTCCTCCAGCCTCCAGACTTCGGCCATTAGGCTTCAACTTCCGGACTTCTAATTGACCTTCAGGCTCCGATCTTTGGTATCGACCCCTGGACTAACCGATGACGAGAGTATGAACTCCAGCTTCGAACTCCAGACATGCTGACTGACCAGCCCTTGTGCCTTCTGCTCTCATGACCTTTGAGGGCGCAGCAGAGGCCTGGACTGCCGACGTCCTTCATCTCTAGTCCATGTCACTTGCCTTCGAATGCGGAACGGAGGCCGAGATACTGGATATCCTTTGTCAACCGCCTACATTGCCGGCCTTCGAGGACGGAACACCATCCAGAGGTCTAGCCCGAAACTGCTCCACGTTCCTATCCCTGAGGCTTTTCACTTAAAAACATGCCAACAAACAATGAAAAATTCTGCAACGCTGTTTGAGACTCACGATCAACATTTTACAGATTAGTAACACGGACTGATTAAAGTATCTTTAAAGTGATTACGTAATATCAAATGATATTACTTACACGATATATGTTATCATTGATACAGTATCTAGTGATGTGTATGGTGTATATGGTACCATTATAGAGCTTTCATTCATCTGTATATGCACAGGGTAAGTTGATTTGAACTGTTTGCTTTGTTTAACAGAGATTCTAGTTATGTTTTATTATATCCTGTTTATGGTGTTGTTCTCCTTGATGCTTCTGAGGCCTGAAAATGTATACTGCGCCCTTTATAATATCCAGATTTACCAGGACGAGAAGAAATCAATGTCAGTGTTCCCTCCCACGACAGCATCCACAGTGGCTGATGGAGACAGACGTGAGAAGCTCGGAGGAACATCTGGAGAAACTTCTGAAATGCCCGCTTCGCTGCCGCTGCTACTGTGCGATCAAGAATCTCCGGAGGGGAAGGCCCCAAATCTTCGGCTTTGCCTGTTGGCTGTTGCCGGGGCCGGGGTCGAAGCGCTCGGCTGAGATAGTGCTCAGTGCTCGGCGTCAGAGGGCTGGTCAGAGGCTCGAAGTTTTCGGACGGGCACAAGAGTCGTCTATGGTCGGATGCTTCCAGGATGCTGCATCTGCAAGTTTGCGGCGCTGTAAGCTCATGGCAGGGAGAGTTTCTCCCTTCTACTGTCTGCGTGAGATGATGGGACTTTCGAGAGACTTTGAGACTTTTTTTTACCATGCCCATGGTCTGTTCTTTATCAAATTTCGGTATTGCTTTGCACTGTTGTAACTATATGTTATAATTATGTGGTTTTTGTCAGTTTTTCAGTCTTGGTTTGTCTTGTGTTTCTGTGATATCATTCTGGAGGAACATTGTATCATTTCTTAATGCATGCATTACTAAATGACAAAAAAAGAGGACTGCGTGTCCTCATAATCTAATCTAATCTAATCCATTTTGTCCAACGAAGATAGGAAACCTGTGCGGGAGAGTTTTTAACGTGAAAAAACCGCTGCACTAGGGCAGTTCCACTCTCTTGCACTCAGAAGTCCAGGTCCAGAGGTACGAACAAAGCGTCACAAACTGGAACCTGCCTTGGCTGCAGTGGATGGCCATGATGTCTTCCCTGCCTTGTCACGCCCTTTGATCTCCATGGAGGTCCGTGGTTCAGCCTTCCTGGCGTCTGGATCTCATCTGCCCGGACCGCAGGAGCTGGCTTCACATGCTAGGACATGCATGCCCCCTTCTCACCGGGTACCCTCACCTGGTTTAGCCGGCCTGTCGAAGCGGTTACCGGGGTGTGGCTGCTGTCACATGTAAACAGCTACTTGGAATACTGTTGAGAGTTGAGTGTCTGGTGGGGACCAAGGTGAGTGAGCTTCCCTGAAATAGACCTGACAAGTCCTTTCACCAGAGGTGCTACCATACATACCTCCAGTACTGAAGCCTTAGTTATACTCAGCTCCCCTGGGTCGGGCAGGGCACATCATTTCCCTGTCCGACACCAGGCTCCTGAACCCAGTAGACTGTACCATGAGGAGAAATTTAAGATTAACTTTAACCTGGGCATCGAAACATACGGTGAAATGCATCGTTGTTTTGCGTCAATGACGAACACAGTCTGAGGACGTGCCGGGGGCAGCCCGCAAATGTTGACAGGCCTCCGGTGCCAACATAGCGTGCCCACAACTTACCAACCCTGACCTGAGTGTCTTTGGGATGTGGAAGGGGACTGGAGCACCCAGAGGTCAAGGGAAGCATGTACAGATACCTTATAGACACCAGTGGGAACTGAAGCTTGGTCACCTGTGCTGTGAAGAGCTATGCTAACTGCCACACTACCAGAGGAAAGGGTGTGCTCTAGGCCTTGGTGAAGAAAAGTCAATTACATGGATCCCTGAGAATCCTGGGGGTGCGGCTGCTAAAATTGGGGAAGGGGCCTGTATGGTGGTACAGAGAAGGATCTTCCAGAGCATGCAGAACACCTGGCAGGAGAATGTCACCTCCAAAACTAGCCCCCACACTGCCATTACTCAGCTTATTCATGGAAGAGGATATGGTTTCCACCTCAGAATTCAAAAACCGTAGTGTGTCAGTCTTAAGCCCGAGGAACTACTGAAGGAGGAAACTTCTGTTGGCCTGAGGACTCATCCAATTTTATTATAAAATAATCAAAATGATAGACGTGTGTAGACCTTCACAATTGGAGCTTTACAATAGGCTTAAGTTGGCACTGGTGAAGCTCAGTGTCTACTTATTGGTGGAAAACAAGACAAAGGGAAAAAACAAATACTTTATTAATAACACTTTTCTGGTAAACGATCACTGCAAACAATCGTCTGTAACTTCCCTTTGGTCTTGGAGGTGATTCAATGCAACAGAACTGAGGCGAGGTCAGTGCAGGTGAAAGGGAGAAAGCTGAGCAGAGGCGCAAGGCAGAGTCCAGGCACGTCCCCGTGAGCGAGGAAAGACTTGAGGCTTGATTAATTTAAGCACCAGGCTGAATTGGGGCAGTGGGGTGCAGGCCCCAGAGCATATCGAAGCAGCAGAGTCCGGGTTTGGGAGCGAGGCACGGGCCAATGTTTGGTGATTTATGCACGGGGCTGGACTGAAAAGGTCAGGATGTCGGGGCCGGAGGAAAGGGCCGGGCGGATCAGTTCGCTGCTCTGCGCTGAACTGAGGTGGTGGCTTCGTGTCACTGGACGGACTCTCTTTTGTGGACTTCAGTTCTGAATGCTATTTGCTTGCTTTATTGTTTGCACAATTTGTTTTTTTTCCCCGCACATTAGGTGTTTGGTGGACTTTTTTTTTAATGGGTTCTTTTGGATTTCTTTGTTCTGTGGCTGCCTTTAAGGAGACAAATCTCAAGGTTGAAAAATGTATACATACTTGGTTAATAAATGTACTTTGTACTTCGAACTTTGGACAATTTCATCACTCCACTTCATCCAGCACCATACAACTTGAGAGGCTGATTCCCCAGTGAGTGATAGTTTCCACCAGGTTGGCCGTGAGAAGAACTGTTTGCCTATTGGAGGAGAATTTGCTGCAAGTATTCGGCAGATCAGGTGTCATAGCTAGAGAGAGAAAGTTAGGTTCTACCCTTCCAACGATCAGGAAAATGTTTTGTTTAGATAGCTTTTTAAGTGAGAGAGAATCGGAAACATGGTACATGGAGAAATGAAATGCAGGGGACGGTGGGGGTGGATATGGCTTGTGAAGTGGCCTGGTGATTAGGGCTGTGTATCAGACAGAGCGATAATGTTGTCAGGGAGAAGGGGACCCTCAGGGGAGAAAAAGAAGATTTTGATCCTGACAACATGTAGGTGGATAGAATGAAGGAGGAGGAAAGGATGGAAAATTTGTTCACGCAGAATAGGACTCAAAGGATTCAAAGTACATTTATCATCAAAGTATGTATGCAGTATACAACCCTGAGATTCGTCTTCTCCACAGACAGCCACGAATCAAAGAAGAACCCCAGAACCGTTCAAAGAAACAACATCAACCTCCGCTCCAACCCCTCTGCAAGAAAAATTCTGCAAATGGCAGCACAAAAAAAATGAGAGAAACCACAGGATATAAAATACAAAGTCAAAAGGCATATTTCAGTTCAGCTCAGTGTTCACTGTATGCAGGCCGCCCTGATTCAAAATCCCCCAAACTAGCAACAAAAAAAAGAGTGACCAGAAACACATCATGTGTGAATTAGAGTCCAATCTACAAACCGTATAGAGTAAACCTTGTTCCTGCACCACCCTTCGACAGCGTCGAGGGAGAGAGAGATCTCTCGAACACAAGGATCTTCCCTCGGGAGCAGGGAGTGAGAGGAAGAGAGAGACCGTCACACGTAGTCACCATTCTCTGACAGCAGCAAGCGAGCGGCTGGTGGATAGTGCTGAACACTAGCTCGCTTCCTCACCTGCCTCGATGATCTCAATCTTCCTCGGTGCTTTAATCGGTGTAACTGGTGAGAGATGGAGTTCGTATGGGCTCATGCCCCGTCACCAGACCGCCTGGCCTACATGCCTCGCAGCCTCATGGTAATCTCTCAGAGACAACAAAGCGCCAGGTCGCCCGGTCGGCCCAAAAACACACTGTCAGAACGTAGGTGACAGGGCTCCAGCAGCAGCAGAACCACATCTGAAATAAAAAGAAGTAAAAGGAGTTGCTTTGTGACCTGTCTTGAGGTTGTCACCCTTGGTACCGTTGCTCACTGGCGCCATCTTCCTCCGAGGGAATAGGTTCCATTGTTGGTAGAATGTGCACAATCCTGAGTACAGGCTGTCAAGTGTTCGGGATTGAACACAACAACACAAGAAATTAGAAAGGTAGGTCACTAAGCCCCTTCAAGTTTTCCACTGAATATGTTCATTACTGATTTTCCCCACACCTCAACTCCTCCTCTGTGCGAAATCACTCTAGCTCTCAATACCTCAACGCTTCAAAAACGAGAGTAGCAAAGGAATCCACAGATTCACTGCTCCCAGTAAGAAAAAAAATCTACGTACCTTTGTTTTAATTGATTTGCCCTTTGGGTCACAGTGCATGCTTTTGACAGACTCTGAGAGAAAATGAGAAAATTCTCCCACGCCTTGAGAAAAAATTAGAAAATGCGCTCTGGGATACTTCAGAACTGGGATTAACCAGGAGGTGGACATTTATGGTATGAGGGAGAAGGATTAAAGAGAGCTGAAGAAAATTTGTTTCACCGTGAGGATGGTGATTGCTGTTTAGAAGTGTGGTGGAAGATGAAACTTCCATTACACTTTAAACAAATACCTGGTTGACTAATCAAAAGCGGTCAGCAGCAGGATGGTGGACTACAAGATGGGAAGTATGGTTATCTGTTTTTCAGCTGGCTCACACAGCAAGTGCTAATTGGGTTCCAACTACATTGTAAAGTTTTGTCTTCTGGTGAGTGCATCCAATAACTTCTTAATGAGCAGTGGATCTGGTTTAAGATGGCAGTGGTGATGCCCACTGACTGCTTACTGGCAGCAAACAAAACTAAGAATACATCTCAATACATTATCCTGTAAAATTTATGGTCAATGATCACCACCAACAATGGGGAGGTGAGCGAAGGCAAGGCTTAGTCAAGAGCGGAAGCATGCGGGTGCGAGCGAGATCGAGGCATGTTTGAGGCAAAGTCGGGGCGAATGGAGCAGAGAAAAGTCAGAACAAAGGAGAGGCAGATTTGAGGCTCATCTTTCTAAACTGTTCAATCTAAGCGCCAGGCTGAATTGGAAAGAACGGATATGGGCCAAAACATGGTGGATGGGTCCAGGCCCAGAGTGTATTGATACGACACGTTCCGGATCCTAGTGCAAAGAATGACCTGATGCTTGGATGATTTAAACACTGGGCTGGATGGATTGAAAGGCATGGTTGGGACAAGAGGTTAGGGTCGGCCTGGTTCTGTTTGCTGCTCAATGATGTTTACTCGGCTCTGTGCTGAACTGAGTCTGGTGCTGTGGCCTGCTCTGGTTGCTCTGGGCTCTATGCCTATGGACTCACTTTTGTTCTGAATGTTATTTGCTTGCTTTTATTTTCTGCACAATTTGTTTTTTTTTCTCTCTCTCCACAATGAGTGTTTGAGGTTCTTTTTTATGGGTTCCTTTGTTTTGTGTCTGCCTGTAAGAAGACAAATCTCAAGGCTGTATAATGTATGCATTCTTTGATAATAAATGTACTTTGAACTTTGAACTTTGACTTTCAGTCATCTGTTTCTTCTGAAGGGTGCAAGCAGAACCTTACTGTGCATTTTCCAAGATTCAGCCTTGGAGCCAATAAAGATCAATATCTGGAGGTACAGATTTCACCTTTATAAGTGGTTTGGAAGTAGAATTCTCCAGCAATTGCAAACTATTGATTAGGAAGGCGTTTTAGACAGCCAATGTTAACCACCAGCTATTTCTATAGAAAATATTGTTCCTTCGTCCTCTGCATGAAAAGCATATTTTGGAAATGATGGATCTTAAAATCATTAAAGGGAAAGGGAAAATAGGAGACATCAACTTGTAAACTAAGCAATTCTTTAATTTTGTCCCTGGTTAAAGCTAGTGATGTCATGGTTACCTTTGAGCTCAACAGATGTCGAACAACATCATCCATTTTGGGCCACATTGGAACAAGGCAGAGATTCAAGTGACAGTAAAGGTAATTGAAAGGTTAAAAGCATAACTCAACCATGTGACGAGAGACCTCGACGAGGACGGTAGGGACCCAACGGCTGGGGTGTCCGAGAGTATAACTGAGACAGGATTTTGAGACTGAGATGAGAACAGGGTTCTTGACTAGATGCTAGACAAGAATCCAAATAAGATGGAAATCCAGAATGCAATCGCAGACTGAACCGGAGTTGAGCTGATGATTGAAGACCGAAACTGCTTTCAGGTATACAAATCCTGGTACCAAAACATGGCCGCCAATTAGCTGGAATCTTTAAAGGAACTGCACCAACTATCCATACTCGGGAGAATCAGTGTGTCCAAACCCCGGAAGGTGGCGCGGTCAGGCGCATACCATAACAAGCTAACCCTTTGGATGAAAACTCTGTGCCCATTACATCCTCATATCCAGAGACTTGTGAACTGATGCTTGTCCTGTCCCTATTTTATTTAATCTATCATATTTTATTTAGAGATACAGACAGCAACAGACCCTTCTGGTCCAATGAGCCCATGCGAGGAAACTGGAGCCCCTGGAGGAAACCCACACAGTTATAGGATAGTATACAAACTCCTTACAGGGACTGGCGGGATTAAACCCCGGACACTGGCGCTATAACAGTGTGACGCTAACCGCGTCGCAATACTGTAATATTAATGACCTGATTGGAAACCAGTTCAGTCCTATCTTAGATTAAGGTTGTTCTCCATAGCTAATACTTTTTGAAGTGCGCACCATTGTTTTGTTAGATGATGTTATTGGACTCGCCACATGATAATTATCCTTAATCAGCGGCAGGATCCTCACCTCAGTGTTAGAGGTCTGTCGTTTCAAGTCTTACCTAAAGGACCCAAGCACATAACTTACCGGGTATTTCAAGGCTGCACTGGAAGAGTGCTCTTCTGACCCAGTGCTGGCTCTTGAATGACTTATTAATCAAGGACACATCTCACCCCACAGCTGTACGCTTCAGATCCCATGAGATCCTTCAAGAGTTTCCCTGGGAAAGCAGGGGATTCCCTCGTTCAAAGGTTTCAAAAATTTCAAAGGTACATTTAATGTCAGAGAAATGTATACAATATACATCCTGAAATACTTCATCTTTGCAACCATCCATGAAAACAGGGAAACGGGGGAGTGCCCCTAAAGAATGAATGACAGTTAAGTGTTAGAACCCCAAAGCCTCCCTCCAGCTCCCCCCTCCCACGTGTAAGCAGCAGCAAAGCAACAATCCCCCTCCCCACCAGCAAAGAAAATGCATTTGCACTCACAACTGAGCACTCAAGCATGTAACAAAGCATCAGAAAAGACACAGACTCGCAGCACCCCAAAGACTTCTCGTTCACCTGGTATTCGACATACCACAGGCTCTCTCTCTCTCTCCTTAATAAGGGAGAAAGAGGTGTCACCGTTTCACAGCGAGAGGGGAGACATAACAAACAACTCACTGATTTACGATGTTAAAAGTCCATTGCGTCGCTTTTTCCGGGCTCTGTGCCCAAGGAACTCGGGTCTCTGGGCACACAGCTGGCAGCCAGCTGGCTGCTTTCGATCTTCCGTCTCCCACGACACACCGGATCTCTGCAGAGACACCGACCATGAGTCCGCCCGCCTCCAGAGCCACGAGATCCCGGATCGATATCATTTGCTCACAGTTATTCTTCAAGCAGCTTTAACACAGACTATCTATCAGGTGGTGAAGTATAATTTTTTTTATCTGATTGTTCGAGCAGAGCAGTAGTGTAGCGGTTCGCGCAGCACTTTACAGTACAGGTGATCCGGGTTCAATCCCCGCTGCTGTCTGTAAGGAGTTGGTATGTTCTCCCCATGACTGCGTGGGTTTCCTCTGGGTGCTCCGGTTTCCTCCCAGGGAACCTAAGACATACCAGTTGGTAGGTTAATTGGTCATTGTAAATTGTCCCGTGATTAGGCTCGGGTTAAATCGGGGGTTGCTGGAGGTTGTGGCTCGAAGTGCTGGAAAGGCCTATTCCGCGCTGTGTCTCAATAAATAAATAGTCTTGCAACATCTCTTATAGGTGGAAGTTATAAACACTGTGTGTTGGCACTCATCTGTCACTATCAACAATGGGTGTTATACGGTCACAGTTCTGTACAAACATCTTTTGTAGAGAAGGCCAATGTGACAAGATAAATTAATTCTGAGGGCCATTCATGTGGAACAAGTTTTATTTCAATGATACGTAATCAAATACTGATATTGTTAGTCACGCACACAAATGAAGAAATTCTGAAGTTTATTAACAGCATTGTTTCTTCTCAGTTTGCTCCCAAATGCTTCCCTGATTTAAAATGTACTGATTTCACGGCTGTTTTGTACAGTGCTGTGCAAAAGTCTCAGGTACATGCTATATATTTACAGTAGCTCGGGTGCCTAAAGACTTTTACACAGGTCTGTAGTAATTTTACGTGTTGCACTGTACTGCTGCCGCAAACAAAAAAACAAATTTCATGACGTATGTGAGTGATGATAAGCCTGGTTCTGATTTGGGTCTCTGTTGTGGACTGAGAGTGGGAAAGGGGCAGCGAGAGGGGGATCATGATTGGGGAAAGGGGAAGGGAGAGGGGAGGAAGTGGGAAGCTTCAGAGAGACGTTCTGTAATGATCAATAAACAAATTGCTTGGAATCAAATGATCTTGCTTGGTGTCTCAGGACTGGGTGCACCTGCACCCGCGTCACCCCTGCCCCTGGCACTCCTCCTCTGCCATCTGTCCCACACCCCTCCACCCTTGCCATTCCTAGCATCCTTTGCACTGACCAGATGTACAAACTTGCTCTCTCGCTCTCTGCTCCACATCCCCTTAAATATATATATATATATATATACACACACACACGATTGTCATAGACAGGGGTAGTAATGGGAACAAGCTCCCACTACCTATTAAATGCTCCCAGTGGCGTGCACCTCAAACAGCTCCTGACAACCAGCTCCTGGCCTTCACATGTGGCTTAGATACTAAGCCCAGCAGAACTGTTTCTACTGACAGGATAAGGGGAAAAGGTGGGTTACTGGTGCCTTAAAGCCAGTCGCTTCGAGCAGATGGGGCTCGTCGACTGTGGTTGGCAGCTCATCTCGGAGAAGGAAAACTCTGATCTCAAACCTCCACTACCTTTTGGCTATACCCTCTCATGGGGTAGGCTTCGGCAGGAAAGCCTAAGGGAAAAATCTGGAGCTGGAGTCCCTGTATTGAGTTCAACGCTGACTGGCAACTCCTGTGACGCTTCTGGTGCCAAACTACATCGGTCTCTGCTGTTCCTTTGGGTTCATCAGATGTGTGGAGAGGGCGAGCTTGTTACATGGCAACAGCTTACTCTCCATATTGTACTGACCTGGCTTGGGTACCTGGACAGCTAGGACACAGTATCCATGGTCAAATCTGAATGACGGAGGCCTCACTGAGAGAGAGAGAGAGAGAGAGAGAGGGGAACTATTGTGGTTTTTAAAGTAATCACTCCTTTACAAACTAATTACACCTCTGTTAAGGTACAGTTATTGGATTGGCAATAATTACTTTCATTTCTTTAAATAAAAATCCTCCCATTGTCTCTCCCATCTCCTCTTCAAATTGTGTTTAGGCTCTTACATTTGTATTTATTTCTTAACCAAATAATCACCCATTTATGATAGGATTAAGTTCCTTTTATGGTACTTTGTTCTATATGTTTGCAATTATAAATTTGATTCTGGAATTGTTCCATAGGACTGGAAAATTGCAGATGTCACTTCACTCTTAAAGAAGGGAGGGAGGCAGAAGAAAGGAATTTATAGGCCAGTTAGCCTGGCCTTAGTGGTTGGGAAGATGTTGGAGTCGATTATTATGGAAAGTGTCTCAGGGTACTGGAAGGGACATGATAAAATTGGCCAAAATAACCATGGTTTCCTTAAGGGGAAATCTTTCCTGACAAATCTGTTGGAATATTTGAGGAATTAACAAGCCGGATAGACAAAGGAGAATTGGTGGATATTGGGTACTTCGATTTTCAGAAGACTTTTGACAAGGTGCCACACATGAGGCTACTTAAGGTAAGAGCTCGTAGTATTACAGGAAAGATACTAGCATGGATAGAGGTTTGCCAAATTGGCAGGAGGCAAAGTTTGGGAACTTTGTTGGCTGTCAGTGTCCAGTGATGTTTCACAGTGTTCGGTTTTGAGATCTGGTTCTTTTTACATTATATGTCAATGCTTTGGATGACAACATTGATAGCTTTGTGGCCAAGCTTATGGATGATATGATGGTGGGACAAGTAGTACTGAGGAACCAGGGAGATCGCAGAAGGACTTAGACAGATTAAGAGAAAGGGCAAAGAAGTGGTAGATGGAATAGTGTTGGGAAGTGTACAGTCATGCACTTTGGTAGAAGGAACAAAAGCATAGACAATTCTCTAACTGGGCAGAAAATTCAAAAACCTGAGGTGCAAAGGGACTTGGGAGTCCTTGTGCAGGATTGTCTGAATGTTAATTTGCAGGTTGAGTCTGTGGTGAGGAAGGCAATTGTGATGTTAGCATTCATTTCACAAGCACTGGAATATAAAAGCAAGGATGTAATGTTGAAGGTTTATAATGCACTGATGAGGCCTCACTTGGAATATTGGGAGCAGCTTTGGGCCTCTTATCTAAGAAAGGATGTGCTGACATTGGAGAGGGCTCTGTGGAAGTTTAGGAAAATGATTACAGGAATGAAACAGTTATCATATGAGGAGCATATAATAGCTCTGGGCTTGTAACCACTATAGTTCAGAAGAATGAGAAGGGTTCTCATTGAAAGCTATTGAATTTTTGAGGGCATAGGTGGAGTGGATGTGGAGAGAATGTTTCCCATGGCATAGGAGTCTAGGGCCAGAAGGCACAGCCTCAGAATGGAGGGATGTCCATCTAGAACGCAGATGAGGAGGAATTTTTTAGCCAGCGTGTGATCAATTGGTGGAGTTTGTGGCCACAGGTGGCTGTGGCTGCCAGGTCATTGGGTGTATTTAAGGCAGAGCTCAATAGAATTTTGATTAGTCAAGGCATGAAAGTTTACGGAGAGAAGGCGGAGCAATACAGCTGAGAGGGAAAATGGATCGGCCATGATGAAATGATGGAGCAAAGTTGATGGGCAGAATGGCATAATCATGCTCTTATCTCTTATGGTCTTATGGAAAAGAATTCTGATATTCTCTCATTCTTGTGTAACCATAAAGCTTACAAAGAAAAATTATTAAACATTTCATATTGGCAGAAATCACTTATGGTTGGTATTTTGTGGAATGTGTTCACAAGTACAATCTCTACTTGTACTTACACAGAAGAGATGAAAGGATTTTAAGTAAATGTGAATTACCTTTCAGATTTTGCACTGCTATTGAAGGGATTGTATAATACAGCTCTAAACAACAGAACACCACCCTTGTTACTGTTTATGGATGATAACTTGCTTTGCTTTCCTCTTGGCTGGTTGGCTGTCCAATCACAAGAAACCACCATCATATCCAAGTGTTTTCGGATCAAGATCCTGACAAAATCTGAACCAGCGGAGTTTATTTTCACTTGCTATTTTCAACAGATATTGTCTCCAAACTCAGGTCTTCTCAACTTGCTGATAAGTTTCCAACAGCAAAATGCAAACCAGAATTAATGGCGGAACATTGAAGCGTCTTCAAGCTGAGCAGCACCTGTGGAGAGAGAAACTTGTGCTTTATGTCAAGTACCCACTAATGAAAGATTAATGACCTAATGCAAAGTTCTGTCTTTGTCTCCATAGGTGTTGCCTGATTGGTTGAGGAGTTCCCGTATAATCTGTTTTTTGTTACAGGAAGACTGCTTACTGAAGGTGGTCGAGAGAGTTTAAAAACAGGATGTCAGGCAAGTTCAAAGCCACAATGGGTGCAGAGGGCAGCTCCTCCTGTTTAACAAGTCAAACCAAGCAGCTTAATCGAGCGGATCAGGAATACAGTCCATCACTGGTGAACCAGTGGGCCCCCTAGCTATGTGCTCGTTATGGCCAGATTGGAGACTTGCTGAGTCAGGAAGAAACGTATGTTCTGTGAGATGGAGTCCACAGGCTGTGCATTTTGCAAAGCTGCACTGTTCACACAGCAGTAAGCATTAAAACTATGTACTGTATGAAGATCTTCCTGATTTCTAACACCAATATATATTATGAAGCTCAGTTCCAGTGACCTCGTTATAGGATAGATGTTGAAGCTTTAGAGAAAGTGTAGAGGAGATTTAATAGGATGCTGTCTGGATTAGAGAGCACTTCTTATGGGGAAAGGTTGAGTGAGCTAGGGCTTTTAACTTTGGAGGAAAGGAGGATGAGAGGCAACTTGTCAGAGATGTATATGATTATAAGAGACACGGACAAGTAGACAGCCAGTGGATTTTTCCCTAGAGTGGCAATGGCTTGCTTCAGAGGACATCCTTTTAAGTTGAGTGGAGGAGATCCCAGAGGTAGCATTTTCACACAGAGAGTGACACAAGTCTGGAACGCACTGCTGTGGGTGGTAGTCGTAAATGGTAGTACATCGGAGGCATTTATGGGACTCTTGGAGGGACGCATGGATGAAAAAAATGGAGGGTTATGGGGATATGTAGAGAGGGAAGGTTTGGATTTGTTGTGGAGAGGGTCAATTCAGTGTAGACTAGATGGGCTAAAGGTCCTGTTTCTGTTCTGGACTTTTCTATGACTATATAAAAAGGTCACCGCAACGTGATGGGCCAAAGGTCTGATGCTTTGATGCTCTGTTCTGTGTTTTAATTTCTTACACCTAGGTAGGCATCAGTAGCATGTGGTATTTTCTGCTCCAGGGACCAACGACTAAACCTGACCTGTGCGGGTACTGTTCAGTGAGTCAACCTGGGCACAAAGAAATGGAATTACTGGGAGAGAAGGTGGAAAGTAAAGGCCCAGTTCAATTTCATTATCACCTGTAGCATCTAATGATTAGAATAATGCAGAGTGTGCATTGAAAGGAAGACGTTTTCAAATCAGTATCAAGCAGAAATTTGATAGTGTAAGGCTGCTTGATTACACTATCAGCTACGGAACTTGGAGTACAGCATCAAATCTGCTCACAGCGACAGTCTGGCAAAGACTAGGTGGCGATTCCCGCACAAGGCTCCTTCCAAACAGGAACCATCATGTGCATTCTGGGAGGAAATTCAGTACGATGAGTGATTTTTGAGCTAACGGTCGGATTTCGGTATGTAGAAATTTTTCGAGCACAGAATTGAGAGCACGATCTGAAAATGTGTGTGAAGTCGGCAAGAAGGGCGGTAAAAGAACAATTGAGCATAGAATTACAGAAGAAGAGGCAGGTGGCAGATGCAGATTAGTATGGAATTGTTAAAGTCTTTGAAAAACAAGGAATAGGATTATGCACAATGAAGAGTTGTTGAAATCATCATTATTATGTGCTGCGTCTTCTGACATGGGCAATCGTGGTCTATGATCAAAATTGCTCTTGGCAAATTTTTCTACAGAAGTAGTTTGCCATTGCCTTCTTCTGGCCATTGTCTTTACAAGATGGGTGACCCAAGCCATTATCAATACTCTCCAGAGATGGTCTGCCTGGCGTCAGTGGTCACATAACCAGGACTTGTGATATACACTGGCTGCTCATACGACCATCCACCACCTGCTCTCATGGCTTCACGTGACCCTGATCGGGGGTAGGGGGGGGAGTAAACAGGTGGTACACCTTGTCCAAGGGTGATCTGCAGGCTAGCGGAGTGAAGGAGCACCATTCACCTCCTTTGGTAGAGACGTATCTCAACCCCACCATCCGCAGTGTTGACACAATGATATATAAAAACCCAGCGATTCAAACCCTTAATTCTCTGAGGGAGAAGCTGAAGGGATATAAAACATCTTGAACTTTGAAAATCATGGCGTAGGGTACAAGAGCAAAGAAGTAATAATAAAGTGAACTCATAGTAATTAGGGTCTATATTTGCCTTACTGTTAGCATAATGACCTTGGAGTGAAATATTTGTTTAACTATCAGTTTGGTTTGTCTGAAAGCGGATTTACATTGAGATTGTGCATTTAAAGCCCCACTCTGAGATTTCAGCTCACAGAATAGCCTGATGTTCAGTGGCAGGACTGAGTAACTAGGACAGTTTCACAAGTGTCTGGTCAACTGAATTGTTCCTCATAAACACACTGTAGTGAAGGTCTGTTCAATGCTCTGAATATAATGAAATCTCTCAGATATAATATGCACCACTTAATTTGATATTTCTGAAATAAAAACAAGCTTCCTCTATAACCACATTCACAGAGCCCTCCCTTAACAGTGAAGTCCCAGAAAAAAATACCTCCTATTAAACATATTTCCTTCCACCATCATTCTTGTGCTATTGACACCACCCCTTGTGGCCCCCACAATAACAAAACTCTATCTGAAACTTTGTTTCTGCAGGTGGAAGTGATTGCCTTACCCGTAATCAGAGAGAAAAAAATTAAACGTATAGAAGATCTCGACCATTGTGAGCCAGTGTCTACAACAGGGTTCATGTTTCTTGTCTGAGTCTTTCCATTCACGGTACTTTGAATGGCTGTCAGAGGATCAATCAGACCCTGTATCTGAGTTTCTAATTAGGAAATTCTTATTTATTAGGGTACCTAGGGGTTGAAGATTTTTCTATCCCAGTTCTTTGGGTTTTATGGTAACTGAGGAGGCCCGTGTAAGAGTTGAAATTGCTGCCACAGGCAAGAAAGACTTTGCTTCATTGGATGGATGAATGGATGATTTGGGATATTATATATTCCTTCTGATCTGTGTGCGTTGCCTCCAGGGTTCCCACAGCAGCGACTTGAGATGTTCAGTGCCTTCCTGGCCTTTCTCCATTTTGAGCAGTCACAGGACAGGGATTCCCATTACTCTGCGAGGATGTTACAGTTCATTCAGAGAGAATGTGAGAAGACGTTCTCTTGTGTAGGGTTCTCAGTAATATTAACTGTAATGTTAACTGTTAACTGCTGATTATAAATTGGCTTCTCTGAGGTGCTATAATGAAATGGCTTCTTTGTAATGTTAACTATGAGGCAATGTTCTCTGTAGCTGAAATGTTTGGGTTATAGTTATAGGTAATGGAGGAACTACCCAATGGAAGCTATGTTATTCTATCTGTATGTGTGAGAACCTGAGTCAGTGCGCGGGCTTTTCAGGAGGAGAACCGAAGAGGAAGGACGTGCTGGACGTGCTCTGGTCGACCACCGTGGTTGGTCCCAGGTGGCGGGTCGAGGAAGTCGGAAGAGATTGAATGGTGGAACAAAGACCCTGTTAACTGAGCTCCAACGGTTGTGCACAAAGTGGTTGAACTCTGATAAGTTTGGCGTCTTTTACTTTCCTTTTATATTGTATCTCTATTAATTACATAGTTCCAGTAAGATCTATAAAGTGTAATCTGTAAATCGTACATTGTGCGCTGTCTGATATTTTATGTGCGAGTTTGTACCAGGGTGCATTACACAGCAACTACGCAAATGTGAGACACGGTTTGGCGGGCAGACAGGGTTTCCCCTAGACAAACACGAGCCGATAGCCCTGAGCATTACATTTGTAATCTTCCTCGAAACCCCCTGTGATATTGGTGCTTATTTTGTGAGTTTAGTGTAGGGTACTGCGGTGATGTGGCTTACTCATCAGCACTTTTTAAAGGTGATATGAGCCTCGCAGTTGAAGATGCTGGCCAGGGGGTGGACACTGTTGTTCAGTTGCTGATCCTAACAACGGTTTAAGACGGCACTGGTGATGCCCAGCGATTACTCATCGGCGGCAAATTACAAAACAAAGAACGTTACTAAACACCTTATTAATAACACTTTATTAACAATGATCTCCCATAAGAATGCAGAGGCGCACAGAGGCAAGGCTAAGCGAGTAGAGGTGGAAGTGGGAGGAGGCGGAGGCAAGAGCAAGGAAAGTCCCAATGTCTGGTCGAGTTAGGTGCCGGACTGAATTCGAAAGGTCGGGCCACGGGCTGAATCATGCCGCCAGGGTCCAGGCCCCAGAGCTGCCCGAGAGCGAGGAACGAACCAGTGTTTGGACAACTTAAGCACCAGGCCAGAATGAAAGGTCAGGATGCCAGGGCTGGAGGTGAGGAGATGGCCAGTTGTACTCGCTGTTCCGCGATGTTTACTCAGCTCTGCGCTGAACTGAGGCTGCGATCTGCTCTGGCTGCGGTGACGACTGACTCTGCATCTCTTGCAAAACTTCAGTTCTGAACGCTATGTGCTTACTCTTATTGTTTGTGCATTATTTTTTCTCTCTGCGCATTGGTGTTTGATGGGCTTTTTAAAAATTGTTTTTATTCAGGTTTCTTTGTTTTGTGGCTGCCTGTAGGAAGACAAGTCTCAAAGTACATGATGCATATATACTTTGAACTTTGAACCTTTGAACTTTTGATTTGGAGGGTTATTTGATGATATTTTTCCAGCACTTTGAGGTGCTCGCTGTAGCTTATCCATGGTTGTAAAGCACACAGGAGGCTGGGGATTCATCGCTGTGTGGCAGACCATAAGCTCACTGTCAGGTTCAAGGTGTTGTTCTTCGAGCAACCTTCTCCTTAGTTAACTAGCATTCTAGAGGCAGTGGTGAATCATGTCAGTGATGCCTGCCTTGGGGATACAATATTATGCAATAGTCTTAGGCACATGTAAAAAAAAAATCTGTAAAGCGAAGATGCTTTCAAAAATAACAACATGAAAAATTTCTAAATATCAGAAAAATTTTAATAAGGAGCAATAAACAGCAAAAAACTAAATCAAATCAATATTTGGTGTGATCACCCTTTGCCCTTAAAGCTGCATCAATTTTCTCAGGCACACTGTCTTGCAGTTTTGTAAGAAAATCGGCCGGTAGGTTGTTCCGAGCATCTTGGAGAACTTGCTACAGTTCTGCAAAATTTGGCTGTCTTGCTTGCTTCTGTCTCTGCAGGTACTCTCAGACAGCCTCGATGATTTTGACATCAGGACGCTATGCAGGCTATACCATCTGAAAACATATTTAAAAATTTAGTGTGCCTAAGTCTTTTGGACGGTACTATATGCTGCTAAAATTCTTTTCCTTCCACAATTCCCTCACTGTTTTGTTCTTCCCTCTCATCTCAGATGGAGAGTTGGATGCTGAGAGATTTATATGCTAACATAATCAATCACTCTGCAGAGGGTATTATAATGCACGACTTCCTGATCTTCCTGTGCTTGCTGCTCCTCGGAGTTGTTTGAATAAGAGTTACGTCTCATCTCTCTCTAGTCAAGTATGACAGAACTCTTTGCTCTTTTGACCGGCCCATTGATTTGCCTGCACATTGCGGGATAATATTCTAATGTTTTTAACCTGCATTGCACCACATTACTTCTCCGGTAATTGAAGCAACTTTGAAAAATCGAAATATTCTGAGTGGTAAATTGAAATATTCTGCATGGATGAAATAATCTTTAATGATTTTATTTGACTGCTGATCATGTTAGTTAATTGAATTGAATTGGATTGCTTTCCTTTGTACACTCTGCACCTGGATTTGTATCACATTAACACTTCTTCCTCAGGGGAACAAAACTATAAATGAATAAACCTCTCAGATTAAAACTCTCAATTTTAAGTAATACATATGCAGATTTTAACGTCAGTTTACCATTCTAATGGATATGTTTTACCAAATAATGGAAACATGAGGGGGCATAATGAGGAAAGTACAGAGGTAAACTTTTTACACAGAGAGAGATGAGTGCATGGAATGTGCTGCCACGAACAGTAGTAGAGGCAGATACATTGGTCATTATCATGATATATAGGCATCCGTTAGTCTCATGAGACCATGCATTTGCGTCTTGGAAGGTTTCCAGGGCGCAGGCCTGGGAAAGGTTGTATGGAAGACCAGCAGTTGCCCATGCTGCAAGTCTCCTCTCTCCACGCCCCCAATGTTGTCCAAGGGAAGGGCATTAGGACCCATACAGCTTGGCATCCGTGTCGTTGCAGAGCAATGTGTGTTTAAGTGCCTTACTCAAGGACACACACGCTGCCTCAGCCAAGGCTCGAACTAGCGACCTTCAGATCACTAGACGAACGAACGCCTTAGCCACTTGGCCACGCGCCAATGCGTCATTATCATTATATGCCATGTCATATGACGTGGGTGGTCATGGTTTATCCATGACCATGATTGTTCTTGGCAAATTTTTCTCCAGAAGCAGTTTGCCATTGCCTTCTTCTGGGCGGTGTCTTTACAAGATGGGTGACCCCTGCCATGATCAATACTCTTCAGAGACTGTCTGACTGGCGTCAGTGGTTGCATGACCAGGACTTGTGATCTGCACCAACTCCTCATACGACCATCCACCACCTGCTCCCATGCCTTCACATGACCCTGACTGGGGGAAGATAAGCAGGTGCCACACCTTGCCCAAGGGTGACCTGCAGGCTAGCAGAGGGAAGGAGTACCTTATACCTCCTTTAGTAGAAACATATCTCCACCCTGCCACCAGGACTAGTTGGACCAAATGGCCCGTTTCTGTGGTGGATGTTTTGCATGTGTTAGCTATCCAGATATCACAAAGGCACTTCTTTAGGAGCTCATCTTTTGGCAATAGGAAATTCTATTCTGTGCCAGGTGTGGTGGTGATGGTGGTGGTGGGGGTGGGGGTGGGGGTGAGGAGGGTGGGCAGTGGAGGGATGGTGATGCCAACTCCCTGGATTAAACTTCTCATTCCAGCTCCAGTCTTCAGCTGACAGCTCAGCTCCCGATACCACAGGATGGCAAATTGAAGACAGAAAACTGCAGTCAAGGTGGTCAATCACCTCTGTGGTATACCTCACCGAAAGTCTTTTGCATTTAAAGCACTAGCATTCAAATACAATGAAAATTATTGAAACCACTAGTGTAAACATATCACAAAATAAGCTCAGTTTACCTTTAATCAATAACCACTTCTTCCCATTCTGGGAACCTGAGCCAGGATATGGACAGATTTCCGAGTCTTATGGCAGAGACTCTGTGAGGCAATAGGTGCTGTTACCAGCTTGGGATTGAACCAGCGCTGGGCACTGGGGTTCGCATATTAAGTCCTGGCATTAAAACTTGGGCCAGGGATGAAGATCTTGTCCAAGTTTTCAATTAACTTAAAGAGACAAGTGCTGAGTTTTTGCTTCTGTTGGGAATACATTTTTAGAAAACTGTGTTTGCTACACCCTGATTATAAGTTCATCTGCATCCATAAGTAGTTTTTTGAAGATTAAAGTTTCATTGCCAATTACAAAGTTCAAAGTAAATTTTATTATCTAAGTACTCATATGTCACCATATACAACTCTGAGATTCATTTTCTTGAGGGCAGACTCAACAAATCTAAAGAATAATAACTATAACAGAATCAATGAAAGACCTCCCAACTAGGATGTTCATCCAGTGTGCAGAAGGCAACAAACCATGTAAATACAAAAAGACAAAATAATAATAATAAATAAATAAGCGATAATTAATAAGACCATAAGATGAAGAGTCATTGAAAGTGAGTCCATTGGTTGTGGGAGCATTACAATGATGGGGCAATTAAAGTTGAAGTGAAGTTATACCCTGTGGTTCAAGAGTCTGCTGGTTGAGGGGTAGTAACTGTTCCTGAAGCTGGTAGTGTGAACCCTAAGGCTCCTGCTCCTTCTTCCTGATGGCGGAGGTGAGAACAGAGCCAGTATTTTATTCTCACTGACAGAGGTCCCGATCCCCATCTCATCTGACAGGGATCCCAATCAGGTGGTGGGGAACCCTGATGGTTGATGCTGCTTCCCTGTGATAGCGTTTCATGTAGATGTATGCTGACGTCTTTCATCTGACGGAGTGGTGTAAGGGCATCGACCTGGTCCTTAACACTTCTAAAACAAAAGGGATGATCATTGACTTCAGGAAATCAAAGGACAGAGTACACACCCCGCTCCATATACATGGAGAGGTAGTGGAAAGTGTGGAAAACCTAAAGTTCCTTGGAGTTATGTTGTCAAAACAGCTGACATGGACCGCCAACACCCCGTTGCTTGTAAAAAAAAGGCACAACAAAAACTCTTCTTCCTCAGAAAGCTGAAACAGGCCAAACTCCCACAAAAGCTGTTGCTTAACTTCTACAGAAGCACAACTGAAACCATCCTGACATGTAAATAATGTGTGTTCCCCATTGGAGCCAACGGTATGCAACTTATGCTTCTGTTTCAGGGATGCTGGCATGTTAGTTCACATATCCTTGGAGAATTTTGTGGAAGCAGAATGAATGTGTTCCTCCAGTCCCATGTGGTGCCTTTTTTAAGTTTCAGAAGCATTTAGGGGCTGCTGCCAAGGAGACCTTGGGTTTTGTCCCAGGTCTGAGGTTTAAGATGATGATCAGTTTCATCTGATGTGGTTGAGGTTCACCATTGATAACTGCATTCGTAGTGAGGTGGCTCCACATACATGGGATGTAATAGCAAGGAAGACTGAGAATGTACCAGGGCAATGGCGAGCCCTTATCTGACCTTATCCCTCCTGAGACTGGATTTGTTATGGACTAATTAATTCGAGTCACAGTGTGCATGCCATCATGAAGTAAACATTGACTGGAGACATACTTGTACAGGCATCTCAATTTGGGGCAATCCACTCACTATCGATCGAGTCAAAGCTCTAGTGAGGTTGAAAAAGTCAATTTTCTTCCATTTTCTTGGAGTTTGTTGCAGAATGAAACTTCTAAATGGTGAGAATCCATGCTGGGATTTGGGAACAACTCTTCAGCTGCTGGGAAGAGGCATTTGAAGGTAACCCTGGCTTTTCTCTAATTACCACAGTCAGAAACATCTCCTTTCTTGAGGATTGGGCTGATAATGGTATCTCCGAAGTCCCCCACACACGCCCCTCTTTCCAGATGTGAATGATGCAGTTCTGCATTTATGACTCCTGACTGCTGGGTTTTAGAGATTCAGGGGATATAGTTTTCTGCTGAGACCTTGTTGCTTTATAGATAGCAAGTGGCTTTTTCTACTTATTGTTCAACAGGAATGGCAGCAAGGTAGATCCAAGTAGATGGAGTCAAGGACTCTCACATCAAGGACAGAGCCCTGGCCGAGGAGAACCTCAATATGTTCCTCCAGCAAGATTTGGAATGTATTAAGATGATTGATTTCAGATGATGAGATACATTTTTAAAATTGCTACAGATAGCTTACACTGAAACCCAGAGCTCCTGATGAGGTTTGATGAGTCCTGATGAAGGGTCTTGGCTCGGACCATTGTCTCTTTATTCCTTTCCATAGTTGTTGCCTGACCTCCAGCATTTTGCGCCTGTTATTTAGCTAAGCCTCACAAGGTTTGCTCAGGCAATCTAATGAGACTTCTGGAGACTTACATTCCAATAGTTTTGGTATTTATGGTAATTATTGAAAGCTTGATAATTTTTTCTTCAGTGCTATGTCAAATTTCTTCACCCAAGCAAGCAATGTAATCCTACACGAGAGGTTCTTAACCTTTTTTATGCCATGGACCCCGTTGGCAGGCCGGTGAAATCTACGGATCACTTCTCAGAATAATGTTTTTTAATATATACTATAAATAGGATACAAAAGAATCTCATGATATTGAAATACAGCTTCTCAAAATATTAAAAAAAGACAAATTTGTGATACAGTGATATATGTGCATTAAATAACAAGGCTATATATTTAAAATGTAGGCAGTTTAAAATTAAGTTTTATTTTTTAAGGACATATCAGTGTGAAGACTGTTGTTGCTTAGCTTGAATAAGAGGGGTGGGTCTTTGGCAAAGTGACAAGCATATAATTTTGGACATCCATTCTCAGGGAGCTGACCAGCTACGTTGCAGGAGCGTCTTCAGACAAGAAGACTGCGATCACATTCAACCTAGCAGTGGATCTAATAACTATCATAATTTAAAAGTAGTGATGAGTGTGCCATAAGCGATATTTTGAGATATTTGTGACAACTGCAATGTGATATGAAAACATCTGTGATTTCTGTTGGTGGCCAAGTCACAGGTACTGCTAACACTACTGTGGTTTGTTGCCTGCATTCATAATTCAAGGAAATGCTAAATTTCAGTTCAAGGTTACTGAAAATAAAGACGTAAATGTTTTTCCCAATCAAGTTCATGGACTCCCTGGACTTTATCTACGGATTCCTCCATGGACCCCAGGTTGGGACTCTGGCCTAGACAATGTCAAACACATCCTGAGAATCAATAAAAGTATGATTCTGCTCTGAAACTCCCAGTGTCTCCTGGTTTAGTGTGGAATAACTTAGTTCTCCTTTTATTCTGAACTCCTTCTGAAATGGGGAGCAGGGAAAGTGGGGAAGAGCTTGATTTAGTTTTAAAGCTGGGAGGCTTTGAATGCTGACATTGAATTAAAATGAAATTCAGTTTCCTCTTATGGCTATTTTGTACTTCTCTGAAGAAAGATCACTTAGATAAACCAAATAATAAATCTTATACTGTACGTTCTGCAAGAGTAGTCAGTCGGCCTGCGCAGTAACTGCCGGTGGGAGAAAGTCCTGTGATGACAGAGATTATGTTATCACCCATGATTCAGCTAGTTATGACCAAAGCAGCTTTTCATGAGAAGAGCCATATTTTGCCTTTTCCTTCCTTTTTTTTTTAAAAAAGAGCTCCTGAAGCTGATCTCTACTTGAGTTTGAACGAGCATGGTTATAATGCATTGTGACATTTGGTGCTAATCGCAGCCAGAGGCATATCTTGCTCTCAGCATAACAGGACATGCTTCAGAAAGTGGAACAGGAAGAATGACTTGCAGTGTTTGTTAACCCAGCTTCTAAACAAAAACCTGCCTGTGGGCATCAGTTCATGGGGTAGGCTTACAATTCAGAGAACACTCATCACACAATCTCCTGTTGGAGAAGGTTCTCACGGAATGTCTCCTTCGCTTAAGGAGGTAAAGTCTTTCCTGGGGTTGTGTTTCATCGCTGTTGCTTGCTTTCTTTTCTTTGTTAAATATCTGAGGAGCGTTCCCCTCCAAGACCTTTAACTGAAAAATAAGATTAAAGAATTATTATGTGAAATTATAATCAAGGCATACTGGTGGATAGATTTATGAAAAAAATTGTCAGATTCCTTTGAGGTAAAATAAAGTTGAACGCGTTAGCTACAGTTCCAGCAGTATTAAGTTCCTATGTCTGTGGCCCAGAGATGAAGCTCCAGCTAATGTAGTTATGGTGAGAATCACCCTCCCTAACTTGAGTTAGTTATTAGTAAAAAGACAATGCTGGATAAGATGGCTGGTAATTAAAAAAGACTCCAAAGTAATGTAAGTGGAGAAGGACATCTCGTGAATGGGAACATGATAAGGCATGGAAATTGAAAAGAAGTACGGCGAAATTGGGGCGGCACGGTAGTGTAGTGGTTAGCACAACGCTTCTCAGTACAGGCAAACTGAAGTTCCTGCTGCTGCCTGTAATGAGTTCTTATGCTCTCCCCGTGACCATGTGGGTTTCCTCCAATTTTCTCCTACGGTCCAGAGATGTACCAGTTGGTAGGTTAATTGGTCGTTGTAAATTGTTCTGTGATTAGGTTTGGGTTAAATCGGGGGATTGCTGGGTGATGTGGCTCGAAGGGCTGGAAGGGCCTTTTCCGCGCTGTATCTCAGTAAATAAACAAAAAAATAAATGAACAAATGAATGAATAATAATGCCATTTTATACAACTTCCACCAGTCTAATAATGTCCCATGCTACATCACAGAAGTATTATCAAACAAAATATAATAAAATGTAACTTGATTAGGCAGAGTGCCAAAGGTTACGGGGAGAAGGCAGGAGAATGGGATTGAGAGGGATAATAAATCAGACACAACCAAATGGTGGGGCACACTTGATGGGCTGAATGGCCTAATTCTTTCCCTATGCCTTATGGTCTTACAACAGGGAGTCACATTAGAACAGATGTGGACAGGCTACCACCAGCATGTAAAATGAGAGAATTATTCAAATGTTTCAAAGAAGGGAAGAGAGGTGGAAAGGAGGAGGTTTTGAGGAAGGAGGTTTCGAAACATAGGGGGTAGTAGCTGAAGTGTAGCTAATGATGTAGCATTGAAATTCCAGTTTAATGAAAGGTGGGAACTAAAGGAGAACAGGGATTTCTGAAGACTGTGGGTGAGGAGGTAAGGACAGGGCCATGCCGAAGGTCGGGAGAAGGAGTGGGAACCAGAGACACTCAGTACCCTCCAATCCAATCATTATTGATTATTTTCAACTGAATACTGTAATGCATTGAATCTGTCAAATCCAATAATGCAAGGAAAATAAAATGCAAGGTTAGTTACAAAGAAGTCAAAGGGGATGTGAAAAAGAATAAGGTTTTGGACTACAATGAAATGAGGGGGAATGGGACTGATGGGTTACAGGGTCAGCAGAAACCTGATGAACCAAATGGTCTCCTCTTGTATTGTAATGACTAGGTTATATTGGTCCTTCTGGACCAACATGCTTGACTTCAAGCAAAGCATTTTGGCCTCACAAAACTCATAGAGCTGAATGGATTTTGTAAGAAGTCACGTGGCAAAAAATATTGGCAGAGTAAGCTCCTGGATTTGATCTCCTGATTAGGAGGAGGACAAACCTCATGGCGTCCCACAAACCATGACAAAGGCAAATGTTTGATGACCAAATGGAAAGTAAAAATCTTTCCTGTGTCCAACTATCACTATCGGAAATAAGCAACACCATAATGGTGCGTGGGCCAATCCACTTAGATGCCTCCAATGTAATTATCTGGCTTAAATGTCTAGATATGATGATGGCTAGCACAGTTTTAAGGTGCTTGGAAGTAGGTACAGAGGAGATGTAAGGGGTATATTTTTTTACGCAGAGAGTGGCGAGTGCGTGGAATGGGCTGCCGGCAATGGTGGTGGAGGTGGATATGATAGGGTCTTTTAAGAGACTCCTGGACAGGTACATGGAGCTTAGAAAAATAGATGGCCATGGGTAACCCTAGGTAATTTCTAAGGAAGGGACATGTTTGGCACAGCTTTGTGGGCCGAAGGGCCTGTATTGTGCTGTAGGTTTTCTATGTTTCTATGTCAAATCTTCATCGATCCTTACACCTATATTAGTCTCACTAAAGAAGAAGTGGTAAAGTTTCTGAAGAAAGTCTGTCATTGACGCTACAGCATTTTGCATTTGCTGCATAAATTCAAAGCCACCTTTCCTGTTTCATTGCTTAAAACAAGTGGAAATCAGAACTGAAAATAATGGAAATTTATAAGCCACAAGCAAAGAGAAGCACCAATCAAACTAGCTAATGAAAAGAGACAATAATGAAAAAAAGACAAAATAGGTTATGAATAAATTAGAGAAGATGGATAATTAATGAAATTGTCCAGAGAAAGTTTGCCCTCTTTGACATTAAGAAGTACGGATTTTACAATGATGGTTAAATTGATGCTATTTTGGATCTTTTAAGATTTTTAAAAAAGTATTTACTTCCAGGCCTTAGCTCAGCTCAAGCTAGAGTGAATATATTCTTCACAGGGAGTTTCCAAGCTGCCTTCTGACAGCTAAGCGAGTGCAATTTATGTTTCTCTCTGGATTTTCCAGCAGCAAGTTTATCTCCTTGTTCTCCCATACCTGTTCTGTTTTTTTTTGTGTCTGAAAGCATCTTGAAAAGCACTCAGAAAATGTTTAAATGACAAATTCAACTAATCTTCCACACTTAAAATAGTTTTTTTTTCACTGATTTAGGAAAATTAAGGATAGGTAGAAATAAAGAGAGGGAAAATCAAATGAGAGTTTTACTCATGTAATTAGAAATGTCAAATCTATTCTTTATTATCTTAAAAGCAGATCTCTGAGGGTATTTTTCTTGACAGGCAAACAAAATAAATCTCAAAAGCAAACAGAGCAAGTTAACTACATCACCCGTGATTATATTTACTCTTTGACTTCAAGAAACAAACTTTACCGCTTATGTTGTCCAGCTGTAATACTTACTGTAATGTTAACCATAGCTTTCTGCTGGTAATAACAGCACTAATTCATACATTAAACCAGCTTAGAAGTGGAATGGTAAATTGAGAAGTAGTGTGAAGTACATTCTGATTACACTGGACAACAAAGGTTTTGCTTCCTGAATACTTTCGAATGTAGCTTATAGATTTTGAACTGCTGATCTTGAAAATCTCCATGAAATTTTCCTGTCATGCACCATTTCTTTGAAATTGCCTTTATTTGTTATTCCAATTCATAATTCAAGTCAGAATAATGAATGCCAAGATTAAGAAAGGCATTTTTGTTGGTCCACAAATCAAACAGATCATCATTGACAGGCAACTCGAAAAATGTCTAGTGGGACCGGAGAAAATCACATGGAAGGCATTCATGGATGTTGTTGAAAATCTTCTTGACAGCTCGAGAGCACCAAACTACATGCAGCTGGTTGACAACATGCTTCAAGCATACAAAACCATGAAGTGCAACATGCCACTGAAGGTTCATTTTCTGCATTCCCATTTAGACTTCTTCCCTGCAAATCTTGACGCTGCCAGTGAAAAGCACGGTGAAAGGTTTCATCAGGACATTGTGGTCAAGGGGAAACGGTATCAGGGCAACTGGAATCCATCAATGCGGGCTGATTATTGTTGGACACTTAAGTGAGAAGCCTCAGACCCTGAGTACAAATGAAAATGATCAACAAAACATTTTTTAGCTTAGTTGAACTACTGCAAAGCCTCAGCACCATTTTGCAATTAAACATATTATATTCAATGGAAGTTAATTTCTTGTTCTTCTTTTTCAATATTTTTATTGAAATTATATAAATTACATGAATACAAATAAAAAATTCATAAGGATACAAGTAAATAATATGAATTACATTACATTTAAATCACAGTAAAATGATCACAGCATCCTATATTCCAAGTCAATCATGTATAAAAAGATTGAATTATGAAATGAAATAGAATAAAATAATTGTATTTTATTTTTTAAAAATCTACCCCCACTACCAAAATGAGCTGGTTTGTAAAAAAAAAAGAATAATACCTTACCATATGATATTATAATAATAATGGCTCAGATCCATACTTTAATAACAGTTCAAAGATTGTGAAAGTAATCCAGAAAGTGTCCCCATAACATTAGAAAATCATGTTTAGAATCAGAAATCGAACAATAAATCTTCTCTAGATCAAGACACAACGTAACGTAAGATAGCCATTGGGTGGGGCGGCCTGCTCCCACATGAGCAAGATCGCCTTCCCAGCCATAAGAGGCATAAAGGCAAATTCCCACAAATTAGATGGCTTCAGTTTTGTCGCACTATCCTCAACAGTACCGAACAAGGCAGTCAAAGGTTTGGGCTTAAAGCTGACATTGAAAAGTGCAGAAAAAGTTTGAAGTACATCTTTCCTGAATTTTTCAAGGCTCAGACATGTCCAAAACAGACGAATTAGTGTGGCCACTCCATTAGTACATCTATCACAGTAAGGGGAAATATCTGCGTAGAAACGGGAAAGCTTGTCTTTAGACATGTGAGCTCTATGCACCACTTTGAATTGTAATAAAGAATGACAAGTACATAATGATGAAGAATTAATCAATTTTAAAATAATCTTCCAGCTCTCATCAGATATAAAAATCTGTAAATCCTTTCCCCAATCTCCTTTAATTTTATCTAAAGAGGCCTTTTTCAGTCCCAGCAATAAATGTAAGATATTGAACCGTTATCAAAGGGTTTCACATTAAAAATTGTATCTTGTTATTCCAAATTCCTGCGTGATACAAGTAGTTTGAAATTATATTTGTGTTCAACTTCATGCAGTCATTTACAAACAAAAAAAAATTCTGAGGTAGCAACACTTCCAAAAAAATTATTGTCCAGTGATATTTATTTTGTATTTTAGAATAGAATAGAATGGAACTTCATTGTCATTGCTCAAGACAATGGGATTGCAGAGCTATTCCAGTCTGTCCAAAACAGATGTTAACAATGCATGCGGCTGGCTTAATAAAAATAAATAAATTATAATATTAAATTTGCAATTTTGTGTCTTTGCACTGTACTGCTGCTGCAAAACAATCAATAGCACATCATATGAGATTGTGAGTGATAATGAATATAACTCTGATTTTGATTCTGATCTGTCTAAGGTCAGGAGTGGGTTGACTTGGTACAATCCAGATTCCTTTTGGGTTTTCCACTTCTTCACAGCCACTCAACCCTGGTCCAACCATTCACTTGTCCAGGAATCAGCTTCCCTATTCTCACATATCCATGATCCCCAAAAAGAATCAGTCAACGTTCCCAAGTTTTGATTATCTCCGGATCTTGGGACCCCTCTATCTTGTGCATGTGCATACTAGTCACTAATTCCTGATAGATTCACATTTAGAAATGTTGGCATCATTAGAGTCATAGAAAAATACAGCACATAAAAAGTCCCTTCGGGCCATCTAGTGCATACTGAGCCATTTAAACTGCCTAGTTCCATCGACCTACACCAGGACCATAGTTATTCAAACCCTTGGCAACCATGTACCCATTCAACCTTCTCTTAAATGTTGAAATCGAGCTCACATGCTCCACTTGTGCTGGTAACTCATTCCACACTCTCACAACCCTCTGAGTGAAGAGGTTTTCCACCGTGTTCTCCTGAAATTTTTCACCCTTCACCCTTAACCCCTGACCTCTAGTTGTAGTCATATTGGACAGAATGTATTGGCTATCCCTAACCTCTTCAGAGAAAGTGGCGGTCTTTCTGAACTGCTGCCATGTTTCTAGTGAGGGTACTCCCACAGTGACAATAGACAGAGATATAGAACTTAAATAAAGCAATGACAAAGGAATGCCTACAGACTTTCAATTCAAGATTATGTGAGACATGGAGGTTTGAGGGAAACTTATAGGTGCAGGCATTCCAGTCCAACCCCTACTCTCATTCTAAATGGTGGAGATTGTTGGTTATTATATTCTGGTTAATTCCTAAGATTAAGCCATTGATGTATGATGCCAGTTCAGACAGGCTGAAGTAAAGAAGAACGAGAGATGATCTTATGGAAACACAATGGATGCTTACAGGTATCTCATACTAGGTATATTTAGAACTAAGAGCCTTTTTTTCCTCAATAAGACTGCTGCAGAGGTATATCCTCTCTCTCAGAGTTGCGAAACTTTGGAATTCTCTACCTGAGAGTACTATGGAATGGATTAATTCTTACAATTGTTCATTTGTGATGTGTCGTGTCGTATGACGTGAGCAATCATGGTCTTTCCACGACAGTGATTGTTCTTGGCAAATTTTTCTGCAGAAGCGGCTTGCCAATGCCCTCTTCTGGGCAGTGTCTTTAAAAGATGGGTGACCCCAGCCATTATCAGTACTCTTCAGAGATTGTCTGCCTGGTGTCAGTGGTCACTTAACCAGGACTTGTGATATGCACCAGCTGCTCATACAGCCATCCACCACCTGCTCCCATGGATTCACGTGACTTTGATCTGGGGGGCTAAGTAGGTGCTACACCTTGCAGTCTAGCAGAGGAAAGGAGAGACTTACAACTCCTTTGGTAGAGACGTATCTCCTCCATGCCATCCACATTTTTACAATAATATTATATAAAATCTTGGTCTCAACAATGTCTCTCCATGCCCCATGGTCCCCTTGCAGTTGAATGGCAAGAGAACCTCAGCGTATGGGGAGAGATGGTTCAGACCAAGATTTTATTGAACAACAGAGCAGGCGTGAGCAGGCATTTGATTTTCTCTGCCTTCTGTTTATGTTCTTGTGTTCTCATATCTGTTTGTCACCTCCCCAACACCATCCTTCTCAGTTCTGTCAGCATTAAACTATGGTGCCATAGTAACAAAGAAACTCAAAACCACATCAATCATTATAGGCCCTCTACAGTTTGTCTTAAAGTCCTTATTTCTTGGAGCAGCCCTTTTGGTTGTGCACATTCGCAGGCAAGTTCTGACAGGGCTGGACTTGTTCCTGTCCTTGCATACTTGTTCTGACGCTGCCTTTTTAAAAAAATCTTTGCACTAGAGCTCATTACAGTGGGGTTGCAGAAGGCAACACTTCACCTGTGAATCTGCTGGGGTCGCCTATTGTGTCCGGTTCTCCAGATGTGGTATCCTCTACATTGTCGGGACTCGTCATAAACAGGTGGCCTGCTTCCTCGAGCACCTCCGCTCCATCCGCCAAAAGCGGAATGTCCTGGTGGCCAAATATTTTAAATCCAATTCCTGTTCCCATTCTGGCATGTTGGTTCATGGCCTCCCCTTGAGCCAAGATGAGGCCACCCTCAGGGTGGAGGAGCAACACCTTATATTCCATCTGGGTAGCCTGTAACCCTATGGCATGAATATTGATTTCTCATTCTGGTAAATTTTTTCCCTCCCTCCACCCTTTTATTCTATTCCCCACTCTGGCCTTTTACCTCTTCTCACCTGCCAATCACTTCCCCCAAGACAGCTCCTCCTTCCCTTTCTCCTATAGTCCACTTTCCTCTCCTATCAGATTCCTTCTTCTCCAGTCCTCGACCTTTCCCCCTGACTTCACCTATCACCCTCCAGCTAGCCCCCTTCACCTCCCCCCACCTTTTTATTCTGGTGCCTTCCCTCTTGCACTTCAGTCCTGATAAAGGGTCTCAGCCCGAAACGTCGACTGTTTATTCATGTCCATAGATGCTGCCTGAGCCGCTGAGTTCCTCCAGCATTTTGTGTGTGTTGCTTAGAACTGGAATATTTATTTCTTTGTTTATTTAGTGATACAGCACGGCCTTCGACCACTCCAGCAACCCCAACAACCCCGACTTAACCCTAACCTAATCGTGGGACAGTTTACAATGACCTACCCGCCACGTCTTTGAACTGTGGGAGGAAATCGGAGCACCCCGGGGAAGATCTACGCTTTCCACGGGGTGAACGTACAGAGACACCGTACAGACGATGCCGGAATTAAACTCCGCACTCTGATGCGCTGAGTTGTAACATGCCATGCTAACCTCTACACTATTGAGGTGTCCAAGGGTGCGAGAGGGGATAGCAGATTAACACCAGAAGAAGATGTGATAGGGGCACCTTGATAATTTCTCCAGCTGCTCATGAAGCTAGAAACCCTTCCAATACCTGGTTCTCTCTGCTGAGCCAACTCAGCATATTTCTAGCCATTTCACAATACTGGCTGCTATTTTCTACATTATTACCTCAAACGGGGGCAAAGGGAAGAAAAATCTGGTTTACCAGCAACTCCCAGTTGTTCTTGAGAGGTGGGAGAAGGGAAACTATCAACAGAAGACTGCAGGAAGGTTAAATCCGTGCTAGACCATTGAATTGCAGATGG
Source organism: Mobula hypostoma (assembly GCF_963921235.1). Lineage (NCBI taxonomy): Eukaryota > Metazoa > Chordata > Chondrichthyes > Myliobatiformes > Myliobatidae > Mobula > Mobula hypostoma. The sequence goes on along the minus strand of NC_086123.1, from coordinate 28,129,927 downwards.
TCCCCAATGACTGAGTTTTCAGAAATTAGATGTCTTAACTCATTCCTAAAATGATGATAAAATGAAGGAGAATTGTCTCCTTCCCCCTTCCTTTTCAGTCCTAAAGAAGTATCTTGGTCTGAAAAGTTGACAGTTTATTCTTTTCCATAGATACTGCCTGACCTACTGAGTTCCTCCAGCGGTTGGAGTGTGTTGAAGGAGAATTCACACATTTATGTTTCCTCTTGCTATTGACGTTGCCAGTGCTGCAAAAGAGATAATCAAGTTCGACTGTTGTACCACAAACAAAGAAAGAAGGTTGAAGAGACTCTGAAGATACTGGAAATCCAGAGCAACACATAAGAACTCGTTAGGTCAGGCAGCATCTATGGAGGGAAATAAACATCTGACATTTTGGGCTGAGACCTTTCATCAGGACTCAAAAAGGAAGGGGAATAAGCCAGAAATGGTTGATCAATTATAATAATAAGGCGCTGTAACTATTGCATAATGCAATGATCTTGAAATATGGTGTGCAGTGATACACTGTAATCCATTCAAACCTGCAGAAAAAATGGACACCTATGTTTTTACCAACTCTCCACAAAGTTATATAGATGAAGTGAACGCAGACCTGTTATGTTTTGCAACTCCAAAACATAGAACTAATCAAAAGGAAAACAAGGGACTGGGGTACAGTATTCCTCAAAAATTACTGAAATATTAAGTACACAACACTCCTCTGCTTGGCAACTCCAAGTCACCTGAACTTACACACACACACACACACACACACACACACACACATACACACACAGACAGACACACACACACACAGACACACACACACACACACACACATATATATATATACAGCAGACCTGCAGACTATACTGTATAATACAACTACAATATAGACATCCACTGTATAGTAATTTTGAATTGTCTCATTCTTGCCTAAATATTTAATTTTAGTGGAGGATTTATTACTCTTGGAGATAGCATCTTTTTCTACAAGGGGGATCACTCTGCTTGGCAGGTACGGGTTGTGGCTGTGAAGCAATCTCAGGTTTTGGGGCCTCCTTGGTGGTGGTTGTAGAAGTTAACGCAGGAAGTGGTTCTGACAGCTCTGGACACTTTTTTTCACTGTATAGGAGAATGGTCCAGTTCTGTCCTTAATCTTTCCAAGTACCCACTTTTGATCACCTCTGTAGTCCATCACCAGGACTGTTTGTCTAGAAGTGAAACATCGAATATCCTTGTTTGAGTAGCCCTCGGTTTGTCTCAACTGTTTGTCCTGCATATTCCTTCTGAGGAGATCCAAGTGTTAGCACAAGGGATGACCCAGGAACAGCATAGCTGGCGGCAATCTCAATGGCTCTCCGCGTGGCTTTAGACCACCTGGGCGACACAAACACCTACATCAGGATGCTGTTCATCGACTATAGCTCAACATTTAACACCATCATTCCCCATAATCCTGATTGAGAAGTTGCTGAACCTGGGCCTCTGTACCTCCCTTTGCAATTGGATCCTCGACTTCCTAACCGGAAGACCACAATCCTCCTCACTGACGATCAACACTGGTTCACCTCAGCGGTGTGTGCTTGGGCCACTGCTCTACTCTCTATATACCCATGACTATATGGCTAGGCGTAGCTCAAATACCATCTATAAATTTGTTGATGATACAACCATTGTCAGAGAATATCAGATGATGACGAGAGGGCGTACAGGAGCGAGATATACCAACTAGTGGAGATGTGTTGCAGCAACCTGGCACTCAACGTCAGTAAGACGAAAGGGCTGATTGTGGACTTCAGGAAGGGTAAGACGAAGGAATACATACCAATCCTCATAGAGGGATCAGAAATGGAGAGAGTGAGCAGTTTCAAGTTCCTGGGTGTTAAGGTCTCTGAGGATTTAACCTGGTCCCAATATATTGATGCAGGCATAAAGAAGGCAGGAGAGTGGCTATACTTTATTAGGAGTTTGAAGAGATTTGGTATGTCAACAAATACACTCAAAAACTTCTATAAATGTAGCGTAGAAAGCATTCTGATAGGCGGAATCACTGTCTGGTATGGGGGCTACAGCACGGGACCGAAAAAAGCTGCAGAAGATTGTAAATCTAGTCAGCTCCATCTTGGGTACTAACCTACAATGTACCCAGGACATCTTCAAGGAGCAGTGTCTCAGAAAGGCAGCGTCCATTATTAAGGACCTCCAGCACCAAGGGCATGCCTTTTCTCGCTGTTATCATCAGGTAGGAGGTACAGAAGCCTGCCGGCACACACTCTGCAATTCAGGAACAGCTTCTTCCGCTCTGCCATCCAATTCCTAAATGGACATTGAACCCTTAGACACAACCTCACTTTTTTTTAATATATAGTATTTCTGTTTTCTGCATGATTTTTAATCTGTTCAATATACATATACTGTATAAAGTATACTGAATAAGATTTATTTATTTATTTATTTATTATTATTATTCTTTTCTTCTAGATTATGTATTGCATTGAACTGCTGCTGCTAAGTTAACAAATTTCACGTCACATGCCAGTGATAGTAAACCCGATTCTGATTCACAGTTGTTGGTCGTGAAGTGTGCTGCATTGCAAAATGCAAGGAGGAAATTGGCAAACTTCTGATTCTGTGTCAATGTGGTGTATTCTGCTGACATTGCTCACAGTGTGTTCTTTAAACTTTGGTCAAACCTTTCCACCAGTCCATTTGTAGCTGGGAGGTATGGTGCAGATGTAATCTGTTTTATTGCATTCTGGAATGACCGAAACTGTTCCACAACAAACTGTGGTCCATTGTCACTGACTAAGTGATCAGGAACGCTAGTGTTTGAGAAGAGGTTTCTCAATACATTAACAATGTGTAAGGTTAGAGTAGAGGCTATTGGGAACACTTCTGGCCACTTTGTAGGTATATCCACTGCTATCAAGAAATTTACGTCCAAGAATAGTCTGGCAAAATCCACATGGATTCTTTGCCACCACAGTACAGGTCCTTCCTGGGGATGGAGAGGCACTGCTCTTGGCACCTTCTGGATGTATGGCTTCCCAAACAGTGCATGGCAAGCTGCTCAATCTGCTGGTCTGTCCCAGGCCACCATACAAAGCTTTGAGCCTGTGTTTTCATTTTGACCACACCTAGATGACTGGCATGTAGGTCCTCCAACATTTAAGCTCTCAGCTTGGATGGTGACAACAACTCTCAATCCCCACATAAGGCAAGCACAATTAAAGGCAAATTAATTTCAGTGCTGGAAAAATGGGGAAACTGGAGTTTCTGCTGCACACTCCAGTGATTATGGGTGGCCATGCCAACATGAGACACATAGGGTCTTTTCTGTTTTCCCTTTAGATCATCTCTGCTGTAGTAGGGAGGCTTTCCATCTGCATGACCCAGCTGGTGGTGTAGTGGCATCAGCGTCAGACTTCGGGACGAAAGGTCCCGAGTTCGAATCCAGCCAGCTCCCCTGCACGCTTTCCATCTGTGCTGGGTTACGAGCTGGTGAGATCTTTGGAAGGCAAAAGGCAATGGCAAACCACTGCTGTAACATGCCTCGTACGCGGTTCCCCACTACATCAGAGAGGCGTGGAGGGAAATTGTCCGCTAACAGGAGAAACTCAGGATGTGACGTTCCTTTCCTTTCCTTTCCATTTGCATTAGGGAGAATATTTCAAGAGAAGAGCCCTCTTCTGTAAATTTTTCAGGTAGTTCCTTTTCCAAGGGTAAATGGGGCAATCCATCGGCATTTCCATGATAAGTTGTCCCCTTGAGTTTGATCTTATAACTGTGTCCAGGAAACAGAGCCCATCTCTGTATTTGTGCTGCTGTTGTTAGTAGAACGCAATCTGGGTTGAAGATGGACACTAGTGGTTGAAGATCAGTAATGAGGGTAAACTTGCTCCCACACAAGTACTGGTTGAAAAGTTTTACACCCCAAACCTGGGCGTAATTTTTCTCTGCAGTGGTAAGGGAACGTGATGCAAAGGCAATCGCCTGTTCATTTCCATCTCTCATAACATATAACATGGCTACATCTATACCATAAGGCGAGGCGTCCCAGCAGAGATTTACTAGACGATCTGGATCTAATGTGTGAGTACAGTGTCTGATGACACCATTTCCTTTACCTTTTGGAAAGCCATCTCACACTGCTCTGTCCTTTGCCATTTCTCCCTGATCTGTAATGAATTCAAGGGTGGAGCACAGTAGCTAGGTTTGGCAGGAACCTGTATTAGTAATTGAAACGTACTTAAAAAGGACCCCAAATTTAACACAACCTTCAGCCTTGTGTAAATCTAGTGCGTCAACGGTGTGACCACAGGAAATTATGCTTGGTTTAAAGAATTCACACTTGTTGAGTCATGCTCTGAGCTCGTAATCTTCTAATCTTTTTAGCACCCTTGTCGCCCTTACCAGTAACAATGATCCTTACAGGTATCAATAAGTTGCTGGGCAGCCTTGCAGCCCCTGGTGCATAGTTTTCTGTCAGAGAGCAGGTGCAGATGTTACTCTAAATATAGAACTATCATAATGATAAAGCCCTTTGTGAGTGTTTATGGTGAGAAACACTTGGGTCTCTTCTTCCATCTCCATCTGTAGGTAGGACTCAGCTAAATCCATTTTGCTGAAGTGTTTTCCTCCAGAAAGGTTTGCAAAAATATCCTCTGTCCTGGGCAGAGGGTATTGATCCACTTTCAGTACTGGGTTGACAGTGACCTTAAAATCACCACACATCCTGACAGACCCATTCTTCTTGGTGACTGGGACCACTAGCATTGCCCATGGGCTCCACCCAATCTTGGAAAGAATTCCTTCATCCCCTATGTGATGTAGCACACTTGCTACTTTATCACGGTTGGTATAAGGAACTGGACAGGCTTCATAAAATTTGGGCATGGCATTTTCATTTAACGCTATTTTTTCCTTGATACAAAATGTCCGAGTTTTCCAATACCTTCCTTGAACACTGCTGTGGCATCATCCTGAACCTTACTTAATTCACTTTTAGTTGACTCTATTGCAGGGATGTGGTATGCAAATACTGGATGGATCTCCAATCAAGTTGTAGTTGTCTCAGACAATCATGGCCCTACAATGCTATCTCTCCTGCCTTTACCACATATAAGCCCAATGTGGCTTGTTGGTTGTGGTATTTCACTGTTATAAATTTTATTCCAACAGAAATTAACTTTTCTCCAGTATAAGTTCTTAACTGAATATCTGCAGGCTTCAGATCAGTATTATTGAAATGCCATTCAAACTCTTTTTGTGGTATTACTGAAAGAGGCAAGCCAATGTCCAATTCCATTTTAATTAATTTGTTGCTCACTTCTGGTGTAAGCCATATTGCTTGTCTCCTGTTAGTGCTCACATGGTAAATCCCAAGGCTACTCAGTCCTGTGTCACTCTCATCATTATCAGAATTTTAAATAATGGCATGCAGATTAGTTCTCTTTGAAACTGCAACTTGACTTTTTATCTTTTTGTCTTTCTTGTGCAGTCTACTTATTTTTGTCTTACTGACATGTTCTCTGTATACGTCCTACTTTGTTGCATTTTCTGCAAGTTTCACTTGCATTACGGTAACATAATTTTTTGGCCAGGCAGGTTTCTGTTTAGATGTTTCAATTCTGTTCGTGTTCAGTTTCATTCCTGACCACAACTCAGTTGCACCTCTGGCTGCTCTTTCTGTTGATATGGCTATTTCAACTGCTCTTTTAAATGTGAGTTGTGCATCAGTTAGGAGTTGTTTTTTAATGCTTTCTTTTAAGATTCCACTAACTAAACTATCTCTCAGTGCATCAATAAGCCCATCGTTGATCTCACAATAATTGGACAGTTCCTTTAATTCAGCCACGTAAGCTGAAATGAACTCCCCTTCTTTTTGATTCTGCTTATGAAAGCTAAAGCATTCTGCAATCAGCAATGGTTTTGGTTCCAAATGTTCTTGCATTACGTTCATGATATCAGCAAAACTCAGTTCAGCTAGTTTGGTTGGAGCAGTTAAATTTCTAAACAATCTGTATGCTCTTCCACCAATTGCACTCAGCAATACTGGCACTCACTTCTCTTTGGTTATACCATTTGCTTTAAAATATTGTTCAATTTACTCAGTAGACATCACCCAGTCATGTGTTGTGTAATTGAATGTGTCTATCTTTCTGATATAGCCAGCCATTTCTCTTTTTATTTCATTTACTTTTATTATCACCTGGTATTTACTGTTGGTTCCTGTCATAGCCAGGGGTGGTAGTGGGGATAAGCTCCCACTACCTATAAAGTGCTCCAAATAGTGTGTGACTCTAACAACCTTTGACAATCAAGTCTATCTCTTGGCCTTCATGTGTGGCATAGCTACTAGGCCCAGCAGAACTGTTTCTACTGACAAGAGGAGCAAAGGTGGACCATCGGCGCCTCAAAACCAGTTGCTTTGGGCAGGAAGGGTTCATCAGCCTTGAATGGCAGCCCGCCTAGGAGAAGGTACATTCTGATTTTAAACCTCTGCTGCCTTGCGGCCATACCCACTCGTGGGGGAGGTTTCAGGAGTAAACCCTGAGGAAGAAGTCTGGAGCCGGGGGTCCCTAACGCAGTTTGATGTTGTTTACAACTTCACTCTGGCAACCTCTGCGACGACACTGGTGCCAAGCTCTATCGATGCTTGCCTTTCCCTTAGACACATCAGTGATGTTGAGAGAGGGAAGTAGCTCCATGGGAAACAGACGGTTCTTCAAACCTTCCCGCCCAGGCTTTCACCCTGGAGAGGACACAGTCCACCAGAGGTGCAAACCCATGATCTCCTGGGATCGACGGCTGCCTACTACTCCTCACTGTTTATAACCCCTGAATATGACCATTTTCTGCCTTTTTACACTTGAGCATCTTTCTCCTCCTTCCAAAGGAAAAGAAGAAGGGCTGTGCTTTTTTGCAACTTGAACACTTTTCTCTCTCCTCCTTCCAAAGAAATAAATGTGCTGTGCTTTAGCAGGTAGGTAGTTGACTTTGGTTTGCTTTAAAACTTACTCATCGCCACTGTTATGTTATGTAACTCCAAAACATAAAACTAACCAAAAGAAAAACATGGAACCACAGATAAACATGTCTACTCCATTTCTACTTTAGTGTGGAGCACGTGTATGATGTGGTGGCATAACGACGTATGCCATTCACATGGTTTTACAGATAACCCATAATGGATTATGTAAACAACAAAGACTGCTTATTCAAACAATATATTTACAATATTACTCAGACATTACTGAAATATTCAATACACAACAAGACCATTTGTTTAAGATGATCCAGGCTGGTAGGACAGGACATGATTGTTTTAAAAGAGTAAAAGCTATATTGAAAATCCATATTAGAAATAAATTCTTTGCTGGAAGGTTAAAAAGCAATTGGGATGATTTACTGATTAGGGTAGCAGGCTATAAACTCTCTGAAGGTGCATGAGAAATAGTGAAAGGTCAGAAGACATTTTTTAATGTATTGCCACCTACCATACATAGAAGTTTGCACAGATACGGAATGCCATCCAAGACCTTGACAAACTTCTACAGATACACGGGGAGAGGATCCTGACTGAATATGGATATGGAAAAAAATAACGTCTAAGTACAGAAAAGCCTCCAAAAAGTAATCAACACAGCCCAGTCCATCACAGGAAAAATCTTCCTCACCATGGAGCACGCCTGCAAGATCACTTCCACAAGGAAGCAGTATCCAACATCAAGGACTCCCCACCACCCAGGTTATGCTTCTTTCTCACTGCTGTCATCAGGAAGAAGGTACAGGAGCCTCAGAACCCACACCATCAGGTTCAGGAACAGTTATTATCCTCAACCATCAGGTTTCTGAACCCGCATGGATAGCATCACTCATCTCAACTCTGAACTGAATCCACAACCTATGGACTCACATTCATTGTCTCTGATTCTCATGCCCACAGTATTATTTATTTATCTATCTATCTATCTGTTTGTTTGTTTATTTGTTCACCTATTGATTGTATTTGTGAGTTTGTCAGTCCTTGCATACAGCTGGTTGGTGGGGTACTGGTATCAGCACTGGACTAAGAGGTGAATTGTTCCGAGTTAGTATCTGGCCGGCCCCTCACACGCTTTCCATCTGTGCTGAGTTGAACGTCAAGCTAGCAACTCAGCCTCATAAAAAACAGACAAAACTGCTAAAGAAATAGCATGGTTGCTGCCCGATGTGCCACAAGGCACGGAAAGGAATAACAATAACAATAAAGGGTTTAAACTTACCAAATCTCATCACAACTCAATTCCTCGCTCCATAAGAAACAGATACATCACACCTATTGGACTATCACCTAGATCTGAGGAAATCCAGGGCCAAGATCTTCAGCAATAATGATGATTATCTTAGTTAATTCAGTAAACTACGTTAGAGGTTGCAAATTCATGATGACTGTGTCCCCATTTATAGAGTGTGACATAGATAACACATTGATGTCATGCTGGCAGTAAGCAGCCAGCACTAATTACATCAATTATTGGCTATAACTATGGGTGAGGGAACAACACCAATACTAATTTATCAGCAAAGTGTTAGTCTTAATGGGAGGTGCAATCTGATCTGTGAGAAGGTGAGAACAATTGAACACAGATCTGCAGGCTTCTGAGAATTGTTCTCTGGTGGGTGCAACAGAGGACGCCAGGGTGAGAGATTTCCTGCATGCTGACACGTATGGAAAACCAAATGGAATAGAGAGCTTAGGTTGAGCTCTATATCAACAGCATTGTTTCAAGGATAAGGTTGCTGTGCAGAAAGGAGTTGGTCAAAATCAGTGAATGCATTTTCACACAGTATATTAGCATATCTTACGGTTTGAATATGCTGCTGCCTTATTCAGACCCCACTCCATGACATGTTCCCCCGGCACTACAATAGAAAGGGTTTAGAACATTGAGCAGCGGAACTACTTAGGCCAGAAGTTCAGTAACGTTTTCCAATTCTGTGGAGGAGGCAGCACTGGCTAGCACAAGCAAAGTCATTGTTCAGACAGGCAATCTTAAAACATTAACAAAACAAGAGGAGCGAATAATCTACTGGAGGAAATGGGCTTCGGAATCAGCTGCAGTGATGCTTGGCTGTGGAATCACTTTCGTGAACTTCAGTTCTGAAAGTGATTACTTTTATTGTTTGCACGATTGTTTTTCCCTCTGTACATTGGGTGTTGATGGTCTTCCGTTTTTTAAAAATTTTATATATTGAGTTACAGCGTGTAGTAGGTCTGTCTGGCCCTTCGAGCTACACCACCCATCAATGCCTCAGTTTAACCCTAGCCTAATCACAGGACAATTTACAATGACCAATTAACCTGCTTACCGGTACGTCTCTGAACGGCAGGAGGAAACCCACGGGGGAATTGAACCTGAGTTTCCTGTCCTGTAAAGCGTTGTACTAACCATATGCTGCCAAGCCACATTTATTAGGTTGATTGAGTTCTGCCAAAGGGTCTCGGCCCAAAACGTCGACTGTTCACTTTTTTCCATGGATGCTGCCTGACCTGCTGAGGTCCTCCAGCATTTTGTATGTGTTGCTTGGATTCCCAGCATCTGCAGATTTTATCTTTTTTTTATTGGGTACTACTGGGTTTCTTTGTTTTGTGACTGCCTGTAAGGAGGTGAATCACAAGGTTGTATAAAATATACATACTTTGATAATAAATGTACTTTGAACTGTGATCTGTGGCAGGTCAACTGCCAATGCTTCATGTCAAAATACTGCATTAAGGCACATGAGACTGCACACGTTGGAGTCTGGAGCAAAGACACAAATTGCAGGAGGAACTCACGGGTATGGAAGCATCTATGGAGGGAAATAGACAGATGATGTTTCAGGTCGAGATATCTGGACCTGTAATGTTGACTGTCCACTTTCCATTAAATGTGGGGTTCTCTGCATTCCCAATCCTGCTCCTTTCATCCCCGAAGAAAGGTCTCAGCCCAAAATATCGACTGATTTCTCATCTCCATAGATGCTACAGAGTTCCTCCAGCATTTTCTGTTGCTGCTCTGGATTTCCTGCAGCTGCAGAATTTCTCATGTTTATCCTTTCATTCGCGTGCTTTCTTCCCAATGCTTACTCAGACTGGTGATGCACTCACTGCCACCCATCCTAATTGACCTTTAATTCGGTGAAGCTGCTAGGTTTGCTCAGGCAGCGCAGATGAGCAAGGAGACGGTGAAGCTGAGGTCATGTATCACTTATCTCACACATCTGGCACAGCTGCCGGATGCTGACTCTGTAGGCAATTCAGTAGGGACAAGATCTGAATGCAAGGGAGAGTGCATGTGCTGGCTTGCAAGAGGGTGCGGCTACGCACCACTTCTCATGATGATTTTGACGGGCCAGCCGGCAGAAGAAATTGACATGTGTGTTTGTGCAATGCTCAACAGGTAGAAAAGTCTTCCAGGATGCTCGCATTCGCTATCATGAAACCCGGAGGAACCTGACACAAACTTGGCAAAGGGCTTTGCGCAGAAGTCGGAGCCTAGTTATTCTGACATGCAACTGTTGGATCCTTGTTTAATTTTTGATCCTTTGGGTTCATCCAGGAATCAAGAATGATGAGTAGTCTTAATTCAAAGACTTCAGTTTATTCTAGAGTACCAACAAACATACAAGTACTAAGCAACCTAAATAAAGAGGTGAGAAATGATGCTAAGAATGGAATTAATGCTAAGGGGTGTAAGACAAAGGAATAAAGATGGCGCTTCTGAAAAATCAATCACATTTATGGATAAGATAAGGGAAATCCCTTAGAGAGAAATAAGTTAGTTAATAGGCTACATAATTAAAACAATTACATCATGTGGGTAATGTGCTAATACTTAGCCAATGAAAAATGAGAAAGGTGATAAACCGTTAGTTTAGCTGCTATACCGCTTTCTGCCAGTGAGTGTGAAAAATACCTGAGCTTGTTAAAAAGTACAAATAGTATAAAAATACAATTTTAAAAAGCAGTGGTTTCCAATGGAACGGATGATCAGCTCTCGTAGCACACCTGTAATACCGGCTAAATAGTGCCTGATAGTCAATACCTTAACCTTCAATGCAATAGAAACAGCATCCAGACAACATCTGACAGGTGCACAAAACCTCATTCTGAGCCATGCAATCTCAACTCCACACTGGAAGATCAGACTGCCGTCATCATGACCTCATAGTTCATAGTTCAAGTTTAATTGTCATTCAGCCATACATGAACACCCCTGAACACAGCCAAACGAAACAGTGTTACTCTGGGGCCAAGGTGCATAACACAGTACCAACAGTCATACACAGCACAAGACACATACAACATAAAACAGCAAGCACATGCAAGATATCAGTAAAATACTGTCACACAAAAAAATATGATCTGAGACCCTGAGTCCATGAATGTTGCAGCAGTCTGCAGTCGAGAACAATATGGTTTGTTTTCTGCCAAGTGAACACTGGGGGGCAGCACCAACTCCAGCTTGGATGCCACGCCACACTGCTTCTAGAGGAGTGTACTTGACAGGTGATACCACTGTTTGAGGCCTAGTCCTCGCCACACAGCTCCCCCGCCATCCATCAATAAATCAGTGAATCAGACCGGCAGCATTCCACGTTATCGATGTCCAGCAGGGTCTTGTAATCATAAGAAAAGCAACTAAGACGATCACTCGCTGTTAGATGGCACACCTCCTTCATGCACCAACACCTCTATGGGTAGGCAGCAGCACGACCTGCACCAAATTCAGATCCTTCGGTTTTTCCGCCAATCAGCAACTCGCTGATAGTGAAGACCTGGAGTACTTTAAGTTCCTAATATCCAGCACGGTTCTTGCGATCATAATAAACATGTTTACCAGAAGACACAAGCTTGGAAAGGGCTTCCAGGCTGTCACAGCTAACAGATCTACTTCTGAAAGACCCTGTGTGGATAAGGTTCAAATTTATTTATCGCAGGGAAGTCAAAACATACAGTGAAATGTGTTGTCAAGGAGACGTTGGAGGCAGCCCAGAAGTGTTGTCACACATTCCAGCGTGAACATCGGATGCCATCAATGCTCAGCAGAACAACACGGAACACAGAAAAAGACAACAGCAAAAACAAGCCCTGTTCCCCCTCCCACCCGCCAACCCATACACAGACATAGTCCTCCAACCCCAGGACACGATAAGACTTCCTGCTATAGCGTTCTTCTCCTTTGTCATTCTTCCTGCTATCTCCCCATCTCTGAGGTCCTTCTCCCAGCCATGCTAGCACAAAAGTCATCAAGCCAACCATGTCAAAAAACAACTGATCCTTTCTTGGAACATGCCTCCGTCGCCAACTTACTCCAGTTGGCTTTAGGATTCGTTTCCAAGCCTCTCAATTTGGACCTTCTGAGGATCCCAGGTACTCACATTTCATTGACTCTGCCTCTCGCCGCTTCTCCCGTCAAGCTCTGAAGGCGACGCTCTCCGCCATGAGGAGGTACTTGGTGTCCCTATCCCAGACCCTTCCACACCTTCGGGACACTTTCTTCGCCGTCTGTAATGGTCCTACCCGCTATTTCATCCTCCGTCGGATCCACGCCTGCAATTGCCGTTTCTTTGACTTTGTCATGTTAGGCAAAGATCGCAAGATCTTACATCTACGGACTGCAGAGCCTGCCGGCCCCGACGCTAGCAGGCATGAACTTTCGGTTGCGGCCCCTGCCGTTGGTCTCGGCGGCTCCAACACCTCAGGACATATTCAAAACCCGGACTCCAGCAACGACCATGGAGACATTCAAAGCGATCGCGCAACCACCAACTGCGACTCCAGCCTTGAACTCCAGGCCGGGTCTTTATGTGCTGCTGTTGTGACTCCCGTCTCCCCTACCCCCACCACCACTCCGCAGCCCCGTCTTCCTCAGATCCCACCGTCAGCTCCTGGGCCCTCAGAGACTCCATCTTCCTCTCACCCCAACCCTCCCCTCTCCATTGACACCCCCAGCCTCCCCCCTCCCCCCTCTGATCCCAGCTCTCATCCGTGCCGGGTCTTTACCATCCCCTCCGACCTTCAACTGTCAGAGGCAGAACGCTCTGTTTTCAGTAAGGGCCTCACGTTTGTCCCCCTTCGCCCACACCTCAGCGAGTTCCGTGTTCGCCATGATGCGGAACTTTTCTTCCTCCGTCTCCGTCTCCGAGCCTACTTCTTCGGCAAGGACTCTTCCACCCCCACCGATGACCCCTTCTCCCGTCTTCATCCCTCCTCTTCTTCATGGACACCCCGCTCTGGTCTTCTGCCTGCTCTGGATCTCTTTATTGCCAACTGCCGACGGGACATCAACCGTCTCGACTTCACCGCACCTTGTCCCCATTCCAACCTCACTCCTTCGGAACGCTCTGCTCTCCACTCCCTCCGCACTAATCCTAACATTATTATTAAACCCGCTGATAAGGGGGGTGCTGTTGTAGTCTGGCGTACTGACCTCTACCTTGCCGAGGCACAGCGACAACTCGCGGATACCTCCTCTTATTTACCCCTCGATCGTGACCCCACTAAGGAGCACCAGGCCATTGTCTCCCACACTATCAACGACTTTATCCGCTCAGGGGATCTCCCATCCACTGCTACCAACCTTATAGTTCCCACACCCCGCACTTCCCGTTTCTACCTCCTACCCAAGATCCACAAACCTGCCTGTCCTGGCCGACCTATTGTCTCAGCTTGCTCCTGCCCCACCGAACTCGTTTCTGCATACCTCGACACTGTTTTATCACCCCTTGTTCAATCCCTTCCGACCTATGTTCGTGACACTTCTCACGCTCTTAAACTTTTCGATGATTTTAAGTTCCCTGGCCCCCACCGCTTTATTTTCACCTTGGATGTCCAGTCCCTATATACTTCCATCCCCCATCAGGAAGGTCTCAAAGCTCTACGCTTCTTTTTGGATTCCAGACCTAATCAGTTCCCCTCTACCACCACTCTGCTCCGTCTAGCAGAATTAGTCCTTACTCTTAATAATTTCTCCTTTTGCTCCTCCCATTTCCTCCAAACTAAAGGTGTAGCTATGGGCACCCGTATGGGTCCTAGCTATGCCTGCCTTTTTGTTGGGTTTGTGGAACAATCTATGTTCCGTGCCTATTCTGGTATCTGTCCCCCACTTTTCCTTCGCTACATCGACGACTGCATTGGCGCTGCTTCCTGCACGCATGCAGAACTCGTTGACTTTATTAACTTTGCCTCCAACTTTCACCCTGCCCTCAAGTTTACCTGGTCCATTTCTGACACCTCCCTCCCCTTTCTAGATCTTTCTGTCTCTGTCTCTGGAGACAGCTTATCCACTGATGTCTACTATAAGCCTACTGACTCTCACAACTATCTGGACTATTCCTCTTCTCACCCTGTCTCTTGCAAAAACGCCATCCCCTTCTCGCAATTCCTCCGTCTCCGTCGCATCTGCTCTCAGGATGAGGCTTTTCATTCTAGGACGAGGGAGATGTCTTCATTTTTTAAAGAAAGGGGCTTCCCTTCCTCCACTATCAACTCTGCTCTTAAACGTATCTCCCCCATTTCACGTACATCTGCTCTCACTCCATCCTCCCACCACCCCACTAGGAATAGGATTCCCCTGGTCCTCACCTACCACCCCACCAGCCTTCGGGTCCAACATATTATTCTCCGTAACTTCCGCCACCTCCAATGGGATCCCACCACTAAGCATATCTTTCCCTCCCCGCCTCTCTCTGCATTCCGCAGGGATCGCTCCCTACACAACTCCCTTGTCCATTCGTCCCCCCCATCCCTCCCCACTGATCTCCCTCCTGGCACTTATCCGTGTAAGCGGAACAAGTGCTACACATGCCCTTACACTTCCTCCCTTACCACCATTCAGGGCCCCAAACAGTCCTTCCAGGTGAGGCATCACTTCACCTGTGAGTCGACTGGGGTGATATACTGCGTCCGGTGCTCCGGATGTGGCCTTTTATATATTGGTGAGACCCGACTCAGACTGGGAGACCGCTTTGCTGAACATCTACGCTCTGTCCGCCAGAGAAAGCAGGATCTCCCAGTGGCCACACATTTTAATTCCACATCCCATTCCCATTCTGACATGTCTATCCACGGCCTCCTCTACTGTAAAGATGAAGCCACACTCAGGTTGGAGGAACAACACCTTATATTCCGTCTGGGTAGCCTCCAACCTGATGGCATGAACATTGACTTCTCTAACTTCTGCTAGGCCCCACCTCCCCCTCGTACCCCATCTGTTACTCTTTTTAATGCACACATTCTTTCTCTCACTCTCCTTTTTCTCCCTCTGTCCCTCTGAATATACCTCTTGCCCATCCTCTGGGTCACCCCCCCCCCGTCTTTCTTCCCGGACCTCCTGTCCCATGATCCTCTCGTATCCCCTTCTGCCTATCACCTGTCCAGCTCTCGGCTCCATCCCTCCCCCTCCTGTCTTCTCCTATCATTTTGCATCTCCCCCTCCCCCTCCAGCTTTCAAATCCCTTACTCACTCTTCCTTCAGTTAGTCCTGACGAAGGGTCTCGGCCTGAAACGTCGACTGCGCCTCTTCCTATAGATGCTGCTTGGCCTGCTGCGTTCACCAGCAACTTTGATGTATGTTGGTTGATTTATCCAGAAGCCTTTAAGTCTCCAATTAAGTATTTCATTAACAGCCAAACCATTGCCTACAAATAAGTACACGCAACGAATAGGATGATGTCGTCTGTAACTTCCCCTTGGACTAGGAGGCAATTCGACGCAGCAGAACCGAGGTGAGGTGAGGCAGAGTCAAGCTGAGCGGAGGTGAGGTAAAGTTGAGGCTAGCAGAGGCGAGGCAAGGTCGAGGCAGAGTCCAAGCCCATCTCTGAGATCAAGGAAAGACCTGAAGTCTGATTGATTGAAGTGCTGGGCTGAATTGGAAAGGTTAGGTACAGGCTGAATGGTGGCAGTGGAGTGCTGTCCCCAGAGTATATTGAAGCAACGGAACATGATGTCTGGATGATTTAAACGCCGGGCCAGAGTGAAAAGATCAGGTTGTTGGCCGGGGCTAGAGGCGAGGGACAGGCCAGTTCAGCTTGCTGCTCCATGACCTTTACTAGGCTCTGTGTTAAACTGAGGCTGTGACTTCATGTCTGCAGAAGGACTCGTTCGTGGACCTGAATTCTGAACGCTATTTACATGCTTTTATTTCTCGCATGATTTACTTTTTCTCTCTCTGCACATTGGGTGTTTGACTGTCTTTTTTAAAATGGTTTCCTTCGGGTTTCTTTGTTTTGCAGCTGCCTGTAAGGAGACAAACCTCAAGATTAATAAATGTACTTTTGAATGACTAAAATAAGTTATCCAGCAGATAACGCACAAAAAGTGGATGACCCTAAATATGAATGTTACTGTGTTTGTGAGCAGTAGAGTGATGGTTAAAGAGGGCATAGACTACTGCTCCCAAGCACCAAAATTAGCACCTATCAGCGATCGCACCGATGAACTTCCTAACTTTCCTGCTGGACGTGCTGCCGATTGTTGGGTGTTGCGCCAATATTATATTTAACTCAACTTGCATCATAAGTATGTGCCCCTGCTGTGGATCACAGACTGGCATCCAAAGGCTTTTACTGAATTATTTACATCTGAAGTGATCCTATTGCTAAAATTCGGAGCAGCGTGGTAACATAATGGTTAGTGTAATGCTATTAAGCACCAAAGACCTGGTTCAAAGCCTGGTGCTGTCTGTAGGGAGAATGTACAGTATATTCTTCACCAGATTGTGTGGGTTTCCTCCGAGTGTTCTGGTTTTCTCCCGCATTCTATAGACGTACTTGATGGTAGTATAATGGTTACATGGGTGTAATTGGGTGGCACGGTCTCGTTGAGTAGGAAGGTCCTGTGTCTCTAGTTAAAAAAAACAAGAAAAAAAAAGCAGTAACATGAAAGGAATTGCAGAGTTAATATTTCCTTTAATTTTCATATCTTTGCTTCTTGGTTTTGAGAAACCCTCCCACGCACAAAGAGATACAGTAATAGCACCTGCACCAATTGGATTAAATATCATAATTAAACGGTTTCAGCTAATGAATACTTACTTTGCTAATGTTGTATCTTGAAGAAGATACAAGTAATGTTACAAGGAATTTACAAGACTGGGATTGAGAAGAATGAGGGGGGGATCTCATTGAAGCCTATCGAATGTTGAAAGGTCTCGATAGAGTAGATGTGGAGAGGTTGTTTCCTACGGTGAAGGAGTCTAAGACCAGAGGACACAGCCTCAGAATAGAATGGAGATTCATCTGAGGAATTTCTTTACCAGAGAGTGGTGAATCTGTGGAATTTGAAGCCACAGGTGGCTGTGGAGGCCAAGTCATTAGATATATTTAAGGCAGAAGCTGATAGATTCTTGATTGGTCAGGGAATGAAGTATTATTGAGAGAAGGCAGAAGGCTGGGTTGAAAGAGAAATGCATCAGCCATGATTAAATGTGGAGCAGATTTGATGGGCCAAATAGCCTAATTCTGCTCCTATATCTTATGATCTTATAGAATTCATTGATGCATTTGATTTTATAGAAAGCTTGTCTGTTTCTTAACAATCTCCATGTAATGAAGTGATCTGAATATATGAAATACAAAACAAAGTTTTTCACCGTACTTCATGTGATAATAATGATACACCAATTTACCAATTTCTAGTGTTCTTAATCTGCATTTGTAGGTGGCGGGGTGGAGGTATGTCTCTACCAAAGGCGGTGTAAATTGCTGCTTCCTCCGCTAGCCTGCAGCCCCCCCTTGGGAAAGGTGTGGCACCTGCTTAGCCCCCCCGATCAGGGTTATGTGAAGCCATGGGAGCAGCTGGTGCATGCAACCTGGTAATGGAAATACTGATGCCAGGCCGACAATTGATAATGGCTGGGGTCACCCATCTTGTAAAGACCCTGCCCAGAAGACAGCAGTGGATAACTACTTCGGAAGAAAAATTTGCCGAGATATTGCCTACGTCATACGACATGGCACATAACGAATGAATGAACAAGTTTGCATTGAAATTAATAGGTAAACTTGGAGGGAAGCAAGGAAGCCATTTTAATTGGAGGAACAGAATCGAGTTGTATGGCTCCTTCTGAAGATCTGATGTTTGGAAAACATAGCTATGTTGGGCTGCTGCATTACGCAGTTAACTTAGGGAGAAGAGGTGAAACAGCTAGCCATTTTAACAAATAGATATGTCATTTTGTGGACAGCAGTTATGGAAGGAAATCTTCAAGAATAAGGTAGAGTAAAAATGGCTGGAGTCAGTGGCAGCACTGTAGCATAGTGGTTAGTGCAATTGCTTTGCAGCGCCAGTTATTACTATTTGGGGTTCGATTCCCACTGCTGCTCTAAGGAGTCCGTTTCTGCATGGGCTTTCTCTGCGTGCTTGATGCACTATCAATCACTCCAAATGACTGGAAGTAGAGTAAATACTGAAAGGCTTTTATTAACAGTAAATGGTCCACGTCCCTGCTGAGTATCTGCCCCGGACTAAGGGAGGAGCAGTGGCACAATCACCTTTATTCAGGGGTCTGTGGGAGGAGCTACAGGAGCAGTCAGCAGAGGGGCGTGTCCATACAGGTAACCCAGTTACAACATATATATATATATATATATATATGGTTTGCCACAGTGCTCCAATTTCCTCCCACATTTCAAAAATGTCTCGGGTCAGTAGGTGGCAGACATGCTGTGTCGCCGCCCGGCATGGAAACACTTGCAGGCTACACTCACAACACGCTGGAGGAACTCAGCAGGTCGGGCAGCATCCGTGGAAATGATCAGTCAACATTTCGGGCCGGAACCCTTTGTCACGCGGGAGTAGCTATGACTCTCTTGGCATGAATGCTTGGCATCCCGCTGCCAAGGCCCCTAGAGTATAGTTGCACTGTAGCTGTGGTGTCTTTCCAGATTCTGCATCACGGTGAGCCGCACCTCCTCGTTGGTCCCGCCGGTAACACCTCTAACGGGTGGCTAACGCGGCTCGAAAGAATCTTGGGCGAAAGCGGCGCTGGCCGCGCCTTTCTCTCAAACTATGGAGAGGTTTGCCGTCAGGCATTCTCCCGGATGGGTTGATAACCGGGCAAAGAACAACCCCGCAGACGTGCTAGCAACGGCCGGATGTGATAAATGCAGGAGTTGCACTTGTTCCGGTGCCTGGCCCATGACGAAGAAATCGTCCTCGGAAGAAATCGGAGACAAAGAATAACCATGGACGTTCCAAGTACCGCAGGATGGGCACAATCTTCAAATTCTGTTGGCTGTTGAAGCAAAACAAGACATTTCGCTGTACGTTTCAGTGTTTTGATGTGACAAACAAACCTAATCTTTAATCTACATAAGCTCAAGCAATACAACAGCCTATCTCTGTGGTACACAGGTTGATTAGTTGTTAAATGCCCTCCCCTCACCCCTCAGTTATTATGGGGTTGTCCTCAGACACTGCCACATCAGGAAACCAATATACTCTCTCAGTCTAACCCTGTGTGGTATCCAGTGAGCCCCAGCACCCCACCAGTGGACGTGGAAGTCAAGCCTGAAGATATTGCTTCACACACAAATGTTTCCAGTTAACATCTAAGTGCTGAATCTGCAGGTGTCTTCTCATTGCCTCCAAGCAGGTTCAGATTGTGGTTGTCTGTAATTATGTCCAAATTTCTGTGCTGAGATCAGACTGCCAAACAGGTGTGCCTAATTAGTACAACACCCATTTGTTCCTGCTTTCACCCTTCCCACAAAGTGCTCTGCATGCGTTTTATTTTCAATTGACTTTTGGTGAAACTTGCAGTATGTTCTCTCAAACCTGAGCAAGTCTGCAGATGCTGGGAATCCAAAGCAACTCACGCTGAATGCTGGAGAAACTCAGCAGGTCAGGCAGCATCTATGGGAAAGAGTAAACAGTCGACGTTTCGGGCCGAGGTCCTTCTTCAGGTCTGAGGAAGAAGGGGGAAGATGCCAGAATAAAAAGGTAGGGGGAGTGGAGAGAGGTTAGCTGGAGGGTGATAGGTGAAGCCAGGTGGGTGGGGATGGTCAAGGGGTAGAGAATAAAGAATCTGATTAGAGAGGACAGTGGATGATAGGAGAAAGGGAAGGAGGAGGGGACCCATGGAGAAGTAAAAGGCAGGTTTTTGGCCACATCCAGAGCACTGGACACAACAGATGACCCCAGCAGATTCACAGGTGAAGTGTTACCTCATCTGGAAGGACTGATGGGGCCCTGAATGGAGGTGAGGGAGGAGGTATATGAGCAGGTGTAGCATTTAGGCTGCTTGCAGGGTTAAGTGCCCGGAGGGAGATCAGTGGGGAGGGACGAATGGATGAGGAGTCGTAGAGGGAGTGATCCCTGCTTTGAGCTTTGAATGCACAAAAGAGAGGAAGAAAACAAGGGCCACAAAATGGAAGGAAGTATCAGGCCCATTAAGAGCGCCTTTGAATGTGGAGTTTTTCCAACTATTTGTGTCGCTTCCCGTGGTAACCAGATGTGAAGTCAATCCATTGCTCAGTTTATATCAATTTACATGACTATTCACTTGTGCATTTAATGTTAAAACACTTTCGGCCAGTCTGCAGGGACCCAGAGATGAGACGGGAACCCTCTGAACAGATTTCCTGCCTGCTTTTGTGTTGGTGGAACCAGATTCTGATTTCGATTTATTTATCATGTGTGCATCGAAACATGCAGTGAAATTTGTGTTAAAAGCTAACCCATGGAATCTGAATCAGAATCAGGTTTAATATCACTGGCATACGTCATGAAATTTCTTGTTATGCGGCAGCAGAAGGTTGTAATTTATAATAAAAGAAAACTGTGAATTACAGTAACTATATATATGTCTGAAAGTTAAATATGTAGAGCAAAAAGAGAGTAGAAAAGTACTGAGGTGATTTTCATGAGTATAATGTCCATTCAGAAATCGGATGGCGGAGGGGAAGAAGCTGTTCCAGAATCGTTGAGCGTGTTCCTTCAGGCTCCTACACCTTCCCTTGACGGTAGCAATGAGAAGAGGGCATGTCCTGGGTGATGGGGGTCCTTAATGTTGGACGCCCCCTTGTTGAGGCAAAGCTCCTTGAAGATGTCCTGGATGCTGGGGAGGCGAGTGCTCATGGCTGAGTTCACAACTTTCTGTAGCTTATTTTGATCCTGCGTAGTGCCCAGCCCCAAATATCAGGCGGTGGTGCAGCCAGTTAGAATGCGCTCTACATACACCTGTGGAAATTTGCGAGTGTCTTTGGTGACATACCAAATCTCCTCAAACTCCTCATGAAATATAGCCGCTGCCGTGCCTTCTTTGTAACTGTATCGATATGTTGGTCCCAGGATAGATCCTCAGAGATGTTGACACACAGGAATTTGAAACTCGATGCAGACTGGTATGCATGCCATCGCCTTGCCCTTTCTGAAGTCCACAATCAATCCTTTGGTTCTACTAATGTTGAGTGCAATGTTGTTGCTACGACACCACTCAAGCAGCTGATCTATCTCACTCCTGTACACCTTCTACTCACCATATGCAATCCTGCCAACAATAGCTGTGTCGTCGACAAATTTATAGATGGCTTTTGAGCTGTGCCTAGCCACACAGTCATGGGTGTAGAGAGAGTAGAGCAGTGGGCTAAGCACACATCCCTGAGGTGTGCCTGTGTTGATTATCAGTGAGGTGGAGATGTTATTTCTGATCCGCACAGACTGAGGTCTTCCAGTGAGGAAGCTGAGGATCCAGTTGCAGAGGAAGGTACAGAGACTCAAGTTTTGGAGCTTTTTGATCAGACCTGTAGGAATGTTAGTGTTAAACACTGAGCTGTAGTCAACAAAGAGCAGCCTGACTTAAGAATTAGTGTTGTCCAGGTGATACAAGACTGTGTGAAGAGCCAATGAGATGGCACCTGCTCTAGACGGGTCCGCTGAGCACGTACACATTGAAACGTACAGTGTCATTGGCGTTAACAGCCAACACGCCCAGGGGCATGTCGGAGCAGCATACCAGCGCCAACACAGCAAGCCCACAATGCACTTCAGACGAAGACGAAGACAACAAAACAGAGCAAATCAAGCAGCAAAGGAAGAACATCAAAACAAGCCCTGGTCCTCCGACCACACGCATATACACAGTCCTATAACCCAGGCTTTGGCCTCACTCCAGTGGACTCATGCACTCTGCTGCCAGATAATGCGAGTAAATATCCAGTTCAAGCTACAAAGTTCAACGCTCGAAATAAACTTATTATCAAAGTACATATATGTCACCATGCACAGCCCTGAGATTCATTGTCTTGCAAACATGCTCAAAAAATCTATAGAATAATAACCACAACAGAATCAGCAGCCCAAATTTGGCATTCAACCAGAGTGCAAAAGGCAACAAACTGGCAAGCACAAAAAGAGTAATAAATAACAATAATAATAAATATTGAGAACATGAGATGAAGAGGCCTTGAAAGTGAATCCATTGATTGTGGGAACGTTTCAATGATGGGGCAAGTGAAGTTGAGTGAAGTTATTCCCTTTTGGTTCAAGAGCCTGATGATTGATTGTTCCTGGTCCTGGTGGCGTGAGAACTGAGGCTCCTGTACCGTCTTCTTGCTGGCAGCAGGGAGAAGAGAGCAAGTCCTGGGTGATGGGGCTCCTGGTGATGGATCCTGCTTTCCGGCCACAGCGTTTTATGTGTGATTGGGGGGTGGGGGCTTTACTTGTGATGGACTGGGTCGTATCCACTACTTTTTGAAGGATTTTCTGTTCAAGGACATTGGTGTTTCCGTACCAGGCCATGATGCATCCAGTCAATATACTCTCCATTTACAAGCAGATGTTCTAGGTTGCCCATCAGATCACTTGAAGCGTACTCCTGCTTGAAGTGGAGCAGGCACCTAATACTCAAAACAACACCCACAAAGCACTGGAGGAACTCAGCAAGTCAAGCAGCGTGTAATACTCAAGTTGTTCGTGACTATCTCTCACCAAAGTGTGTTTTCAGGTGATTTGGCTCCGTGTTAATGCAGTTTGTCACTATGAGGTTGAAACCACCTCTGATGAAGTAAATTGTTTACTGTAATTGAATTTTTCCTGTAGTTATGCTGAGTCATGTTTTTACACATTCTTAATCACTAACCTTGCCAAAAGACCTTACTGTTCGCTGACTGTTATCACCGTGTGGCCTAGTAATAGAAGGAAGTGTTATACGATTTGTAGTTAATTATTGTTACTTCGGTGAAATATCGAGTCGAGCTTCCTGCTGCTGGGAGTTGCTCTGTTTGTTTTTGATAGTAACAATTTTTTTGTCAAATTGTGTTCTTGTGTTTCCTATAAACTGATAAAAGAGCTATCATTCCAAGAAATTACACCAAAAGAAGGGGTTGTTAATTATAAAGTGTGAATGTGTTTTGCAAAACTAAATTGCTAATTACATCTCTTGACAGATAATAAGACAGATATGAATGAGATAATATTTCTGTTGGGTGGCGGGGTGGAAATACTTCTCTACCAAAGGAGATGTAAGGCACTCCTTCCCTCCACTAGCCTGCAGGTCACCCTTGGTGAAGGTGTGACACCCGAGCAGGGTCATGTGAAGTCATGGGAGCAGGTGGTGCGTATTGCAAGTTCTGGTTAAGCGACCACTGATCCCGGCAAACAATCTCTGAAGAGTATTGATAATAGCTGGGGTTACCCATCTTATAAGGAGTCTGCCTAGAAGAAGGCAATGGCAAACCACTCCTGTAGAAAAATTTGCCAAGAACAATCATGGTCATGGAAAGACCGCGATCGCCTACATTATATGACACAGAATATCAAGATGAAGATAATAGTGAAGGTTTCGGTCTCTATCTCTTTTTAAATCAATGTGCTTCCATCAACAGATCCTATAGAACAGGAAGTTCTTGTGATCCCCCTCAGAATTTGTCAGAGTATCTAAGAATGACACAGTAACTAATGACGTTTTAGCACAGGAGTGAATTTATGAGGAACAGTGGAATCGGTATATTGAAAACAGCTTAACAGTTCCACAATAAAAAAAATCTGATCAAAACTCTGCAATCCTGTCACATCAGTTGGATTTGCTGACTGACAATTAAAAGGATGACAAGGGGAAGAAGCTCCAAGAATATCACCATACTCGGAGACAGGACATGCCAGCGAGCAAGGAGAAAAGAGAAGGCGGAAACATTTGATTACAAGAAGTTCCAAGGGGATGATTCGTGTCTGCCTCCTCCTGAGATAGCCAACAGCACAGAAGTCAGTTGACAGCCAAACAATTTCTTCCTTCATGGTGTCAAGAAATTAGATAGAGGAAAGTGTGGAGCTTCAGTAACCTGCCAAGTATGAAGACTTGTATAATTATTCAAACGTCTCGCCAAGCTGCTCCATTATGGCTGGAAAATGGGATTCCAAAACTCTGGAAAATTACAAAATTCAGAGCAATCTATTTCAGCTAACTATTGGCCCTCCATCTAGCTTCAGGTATTAGAAGTTGCAGGCCTCCGTTGGTCAGGGATATTGTGCCCTAGCTGTCTAGATTTGCAAGCCAGGACAGTACGATATGGAGAGCAAGCTGTTGCCTACGTAGCAGACACCCCTTCTCCACGCATCTGATAAACCCAAAGGAACGGCAGAGACCGATAGTTTGGCACCAGCAACATCACACGAGTTGCCGGTCAGCATTGAACTGAACGTAGGGACTCCAAATCCGATTTCTCCCCTCGGGGTTTTACTCTGAAGTTCTCCCCATGAGTGGGTATAACCGTAAGACAGCGGAGGTTTGAGATCAGAGTTCTCCCCGATGAGCTGCCAACCATGGCTGATGAGCTCCATCTGCCCAAATGGTATTAGAAGTGAACTGCTCAAATTACATTGGTCAGGCTCTGCTTTGTCCATTTCATCTCAAAATACAATGCAATCAAAGCTACAGCCACAACAGATGGATTCCAGTGCTGACGAAAGAGGACTGCCGGCAACCGAAAGCAGTATTTGACCGAATGTGGTCGCAAGGACCTTCTGTAAAGCTGAAGCCATTAAGAATCAGTGAGGAAACTTTCACCAGCTGCATCATAAACTCAAGAGATTCTGCAGATGCTGGAACTCCAGAGTAACATCCCAAAATGTTGGAGGAACTCAGCAGATTGAACAGATTCAATGGAAAGGAATAAAGACTGGATGTTTCAGGCCTAACCCCTTCTGTCCTGATGAAGAGTTTTGGCCCAAAACATCAACTCTTCATTCCTTTCCATGGATGCTGCCTAACCTGCTGAGTTCCTCCAGCATTTTGCGTGCCTTTGACCTGCTGGATCCTCAGGTTAATGAAGGTCAGTCTTCTTCAGTTGGCTTCGTGCCATTGTTTGATGGTGATTTCTCTGTGTGCTGTTCCATTCAAACCCCATCAGGATATGTTAATGTGCATTAAGATCTGCAGGCTTGAGCTGAGAGGCAGCGTGTAATGTCTATGCTGCACAAATATTGAGCACTCACTGTATTCAAAAGAAGGTCTCTGATGATAAAATATTGTCAAATCCCTCTCCATCAATGTTCTGAGAGACACAATACTGCTCTTATTGTAAGAGCAGGTCAAAGGTGAGATATACTATGGAAAGAATTTACAATTTGACTGCCTAAATCCTTTCCAACATTTATTAATTAGAAATCAGTACTTACGTAATCCCCATTACGGTGTCAGCACTTAGAGCAGTAATGAAGTTTCTCCATCTCTGTCTGTCCTTGGTCATCTTCTCTACTGTGCCCTTAGTGTGGTCCAGGGTCCTCATTTCTGCCTCTACTGTACGGCACGAAGTTGTTTTTGGTGCCCCGCGTTTCCTGCGCCCTTCAGGGGAGTGAGAAATCTGTAGACTGATGGTATAGTCTACACTTGATTGTGTGAGTGCATCTTCAACTCCTGTCAGAGTCACCTTATGTACTGTACATCCACCTTATGAATAGTGTCACTTTATGGGCATACAACCAACTTATATATACAAGCCACCTTGTGTATTTATGTTTATTGTGCCTTTTTTTAATTATTGTGTTCTTTTTCTTATTGTGTGTGTTTTTTTTTTGTGCTGCAACAGATCCAGCGTAACAATTATTTCATTTTCCTTTGCACTCATGCACGGAAATGACATTAAACAATCTTGAATCTTGAATCAGGCAGGACACTTCAATGGTTGGAATCATAAGAAAAGTGACAGTAGTTGTCAGAGATCAGTCTAACCAGCCTCCAGATAGCCGTCTGGGGTTCCTTCAGGCAGTGACTTCAGACAAACTATCCTTAGTCAATTTATTAATGACCTTCCTTCTATCATAACATGTATTTACTGTATACTTATTGTGCTTTTTTTATTATTCTGTTCGATTGTGTTTTTTTGTGCTACATCGGATCTGGAGTAACAATTATTATGTGCTCCTTTATACTTGTCTAACGGAAATGATTTTGAACAATCTTAAACAAAACAAACTCGACTCTATCACCAAGTCCAATGATATCCGTTTAAAAAGACCAGTAATTTTCTTCCGCCGCTTCCTTCATTATTGACACACCAGGGCACTAATTTTTGCTTTACATATTTAATTTAACTTTATAAATATATATATGTTTCTTACTGTAATTTTCAGCTTTTATTATTATGTATTGCAAAGTACTGTTGCTGCATAACAACACATTTCATGACTTATGCCAGTGATATTAAGCTTGATTCTGATTCTGTGAAGTGCAGGATGGAAAGTCTTCACAGCACCTTTCTAACCCACAACCTCTTCCACAGATTCAGGTGGAAAGTGAAGATGAGGCCGATATTAAATCTGCTATGATCTCATTGAAGCTTCCCTTTAACCTTCTTCCACAGGGTCCAGGGTAGGGTCAAATGCAAACTGATCCAGGAAGAGGTATGAGCAGCTGATGAGGTAGTGCGTACCACCAAGATGGTAGGACTGTGCCTTGGACAAGGTGGGAGGGTGTGTTGAAGTGGAAGATCTCCTGGTCCAACATCTGGCAGGAAGAACTCCAGAGCATCAAGTTCATGATCCAGGCTGTGTATGACATCCTGCCTAGTCCAGCAAAACTTCTTGCTTGGGGAAAAAGTGAGGCACCATCATGTCTTCTCTTCCCTGGCTGAGGGACCCTGGAAGACATCCTCAGCAGCTGCCCAAAAGCCCAGGGAGTAGGCCACGACCACTGGCACCATGACCAGGTGCAGAAGGCCCCGGCAGAAAGTATCTCCTCAGCCATTAACAACGGTAGGCGCCTCCGCCAACCTCAAAAGTCCATAATCTTTGGAGACCAGCTGCAGCATCAGCCCAGATCACCATCAGGTTTGCTTGCCATGGTGTCTGACTGGAAACTGAAAGTCAGTCTTGGGAATGAAAGCTCCCTGACTTCATTGTATCACCATCAGTGAGTTCTGACAGCCTTTCTGGCAGAAACCTCAAAGCAAGTGGTCATTGCAGAACTGACAGAGCCTTGGGAAGACAAGATTGAGAGGTGTTGGCATAAGAAAGCTGAATACCAGGAGTTGGTTGAGCAGTACCAGAGACAGGGGCAGAGGGCATGATGTGAGGGGGGATGTAGAGATTTCGTTGGCAGCTCTCTCTGCATAACCTACTCTCTCCTTGGCATTATGGGGGCATTGAAGAGCCATCAGGACTGTCACAGGGGCTGCTGAGCGAGCCTCCAGATAGCTACAGATGAAGAGGTGTGACCTATGGACCACTGCTGCTGGGACACAAGCCAGGGCCTGATTCACCCTGGCTGGGTCACTCTGGTGAGGGTGTTTGATGTTGAAAGACCCAGAACACCCGATGACCCCAGGTTACATCATTGATGATGTGTCCCAGTGCATCCTAGGATGTATTTTAGCATCAATGGCAGGACAGGCTAGAGGGGCTGTGTGGTTTTCCTGTTTCTTACTGTCCACAATGTTCCCTCCAAGGCACACACCAACTTTATTTGGAAAACTATTGCTGGTTGGTCGTCATCTCAAGCACTGATTGTAGAAGCTCCAGAAGAACAGATTATCACTGTTTTTAAAATACTAATTAGATTTGTTTGGGTGGTGGGGTGGAGACATGCCTCTACTAAAGGAGGCGTAAGGCATACCTTTCCACCAGCTGAGCCTCCCTCTACAATCATGGTTACGCGAAGACATGGGAGCAGGTGGTAGATGACCGTATGAGCAGCTGGTGCATGTCACAAGTCCTGGTTATGCGACCACTGACTCCAGGCTGACAACTCTCTGAAGAGTATTGATAACGGCAGGGGTCACCCATCTTGCCAGAAAAAGGCAACGGCAAATGGCTCTAGAAAAATTTGCCAAGAACAATCATGGTCGCGGAAATTCCACAATCGCCTTCATCATATGACATGGCACATAATAACAAATGAATTGGATTTGTATAATAGACAGAGAACATGTTGGAAACACACAAGAAGTCAGAAAAACAATTAACTCTTTAGTTTAAAATGTTCCGATCAAGAAACGGAGATCATAGACATTAACTGTTTTTCCTTTTGATCATTGTTTATCTTAGTAGCCTTGTCAATGATGCCCATGACCTGTGAATCAATAAATACACTCAATGGCCATTTTAATAGGAACCTCTTGTACCTAATAAAGTGGTGACTGGGTGTACGCTTGTGGTCTTCTGCTGCTATAACCCATCCACTTTAAGGTTCAACGTGTTGTGCTCTTCTGCACTGCACTGTTGTAACCCATGGTTATTTGAGTTACTGTCATCTTCCTGTCAGCTTGAACCAGTCTGGCCATTCTCCTCTGACCTCTCTCATTAACAAGGCATTTTCACTCACAGAACTGGAGCACACTGGGTGTTTTTTGTTTTTTTTTTGCACCATTCTTTGTAAACTCTAAAGGCTGTTGTGTTGAAAATCCCAGGAGATCATCAGTTTCTGAGATGCTCAAACGACCCCATCTGGCACCAAGAGTTCCACATTCTAAGACACTTAGATCACATTTCTTCCCCATTCTGATGTTTAGTCAGGACAACAACTGACCCTCTTGGCCACGTCTGCATGTTTTTGTGCATTGACATGCTGCCACAAGATAGGCTGATAAGATACTTGCATTAACAAGCAGGAGTATGGGTGTACCTAATAAAGTGGCCACTGTGTGTAGGCTAAGATAGTTACTTCTGCGGATCAGGAAAGTCTGGAGTTCACTTTATTTCATCTGGTGCATTTGGCTGAAACAGTTAGAAGAGTGGTGACCAAAAAAAAGGGCGAAAGCAGAAAAAAACTTGGTGGAACCACTGAATATTCATCTCTGAAAACATTTGCATGAGAAGATTACTTTTGAGAAGCATTATCAGTGCCCATAATTACAACAAAGGTTGAGGCACAACTGTCAAATTTAGCAAATAAATAATTGTAGTGAGGTGTGGTCACATGCTGGGGCACAAGAATGCAGAAATATTTCAACGAATCACTTGCTCACAAGGCAATGACAAGGAAATATGCTTAGACATCAATCAACCAAAAATAACAAGGTATCTAATCTCACTGAATGCATTGTGCCTTTCCTCTTGGAGAATGAGTCTGCACCAACTTTATAAATAGCTTTGCACCACAGTTAAAAGCTGTGGTGCGCTTTTCTCTTGGTTGATTATTAAAGTGAACGTACACTGCACTGTTCTTGTCAAGAAATAATTCTTTCCCTTGAGCAATACTGAATACATAAAAAGTCACCAGTAATTCCAGAGTGGCAATTATTTTATGCTGATACCTTGGCTTTCCTTAATCATATCGGTAACATAATAGCTGGCTCCAAAGGAGTTTTATGCAATGAAATCCTTTTGGTATCCATGTCATACGAACTTTCTGTTTGTTTATTAGGGACAAGAGAAGGGTAAAAGTATCTTTCATTTTTAGTCGGGTTAGCTTGCAAGACAATGTTAGTGCAGAATTCTGAACTCTTGGGACTAGAATAGAAAAGCAGGGATGTAAAGCTGAAACTGTATAAGGGGCTGGTCAGACTACATTTGGAGTATTGTGAGCAGTTTGTACTCCATATCTAAGGAAGGGTGCATTGGCTTTGGAGAAGGGCCAGATAATCCCAGGAATGAAAGAGCTAACGTATGAAGAGCATTTGATGGCTCTGGGATATGCAGTACTCACAAAGGTTTAGAAGAACGATGGGTGATGTTGTGGAACACTACTGAATATTGAAAGACCTAGGTAGAATGAATGTGGAGGGTATGTTTCCAGTAGTGGGAGAGTCTAGAACCAGAGGGGATAGCCTCAAAATAGAAGAGTGACCCTTTAGAGCAGAGGTGAGAAGGAATTTCTGTTGGCAGACGGTGGTAAGGCTGTGGAATTCATTGCCAAAGACAGTCATGGAGGCAAGCCATTGGGTATACTTAAAGTGGAAATTATTGATTAGTAAGAGTGTCAAAGGTTATGGGGAGAAGGCAGAAGAATGGGGTTAAGAGGGAAAATAAACTAGCCATGATCAAAAAATCCTGGTGAACACAGCAGGCCAGGCAGCATCTATAGGAAGAGGTACAGTTGATGTTTCGGGCCTAGACCCTTCTGCAGATTTCCTCATGTAGCCATGATCAACTTGATGGGTTAAGTGGCCTAATTCTGCTCCCATGTCTTATGGCCTCATAGTCTTTGACCTCCAGTGATTGAAGGTATTACCCCTCCCGAAATACACTATTTACAGTGAACGTACGGTTGAGTAGCATTGACGACTGTCGTGGCCATAGGGAAGGCCTTTCAGCCTCTGATAGGACATATGCCTAACTTGTTGGTTAGATGATGCTACTTAGTTACTTAACTCTCTCAAAATGCGTTTGGTTGTTTCATGAAAAAAATAGATAAAACGTTTAGTTCAGTCATATGACTCTGCTTCTAGATGTGGTGGCACGGTAGGGTAGCTTTACAGTACAGGCGACCCAGGTTCAATTCCTGCTGCTGTCTATAAGGAGTTTGTATGTTTTCCCAGTGATTGAGTGGGTTTCCTCCGGGTGCTCTGGTTTCCTCCCACAGTCCAAAGACGTACCAGTTGGTAGGTTAATTAGCCATTGTAAATTGTCCTGCGATTAGGCTAGGGTTAAATTGGAAGTTTGCTGGGTGGCGTGGCTCGAAGGGGCCAAACAGCTTATGTAGTTCAGTAAAATAAAAAGTATCTATTTTGTCCACAAGTTGATTGGCCTAGGTTATTTGTGAGGTTATAAAATTCTGAACCAATGCTGAATCACAGAAGTCAAAAACAGTTATGAACTTGATAGTTATTGAAGTGTGGGTAGGAGTTGAGACAAAGTGGTGTCATGGTGAGTTTGTAAATCAAACAGATTCCTCTAACAGATCGGGGGTATGTGTGCTTCCAGCTGCAGGACTGGGCTTCAAATGACTGAGTGCTTCCGGTGAATGATGGCTAGTAACCCTGATTTAATATCATAGGAAATAAAACATAGAACTTTATGGCACAGGAGCAGGACTTTGGCTCATGATGTCCGTGCTGAATCTGATACTAGTTCAGTGGCCACTTTATTAAATACACTTGTACACCCGCTCGTTAATGTAAATATCTTATCGGCCAATCATATAGCAGCAACTCTACCCATAAAAGCATGCAGTCATGGTCAAGAGGTTCAGTTGTTGTTCGGAGCAAACGGCAGAATGGGGAAGAAACGTGATCTAAGTGACTTTGACTGTAGAATAATTTTTGGTGCCAGACAGGGTGGTTTGAGTATCTCAGAAACTGCTGATCTTCTAGGATTTTCATGCACAGCAGTCTCTAGAGTTTACAGAAAATGGTGCAAGAAACAAAAGAAAACATGCAGTGAGCAGCAGTTCTGTGGGCAAAAATGCCTTGTTTATGAGAGCGGTCGGAGGTGAATGGCCAGACTGGTTCACGCAGACAGGAAAGCGACCGTAACTCAAATAACCACACGTTACAACCGTGGTGTGCGAAAGAGCTTCTCTTAATACACAACATGTCGAGCCTTGAAGTGGATGGTCTACAGCAGCAAAGATCACGAACATACACTCAGTAGCTACTTCAGTAGGTGCAGGAAGTACTGAAGAATGTGGCCAGTGAGTGTAAATTTGTTCTGTCTGCCTATCCCTCCATTTCCTGCATATTCTTGCATCCAACAGCCTCTTAAATGCCACTCTTGTATCTGCTTCCATCACTACCCCGGTCTTTCGGTCTTAACTTGTTGCTGCTTAATGGAAGGAAGTTGCCTATTTTGTGTGAGAGATTTGAGCTATTTATCACTCTCTGTGTAAAAAAAACACTTGCCTCACACATCTCCTTTAAACCACCCCCCACCTCGCGTACTTCAAAGTCACAAAGTAAATTTGTTATCGAAGTACATATATGTCCCCATATACTACCTTGAGATTCATTTTCTTGCAGCCAAAAAAGAAATACAATAAAATTTATAAAAAACTATACATAAACAGACAAAGCTGACGAACAGCCAATGTGCAAAACAAGACAAACTGTGCGAATAAAAAAATAATACTGAGAGCACGAGTTGTAAAACATTTGTATCCTCAGTAAAAGATTCAAGCTGTCTACCTTATCAATGTCTCTCATAATTTCACATCTTCTTTTGTAACAGGATTACAGATTCAAAGCAATTCCCAAGAAAAAAAAAGCAGAGGACTATTAGAAAGGCTTGGAGGAATGATATTATTTACAAACAATTGCTGCAAAGACTCCCCAAGCCTCTGTGGCAATGGAAAAAACACAAAAGAAAATTGTTCGGTAACAGTCCTTGCTGAACCTCTCCATCAGACTCCTTGATGTTGTACATCTGAACCTTATCTCTGTACAACACTGGCTATCTCCATCATACAATCGGTATAAATACCAGGCAGATTTAAGCACATTAAACTAGCCTAATTGTAACTTCATACAAATAGCTCAAATCTCTCACACAAAATAGGCATCCTCCCTCCATTAAGCAGAAACAAATTAAAATCATAAGACAGACCAACATCAAGCCATTTGGCCCATCAAGTTTACCCCACCATTTGGGCTGATTTACTCACCCTCTCAACCCCATTCTCTTGATTTATCGTCGTAACCTTTGATGCCCTGACTAATCAATCAATCCCTACATTAAATACACCCAGTGACGTGACCTGTACAGCTGCATGTGGCAATGAATTCCACAGATTCACCACCCTCTGGAGAAAGAATTTCCTCCTCATCTCTGTTCAAAATAGAAACAGAAATCCCTCTATTCTGAATCTGTGCCCTCTGGTCTTAGGCTCACCCAATATAGGAAACATCCTTTCCCATCCTCTCTGTCGAGACTTTTCAATATTCAATAGGTTTCAATAAGATTTCCCACCCCCCCGCCCCCAGTCTTCCAAACTCCAATGAATACAGGCCCAGACCCATCAAACACTCCTGATACATTAACCCTTACATTCTCAGAAGAGTGCCCAAAACTGCTCACAATGCTCCAATTGCAGTCTGACCAATTCATTATAAAGCCTTGGCATTACATCCTTGCTCTGATATTCTAATTTTCTCAAAATGAATGCTAACATTGCATTGGCCTTCCTTATCATCAACTCAACTTACAAGTTAACCTTTAGGGAATCCTACACAAGAACTCCCAAGTTCCTTTTCACCTTTGATTTTTGAATTTTCTTCTGTTTGGAAAATAATCTATGCCTTTATTTCTTCTACCAAAGTTCATGACCATATACTTCCCTACCCTATATTTCATCTGCCACTTCTGTGCCCATTCTCCCAAGCTGTCTAAGTTCTTCTGCAGACTCCCTGCTTTCTCAGAACTACCTCCGCCCTACCTATCTTTTTATCATCTGCAAACTTGGCCAAAATGTCTTCAATTCCATCTTCAAATGACTGGCATGTGACATTAAAAGAAGAAGTGGTCCTAATACTTAAAAGGGCTCCTTTATTCCCACAGTTTGACTCCTGGCAGTCAGCCAATCTTTTCTTCATGCTAGATACCCTTTCTGTATTACCATGAACTCTTATTCTTGTCAAATACCCTCAAGTGCAGAATCTTGTCAAAGGCCTTCTGAAAATACAAGTAAACAACATTCACTGACTCTCCTTTGTCTATCCTGCCTGTTATTTCTTAAAGGATTTCTAACATATTTGTCAGGCAAAACTTCTCTTAAGGAAACCATGCTGACTTTCGCTATTTTATCGAAGTGTTTCCAAGTACCATGAAATCTTATTCTTAATAATGGACTCCAACATCTTCCTAACTACTTAAGTCAGGCTAACTGGCCTATAATTTCCTTTCTTCTGCTTCCCTCCTTCTTAGAGTGGAGTGACATTTACAATTTTCCAGTCCTCCAGAACCATTCCAGATTTTAGTGATTCATGAAAAACCATTATTAATACCTCCGCAACCTCTTCAGTTACCTCTTTCAAACACTGGGGTGTCTGCTGCAGGTGATTTGTCTACCTCCAGGCCTTCCGGCTTCCTAAGCACCTTCTCCTACGTAATAGCAACTATACTCACTTCCGTCCTGTCACAGTCTTGAATTCCTGACATACTGCTAGTGTTTTTAGTGAAGACGGATGCAAAATACAGTTAGGTTTGTCCGCCATTTCTTTGTCTCCCATTGCCACCTCTCCAGAGGCAATTTATAGTGTTCCGATATCCACTCCCTCCACTCTTTTACTCTTTATACAGACTATCTGAAAAATATTTTGGGATCCTCTTTGAAATGATTGGATAACTTTCTTAGTTGCCTTCTGTTGGTTTTTAAAAGCTTTCCAATCCTCTAATTTCCCACAATTTTTTTCTGTAATTTATGCCCTCTCTTTTTTTTATGCTGTCTTTCACTTTTCTTGTAAGACACAGTTACTTCATCCTCCTTTTAGAATACTAAATATCTATCCTATGCCTTCCGAATTGCCCCCAGAATCTTCAGCCACTGCTGTTCTGCTGTGAATCCCGCTAGTGTTCCCTGCCAATCAGCTCTGACCATCTCTTCTCTCATGCTTCTGTAATTCCCTTTACTCCAATGTATTAGTAATACACCTGACTTTATCTTCTATTCACACTGCAAGGTGAATTCCATCATGTCATAATCACTGCACCAAAGCATTCCCTTACCTTCAGCTCCCTAATCAAATCTGGTTCATTCCACAACACCCAATTCAGAATTGTCTTTTGTCTCATGGGTTCAACCACAAGCTGCTTTATAAAGCCGTCTTGCAGGCATTTTACAAATTCCCTCTCTTGGGATCTAGCACCAACCTAATTTTCTCAATCGACCTGCACTTTGAAATCCCCCATGACTATTGTAACATTGCCCTTTTTACAGATGTTCTTGATCTCCCATTGTAAATTGTAACCCAATTGCTGGTTACTGTTCGGAGGCCTGTATGTAACTCCCATCAGGGTCTTTTTACCCTTGCAGTTTCTTAACCCACAAGGATTCTACATCTTCTGATCCTATGTCACTTCTTTCTCAAGTCAAGTCGAGTAAAGTCAAGTTAAGACAAGTTTATTGTCACTTAACTATATATACCGTGCCTATAAAAAGTATTCACTCCCCCCTAGGAGTTTTCATGTTTTCTTGTTTTACAACCTTGAAATACAGTGGATTTAATTGGACATTTTTTGACACTGATCAACAGAAAAAAGACTCTTTCGTGACAAAGTGAAAATGGATTTCTATAAAGTGATCTAAATTAATTACAAATATTAAACACAAAATAATTGATGTCATGAGTATTCAACTCCTTTAATATGACACACCAAATCATCACTGGTGCAGCCAGTTGGTTTTAGAAGTCACATAACTAATTAAATAGAGTTCTGTTTTTGGCGACCTGTAGGCAGTCAAGGTGTTTCAATCGATTGTATTAAAAATACCTGCAAGGTCCAACCGCTGGTGAGTCAGTATCCTGGCAAAATCGACACCTTGAATCCAAAAGAACACTCCAAGCAACTCCGCGAAAAGATTATTGAAAAGCACAAGTCAGGAGATGGATACAGGAAAATTTCCAAGTCGCTGAATATCCCTTTAAGTACAGTTATGTCAATCATCAAGGAATGGAAAGAATATGGCACAGCTGTAAGTCTACCCAGGGCAGGCCATCCTCAAAAGCTGAGTGACTGTGCAGGAACGAGACGAGTGAGGGAGGGCACCAAGAGACCTATGGCAAATCTGGAGGAGTTACAAGCTTCAGTAGCTAAGATGGGAGAGACTGTGCACACAACAACTGTTGCCCGGGTGCTTCACCAGTCACAGCTTTATGGGAAAGTGCAAAGAGAAAGCCACTGTTGAAAAAAACTCACATGAAAACTCAGCTAGATTTTGCCAGAAGGCATTTTGGAGATTCTGAAGTCAGCTGGAAGAAGGTTCTATGGTCTGATGATACCAGGATTGAGCTGTTTGGCCATCGGACTAAACTCTATGTTCGGCGTAAGCCAAACATTGCACATCATCAAAAACACACCTTCCTTACTGTGATACATGGTGGTGGCTGTGTCGTGCTGTGGGGATGCTTCACTACAGCAGGCCCTGGACGTCTTGTGAAGGTAGAGGGTAAAATTAACACAGCAAAATACAGGGAAAATCCAGAGGGAAACCTAATGCAGTCTGCAAGACGACTGCGACTTGGGAGAAGACTTATTTTCCAGCAAGACAATGACCTCAAGCATTAAAGTCAAAGCTACACAGGAATGGCTTAAAAACAACAAAGTTAATGTCCTGGAGTGGCCAAGTCAGAATCCAGACCTCAATCCAATTGAGAATTTGTAGCTGGACTTGAAAAGGGCTGTTCACTCATGATCCCCATGCAATCTGACAGAGCTTGAGCAGTTTTGTAAAGGAGAATGGGAAAAGTTGTAATGTCTGGATGTGCAAAGCTAATAGAGACCTATTCACACAGACTCAAGGCTGTAGCTGCTGCCAAAGGTGCATCTACTAAGTACTGCTTTGAAGGGGTGAATACTTATGCAATCAATTATTTTGAGTTTTATATTTGTAAGTAATTTAGATCACTATGTAGAGATCTGTTTTCACTTTGACATGAAAGAGTCTTTTTCCGTTGTTGTGTCAAAAAAAGACAAATTAAATCCACTCTGATTCAATATTGCAAAACAACATAAAAATGGAATTTCCAAGGGGGATGAATACTTTTTATAGGCACTGTATGTATATAACCAATATAACCATATAATGTATATAGAAACAATGCATTTCTCTGAACTAAGGTACACAGTACACATAACATGATAACTTAGGAAAGCAAGGATAAAATCTACAGATTAATCACACATAAATAACAAAATAAAGTGCATAAGTTAGATATTGTGAAGTATAGAACGGATTAACCAGCGACACTACGAAGGTGTTGCAGCAGGGGGTTCAGAAGCCTAATGGCCTGAGGGAAGAAGCTGTTCCCCATCCTGACTGTTCTTGTCTTAATGCATCAGAGTGTCCTGCCTGATGGGAGAAAGTCAAAGAGAATGCTGGATAGTTGGATGGGTTCCTTAATAAGGGCCATACATATGCAACGCTCCTGATACATGTCCCTGATGGATGGTAGGGAGACCCCTATGATCCTCACGGTCCTTTGTAGGGACTTCCAGCTCGATGCTCGGCTGCCCCTATATCAGATGGAGATGCTGTTGTCAGGACAATCTGTATGGAGCTCCTGTAAAATGCAGTTAAGGTAGTGGGGGAGGAGCAGTGGGGAGGGAAAAGCTTGCTTGCTTCAATCTCCTTAGAGAGTGGAGGTGTTGCTGTGCCTTCTTGTTCAGGGAGACAATATTAAGGGACCAGGTGATTTGATTGTATGGATTTGGTTTTCTTTTTTTACCAACAGTCCACTCCACCCCCTCTGCTTACCTGCCTGTCCTTTCAATACAAGGCGTATCCTTGGATGTTAAGCTCTCAACTATGATTCTTTCAGCCATGACTCAGTGATGCCCACAACTTCATACCTATCAATCTCTAACTGCGCTACAAAATCATCTACCTTATTCTGTATACCACGTGCAATGAAATATAACACCTTCGGTCTTGTATTCATCACTCTTTTTGATTCTGCCCTCACGTTGCAATTCACGTCATCCCACGACTGCAATTTTGCCCTGTCACCTGCTTCTCCTTCCTCACAGTCTCATTACACCTACTTGTATATCAACTGCCCAACCATTCCAGTTCACATCCACCTGCCAATTTAGTTTAAACCCTTCCCAACAGCTCCAGCAAAATCTGCCCATAGGATGTTGATCCCCCTCAGGTTCAGTAGTATCCTATCCATTTCGTACAGGTCATACCTCCTCAGAAGAGATCCCACTGATGCAGAAAACTGGAATATTTCCCCCTGCATGAGTTCCTCAGCCACTCATTCATCTGTACTATCTTCCTATCTGCCTTGACTAGCACGTGGTATTGGGAATAATCCAAAGATTGCTACCCTGGAGATCCTCTTCTGTAACTCACTATATTCGCTGCTCCTGCACTAACTGCTTACGTTGCTTATTTCTCCTGGTGGCCACCTATCTGAAGCCTGCACTCTGGGTGTGACCTCCTCAGTAAAAGTCTCATCTATGAGCTTTTCACCCTCCCAGATGGTCCTGAGTACATCCAGCTCCTGCTCCAAGTTCCTTGGCATTGTCAGTCATGAGCAGAAGTTAGGTGCAATTCATGCAGATGTAGTCATCAGAGAGACCATTGGGTGTCCTTCAATCCTGCATCATACGGAAGGAGCAATCCACTGCCGCCACTTGTTACACCTTTATCTCTAACTTCTTACATTTAAGTTCAACATTCACCTAAATGATTCCAAATGACTCAGCACCTTTTGCCTCCACCAGTTCTCGCTGAAGCCCATTGAGCCAAAGCCTGACCACTCTAACACCAGCCCACTCCACCAATGGCTGCTTGGTCAAAGGCCGCTCTGCTTATCTCGCCCTTCTTTTTAATTGGACCTTGCTAAGTTACGAATAACCTCGGCAATCTCCCGCTCAGCAAACAAGTCCCGAGAGGCCCCGGTCACTTTTTAAAATCTGGTGCATGAAGTCCACAAGGAACTGTGTCCAACACACTCCGCAATCGTCTGCTCAGTAGTCAAATCCCGACAGGACTTGTGAAGGTCAAGTCATTGATATACCCAAACACGAGGATATCTGCAGATGCTGGAAATTCAAGCAACACACATCAAAGTTGCTGGTGAACGCAGCAGGCCAGGCAGCATCTCTAGGAAGAGGTACAGTCGACGTTTCGGGCCAAGACCCTTCGTCAGGACTAACTGAAAGAAGAGCTAGTAAGACAGCTAGTAAGACAGCCAGTCATGAAATCGGTGACCTTCTATGCGTAATGAAAACAGAAGAGAGGAAATTGTGTTGGCTAGGTTAAGGCTGGGGCATTGTGCATTAAACAAAACATTGAAAATGATAGGGAAACACCAGACAGGATTGTGTGAGGAATGTCAGGAAGAGGAGTCAGTAGAACAGGTAGTTTTGAGTTGCAGGAAGTATGGGATACAGAGTGAAATGATGAGAAATAAATTAAGGGAGTTGGGGATGCAGGAATTCACATTAAAAGGGTTGCTGGGCATGGGTGAGAGAGCACAAATCCGGGTATTTTTAGTGTTTTTAAGGGGTACAGGGGTTTTTTATAGAATATGACGAATAAACAGGAATAGGATACTGGGATGGTCAAAGATGGGAGGGTGAAGTGTAGGTTTGTATATATATAAAGTGGGCATGCAGGTACAGCAGGCGGTGAAAAAGGCGAATGGTATGCTGGCATTTATAGCGAGAGGATTCGAGTACAGGAGCAGGGAGGTACTACTGCAGTTGTACAAGGCCTTGGTGAGACCACACCTGGAGTATTGTGTGCAGTTTTGGTCCCCTAATCTGAGGAAAGACATCCTTGCCATAGAGGGAGTACAAAGAAGGTTCACCAGATTGATTCCTGGGATGGCAGGACTTTCATATGAAGAAAGACTGGATGAACTGGGCTTGTACTCGTTGGAATTTAGAAGATTGAGGGGGGATCTGATTGAAACGTATAAAATCCTAAAGGGATTGGACAGGCTAGATGCAGGAAGATTGTTCCCGATGTTGGGGAAGTCCAGAACGAGGGGCCACAGTTTGAGGATAGAGGGGAAGCCTTTTAGGACCAAGATTAGGAAAAACTTCTTCACACAGAGAGTGGTGAATCTGTGGAATTCTCTGCCACAGGAAACAGTTGAGGCCAGTTCATTGGCTATATTTAAGAGGGAGTTAGCTATGGCCCTTGTGGCTACGGGGGTCAGGAGGTATGGAGGGAAGGCTGGGGTGGGGTTCTGAGTTGGATGATCAGCCATGATCATAATAAATGGCGGTGCAGACTCGAAGGGCCGATTGGCCTACTCCTGCACCTATTTTCTATGTTTCTATGTTTCTATATGTGTGTGTGTGTGTGTGTGTGTGTGTGTGTGTGTGTGTGTGTGTGTGTGTGTGTGTGTGTGTGTGTGTGTGTGTGTGTGTGTGTGTACGCGTGCGCGATTGGGTGAAGGGATTTAGAATGTCTGTCTAGTGCACATTCTGGAGCAGAGGGTGGCAGTAATGCACCATTAAGCTGGATGCCAACCGCCGTAAAACAAGCTACAGACAGACAGACCTTCTATGCTTGGTGCTGGTTGTCATTTAGACTTACTGGACTTCAAAGTAAGATGTTTGTTCTGTTGAGAGGCTATTCAACTGAAATGTTTCTCTCTTATCAGGTACTGTCTGACCAGCTGAACATTTTCTGTTTATCTCTGGCTTCTGGTATCTGCAATATTTTGCTTTTAAAACTTTCATTCCCATCTGTTCGGGTTGGATTCAATGGGCCATGTAATGTCCTGACACATTATAGAAAGGCACTTGAATATTCACTTTCCAGGTCCTAAGAGGTTTGCTGCTAAACTTAGCTTTCTAGTGCAATGGCACAACCTTCCTAAGGAGTCAAGAGTTCTTGGAGATAAAGTTAAACTTTTAGCAAATATCCTTAGCTCAGCTTTTTGTTGTAAACAAGAACCAGTCTCCAGTTCTTAATGCAAACCGTCTGAAGTTGGATGCGCAACTTTCCAAACAGGGGTAGCCCACAGCATGTTCTCCTTGCAAAGGGATAGTCCACAGAATTGTTTATTTCACTTCTTCCATGTCTTCTTTTTTACGTTAAATGGGTTTCTAGAAATGTTGGAACCCACGATTTACAGGTTGGAGATCGATTGAGTGGTCTCGGGCTTTACTGCCTTCTAGAAAGTTTCAGGAGGCGACGCGAGTGGCCTTGAAGCGAAGCAGCTTAGAGATGGCGTGAGAGCCCATGATCGACTCCACTTCTTGCTGCTTAAAGCATAGAGGTAGAATGGATATCGGGGCGAATGCAGAGGAGAGCAAGTGTTCAGTACTCACTACCCGCCTCTTGCTTGCTGCGGCCGGAGAAGGTGTCTGTGTGTGACAGATCTTGGAAGGTCCCTGCGATCGAGTCTCTCTCTTCCTCGGTGCTGTCAGAGGATGTTACCGAATTTCTGTGATTTATGGATTGGACTGTGGGCTTGTAGTTCAAATCAGTCTCTTTCTGTTTTATGTTTATTACTTTCTGTGTTATTGCCCATTCTTCCTTGTTGCTGTTTGGCACGATTTGTTAGTTTTTTTACACGGGTGGGGGGTGGGGGTCGGAGGTTTGGGGTTTGATGTTCTTGTTGCTGTCTGCATAATTTTATTTTTTCTCCATGTGCGATGGGGTGGGGGGTGGGGTTGATGATTATATTGCCATTTGTGCGTTTTTTCACATGGGGGTGTTTGTGAGATTTGTTTTTTTTTGTTTTTCCTTGAATGACTTCCATGCTTTTCTTTGTTTCGTGGCTATCTGGAGGAGACAAATCTCTGAGCTGTATGCTGCATACATATTTTGATCATAAATGAACCTTTGAACTTTGAACTTCCAACCATCTGCTTGGGAACCCAGTACCATCACAAAGGTCTTGCTTAGTTCTGAGAATTTATTTTTCAAGGAGCAACTAACAGAATTAGAAGGCTGTAAAGCAAAACACTTTACAAAGGACACACTTTATTGTCACAGTCAATGCTTAATTCTTCTATTTTTCTCTCAGGGTGATCAGGATGTACCTGACCCACACTCACCTGCAATTTGTGTAGAAATGAACAATCAGATACCTTCTCTGGGAAGGTTTCTAATGACAATTTCTGCTGTATCCTACCCAGAGCGATGAGAGACATAATTAGGGGCAGGTTCTCAGCGAGACAGATTGCCATTTTCATTTTAAAGCCCAATTACTGCTGACCTATCAATTATACTTTTGTAGGATTTAGAAATGTCAACCACACAAACCACTAATCTATCCGACGCAATACTGTACACACGGCCATCTTCCAGAACCACAGGATTGCAGTAAAAAACATGATTTTATGAAGGTCACAAAGGCAGGGCTTTATTAATGTTTTAGCTGCTGCACAGTTATTGCAGGTGAGCAGCAGTTCAATAAATCTACACTCTCTTACAAGCCGTTCTCAGAGGCTGCAGGATCTTTGTCCAAATCAATTGACATTTTGCTTTGTTATTTTTTCATTAATAAAGTCTGTTTCTTCACCAAATTTCCTGCCGAAGCTATCAGATCTGGGTGGGTACAGCTGCCAGCCTTCTCCCAGCACTTTCCTTGCCCAAGATTGGGCCAGGTACAAAGACCCCAAGAACATGATGTCATGAAGCCCAGGTGATGTTGGCAAGGAGGCCAATTCTCACAACAAAGCAAGGAGATATCCTTTCAGAGATTCAAAATACATTTATAGCAAGAATGTATAAATTATACAACCTTGAGATTTGTTTGCTTACAGGCAGCCACAAAGCAAGAGACTCAAAGAACCCAGTTAAAAAAAAAACACCATAATCAATGTGCAAAAAGGAGGGAAAACACACACACACACACACACACACACACACACACACACACACATATCACGCAAACAATCGAAGCAAACAACAAAAATCCGAACTGAATTGAGTCCTTTGATTCACTCCCTGGAGAAGCTGGAGCATGCCCAAGTTTTGATCTTAGTTCATTACATTAGCAAGGCAGAAACGTTGCTGGAGCAGCTCACAGCCTTGGCGCTGCAGACAGAGGAATGAACACCACGGGAGAGCGAGCAAAACCAGCCCAATCCTCACCCCTGCTCCCGACACTCGGGCTTTCCAGTCTATCTGGACTGGAGTTTAAATTGCCCAAGCACCAGGTAGCGCTTCACTCTAGGACCTGGATCCTGGTGCAGTGACACACTTGGGCTGCACAGCCTGAAGCCGTTCTCAATCTCGCCAGTTTTTGGGATTAGGGCCAGTGATTAAGCTGAAGGACCTATAACGGGCTGGAAGTTGATCATGACTGTGGAATGTTAGAACTGGGAATTAGGATACTTCCCAGTTGCTGGAACTTGAGGACCTGAGTTATTGGAACCACTACCACGTTCAGGAACAGTTACCAACCCTCAACCATCAGGCTCTTGAACCAAAGGGGATAACTTCACTCAACTTCACTTGCCCCATCATTGAAATCTTCCCACAGCCAATGGAGTCACTTTCAAGAACTTCTCATCTCATGTTCTTGATATTTATAGCTTATCATTGTTATTTCGTTTTGTACTTGCACAGTTTGCTGTCTTCTGCACACTGGTTGAAAGCCCAAGTTGGGTGGTCTTTCACTGATTCTGTTATGGTTATTATTCTACAGATTTGTTGAGTATGCACGCAAGAAAATGAATCCCAAGGTTGTATATGGTGACATACATGTACTTCGACAGTAAAGTTTACTTTGAATTTTGAATTTTGAACTTACAGGGAGAAGTTCAATAGGATAGGACTTTATTCCTTATGCACAGGAGAATGGGGTGAGATTTTCTAGGGATATGCAAAATTAGATGGTAAATGCAAGCAGGCTTTTTCCACGGGGGTTGGGTGAGATTAGAACTAGAGGTCATGGGTTAAGGGTGAAAGATGAAATGTTTAAGGGGAGCAGGAGGGGGATCTTCTTCACTCAGAGGGTGGTGGGAGTCTGGAACGAGCTGCCAGCAGGAACGGTGGATGTGTGTCTGATTTTGAAATTTTTAAGATAAATTTGTATAGGTATATGGATGGGAGGGGTCTGGAGCATTATAGTCCAGGTGCAGGTAGCATAATAGTTCAACACAGGCTAGGTGGGCCAATGGGCCTGTTTCTGTGCTGTAATCTTCTATGGCTTTATGATATGGAAGAGAATGGGCATCTGGTATATAGAACCAAGGAAATGGTTCATTAGGGGTAGGGGTCAGAGACTAGGAAAGGCGGGGTGCGCTTTTGAAGAGAAGAATGCAAGGGAATACAATTTAGGAGTGTTGATCAAGTGGGCAATTAAATTGAAGTTAACAGTTTGGAATTTGTGTGAATGGAAAATGAGAGGCTAGGGACTGGCGTGGGAAACTGGAGTTTGTAGGAATTGATTGGCATGAGGTTGTACTGAGCATCTCCCTCACAGAGCAATGGGAACATTGGAAATGAGGGGAACTGAGTGAAACCTAAAGATCCTTATCCTGAACAATCAGGTTGAGAGGGGAAAGGTGGACAGAAACAGGGAAACTCTCAGTATGTTCAAAGGCAATTGGACACTCCAGTACCTGAAGAACAGATGAGACCAACACGTTGTGGTAGGCCTTGGTGTTGGCTGAGATCATAAACACGAGAAAGTCTGCAGATGTTGGAAATCCAAGCAACCCTTTTCTTTCAACCATGGCCCTCTGTCCTCTCCTTTCAGATTCCCCCCCTTCTCCAGCCTGTATCTCTTTCACCAATCGTCTTCCCAGCTCTTTACTTCACCCCTCACCCCCACCCCGCTGGGTTTCACCTATCACCTTGTGGTTCTTCCTCCCCTCCCCCCACCTTCTTGCTCT
Organism: Mobula hypostoma; assembly: GCF_963921235.1. Lineage (NCBI taxonomy): Eukaryota > Metazoa > Chordata > Chondrichthyes > Myliobatiformes > Myliobatidae > Mobula > Mobula hypostoma. The sequence continues at coordinate 28,085,049 of NC_086123.1, read as the reverse complement.
GACTCTTCATCTCTTTTCTGGTCCTAATGAAGGGTCTCAACTCAAAACTTCGACTGTACTCTTTTCCATGGATGTTGCCTGGCCCGTTGATTTCCTCCAGCATTTTGTGTGTGTTGTTGGCTGAAATTATCTTTTTCACTACAGTACTCAAAAGGGGAAAAAATTCCTTAATACTTAATTGCCTCCAAAAGTTCTATGACAATAACTGTTTCAGCTATGGAATGATAAAGTTATCTGAAACTTTAAGTTCACCTAAATGTTGTGCATATTGCAGAAGGTCTAAAGATCTGTTACTGTATATTTAAATTGGCCAGAGAGGACCATAACCATATCATAGGGTTTGGAGGCTTGCATTCCTCAATGACCCGCAGAGCTACGTGCGTTGGTTAGAGCAGGAGCCTTGTGCTTTGGCTCTTGGTAGGGTCACCCATGCCAAACAGGTCAAAGGGTAGAGGCCGGGCTAAGAGTGGTGCACTGATCCTCCTGGTTCAGGGGTTCAGCTCAGGAGTGGTTGAACAAAAATTGTTACGGAAACAGCAATGAAGAATCCTTCTTTACCTGTGTGCAATGGTATGGACTGACAGAGATGGAAGAACTTCAATGCTGCCCTAAATGCCAATGGCGTAATGGGCGATAAGTGATAATGGTTTTATTCGCCTGCTGAAGATGTACAGGGCAGTGGGGACTGAATGCTGAGGCAGATTTAGTGTAAGGCCTGGTCTCTAGATGTTGGTGTCCATTGTGGTTTACTTTTAACCCTGAAATGGGAAAAATGAAATGTAATTCCTGTCCTGATATAACTGAGTAATGTTTGGTGGTGTTAAAATGGTTGTTGTGACGCGTCTAGTGTGGTAGTGTAGTGGGGAGTGCTTGTCGCTCTCACTTCCAGCTTCCACCGCTGGCTGGCAGTCTCACAAAAAGGGGAGCTGAATGTGTAAGTCTCTCCCTGCCAGTACACAGTCTCTCCAACAGCAAGCCCTGTGTAGTGCCTCCTCGCTGACAACACACGGAAACAGAACTCCTCTGGACTCAGGCTGAACTATAGAGGACAGGGAGGAGGTCTGGCCCCTGCACACGTAGCACGCAGGCTCACCGGTGTGTGGACATGCCTGATGCTCGTGAACTAGATCCCCAGCTGTGGGTAAATAGCCCCACTGCCTTGTGGGCAACCTCGGGAGAGATGAAGGCTACGGGAGTAAAACCCAGACAGCAAATCCGGAGTGGAGCCCGTTAGTCAGCTGGACATCATTGAACATCTTTCCGGCAGCTCCTGCAGCCAAGCTGGTGCCAAAAATATTGCTTCATAAGCTTTCCTTTGGTCTACACTGGTGAGGCTGAGAGGCAGATCTTGATGACTGGGCATCTCAGGATCTTCATACCTTCTGCCCATCACCCATTGTCCTTCAGGACAGATGGATGCCAACCAGCAATTTAAGCTCTTTGGTGAAAAGAGCCTAAATACCGGGCCTATCAAGAAAACAAGCTTATTATTGTCACATATACTGAGGAACAGCGAATTACTTGTCTTGAATATAGCAAGGCATTGAGGTAATACAAGGTAAAACAATAACAAAATGCTTCTGGTTTAAGATGGCGCTGCCGGAGATGTGCTACTGAAAAAGGTGAATAGTAAGGGAAGAGATCTGACTAAATATGTTACTTAGAACATCTTTTCTGAAGAAAATTTTGGTGAACTATTGCAGGTGGAGGTGAGGCAGATTCGAAGGATGAGCTGTGCTGGGACATTGCGAGATGCAGCATGTTTGGGCTGGGGTTGCAGACAGAGTTCGTATCACTGTCGGAGATGGAGCGAGTGATCTGGAGAGGAGTTGATGTGGAAGAGTTTCAATGGCCATTCACCTAACCCCGGAGCAAGGTTGCAACGATCAATGCGCCAAGCTGATTTGGTGAGATCAGGAACAGCTTCGGGCGGGGTGGCCCAGGCGTATCGGGGTGCCTCGATCTGGGTCCTGGAACGTGGCACTACTCAGTACTTGGACAATTTATACGTCAGCTCAGATAGACTGGAAACCCGATTGTCGGGTACGGAGACGAGGGTCGGGCTGATTTCATGTGAATGTTTATTCCTTTCCCCATGGCGCCGAGGCTGTGAACTGAACCGGCTGCTGTGTATTTCTGCCCAGCTGGTGTGATGAACTGGGGACCGAGGCTTGGGCCTACTCCGTGAGCAGGCCTGGTTGGGGATGCTGTTGGCTTGCTCCTACCATTCGCATGATGTGTGTTTGTATTTCTCTCTCTTCCTCTGTGCAGTGGTTTGTGGTCTTTCTTTTTATGGGGTTACTCAGGTCTCTTGCATTGTGGCTGCCTGTAGGCAGACAAATTTCAAGATGTATATTCTTTGACCATAACTGTGCTTTGAATCTTTGATAACATATTACAGACAAAGTAGAGTGTAAGTAGATAGTAAGATGGCAAGGGCATAACGAGGTCAAAGGTCCATCTTATCATATTCAGAGACTGTCCAATAGTCTTATCATTACGGAGTAGAGGCTGTCTCTGAGCCTGATGATACTTGCTTTCTGGATTTCGTATCTTCCGCCGGGATGGGAGCAGACATCCCACCCTGCAAAAACTCATTTCAGGGAGGTAGCACCATCAATTTCCAGGAGAGGTGGGATGTTGCAATAGAGTAGCTCCTTAGCAGCTAGCCAGCTAGTTTAAATAATGTTAGCTGTGCTAATGAACGAATGACACCTGTTAAATTCACCTCAACATGTCTTTTACAGTCTTAACCCACCATGGACAATAGAAAAGTCACTGTTGCAAACAGTGCAGCGAGCAACAGTGTCATTATTTTTGACCCCTATTAGGCAGGGTACGCTTTAGTGTAGTCTGGGGTGAGGTAGGGTTTATATCTTCTTTTTTTGGAACACTCTGCCATGGCGCGCTCTCTCTCTCTCTTGCGCGCTCGTTCTCTCACTCTCTCTCTCTCTCGCACTCTCTCGCTCGCTCGCTCTCAAAAAAAATTGATTTCCGGGATACTGTATATAATTTGCGGGCATCAGGGAGCCACTATTAATATGCGGGAGACTCCCAGAACTTCCGGGAGAGGTGGGATGTCTGTGGGAGGGGGAAGAAATGAGGGTGCCTGAGGTGGTTGGGGTCTTTGATTATGTTGGAAATTTCACTGAGGCAGTAAAAAGTGTAGAGAGAGGGTTCATGGAGGAAAGGCTGGTTTTCAGGGTGTGCTGAGCTGGTGTATATCCATAGTTCTCCACAGTTTCTTGTGCTCATGGGCTTACCAGGCTGTGATGCATCTGGATAGGGGGATTTCTATGGTGCATTGATAAAAGTTAGTAAGCATCAAAGGGGAAATTCCAAATTGCTTTAACCTTCTGAGGAAGCAGAGATGCTGGTGAACTTTCTTGGACTTTGCATCCATATGGTTAGCTCAGGACATGCTGTTGGTGATGTCACTCCCAGGATAATTAGCAAATAATTACTGCATGCCAGTTTATATTTGACTGGACAGTTTAATTTTGAGATCCGTGTGCAAAATGGCTCCTGCTAACTGGATTTCAATGCACGCTTTGTCAGTCTCCCATTGGGCTGAGATAAGGTGTTAATTTAAACGGCCAGTTTATGATTCTCAAGTTAAAGTCTCTCTTCATTTTGTGTGTTTATTTGCACAACTTTATTAAAAAAAGAGTTTTGACATTTTGCAGATACAATCCTTCCTGGTTGCTCATGACCCTGTTTGGATTACATTGGACAGCAAAGATTTTGCTTCCAGAATACCTTTGGGTGTACCTTATGGATTTTGGGCTGCTGATCATGAAAATCACAATGAAATTCCCCTGTCATCGAACATTTATTTTAATTGCCTGGATTTGTTATTTCAATTTATAATTCAAGTCAGAATAACTGATGCCAACTTTAAGGAAGGCATTTTTGTTGGTCCACAAATCAAACAGGTCATCAATGACAGGCAATTCAAAGAAACTAGTGGGACTGGAGAAAATTGCATGGAAGGCAATAAAGGATGTTGTTAAAAAGTTTCTGAGCAACTACAGAGCACCAAATCACGTGCAGCTGATTGACAACATGCTTCAAGCATACAAAACCATGAAGTGCATCATATCACAAAAGATTGATTTTCTGCATTCCCATTTAGACTTCTTCCCTGCTAATCTTGGTGCTGTCAGTCACCAGCATGGTGAAAATTTTCACCAGGACATTGCGGTCATGGAGAAACGGTTTCAGGGCAACTGGAATCCATCAATGCTAGCTGACTATTGTTGGACACTTAAGTGAGAAGCATCAAACACGAAGTACAAGCAAAAATCGTCAACAAAGCAGTTTTAGCTTAGTTGAACTATTTGCTTGTTATTATCATTTGAGTTAATTGATAGATTTCCTCCACGATCTAATTGTAAATTCTTGGGTTTTTTTCTTGCCGGCGGTTTGATGTTTATCTTTAGAGGCTTTTTGTATGACGCATGGCTCCAGGGTTGTGCACCTAGTGGGTTTTTTTTCACACTTTTTCTGCTTAGTAGGGCTTTTTTATTATCGCCAAAATTTTGCAATCCTTAAAATAATGTTTTTTTTCCTTGAGGCATTGTAAGTGTTGTTTACTTCGATGTACTCATGTTATTTTTGAGTAATATAATAATAATAAAAAGATTTAAAAAGAAAACGAAAGAACTATTGCAAAGTGTCAGCACCATTATGCAATTAAACACATTAAGTTCAATAGGGCAGCACGGTAGCATAGTGGTTAGCACAACGCTTTACAGTGCGGGTGACGCAGGTTCAATTCCTGTCACTGCTTGCAAGGAGTTTGTACCTTCTCCACGTGACTGTGTGGATTTCCTTCGGGTGCTCTGATTCCCTGCTACAGTCCAAAGATGTACCAGTTGGTAGGTTAGTTGGTCATTGGAAGTTGTCCTATGATTCGACTATGGTTAAATTGGGGGTTGCTGGGCGGTGTGGCTTGAAGGGCCGGAAGGGCCGGGAGGGCCTATTCTGCGCTGTATCTCAATAAAATAAATAAATAAAAAATAATTTCTATTTTCTCCAAATTCCTACGTGATACAAGTAGTCTGAAATTATATTTGTGTTCAGCTTCAAGCAGTCTATCATAAACAAAAAAAAATTCTGAGGAAGCGACACTTCTGAATAAAAATGTTGACCAGTGTTATGGTAGAAAACACAACACAGCTTTTTGTCAAGCTGCTGTCCACCTCAAGGGTAAAAAACAAAAGTGGGTTTTTATAGGAACCATTCCCTAGCTTCTGGTCTACATCTCCAACCTCCCTTATTAATCTGTCGGATCATGTACCACTTGGCCTATCTTGCCTTCAGATAAGATTACATCATTGTACGTTGTTCAAAGCTCAGGACACCACCTGTCAGCATCAGAGCTCCTAGACTCTTGAGGGAGACATAAATGAGATGTGAGTGCTTGTCTTCACAAGTACTGTCAGAGAAAGCACTGATTAATTTGATGCATTCTACTTAAGGAAAATGAAACCACTGACCTCCCTTTTCCTGCACCACCGCCAACCCCCACCTCAAACCACAAAACATACTTTCTGACTCATGTCTTATTGGAATTACAATTGGAGTGGCCTTGCAGAAATGAAATTTTCTCTAAAAACAATGGCATATTTGGATCTCATTCTAACAAGGCTTGGATGATTCCTAAAGCCTTCTCGTTCCTTTCCTTCAAGGCTGTCAGCTTCACATTTTAAGGAAACTCATGTAATTGATCCATTTTCATGGGAGACTTTAAATTAGTTGATTGGAAGAGAAGAGTCAATTCTGCAATCCATATGGGGAAAGAAAACATGAATTTAGAAATTATGCCACAAGATGGTAAAATGGAAATTAATTTATCAAATTCGAAGTTGATTTTATTGTCATATGCACATGAGTTAAACATAAAGCTTCATTGCACCTGTTCACATAAGCACATAGTTCAAAGTTCAAAGTACATTTATTATCAACGTATGTATAGAAGTCGGGAGGGGAAGATGGTGGCGTAATGTAGCTCGCAGCGGCCACTCTGGTGGTGATGTCTGTTATTTGTCAAGTAGGGTGTCGTGCACAATCCTGATTTGATGGAGACGGATGCGAGAACACGGAGGAACATCTGGTGAAACTTCTGAAATGCCTGCTTCACTGCTGCTGCTACTGCGTGGTCTGAAACCACCAGGGGGAAGGCCTCGAGTCCTTGGCTTTGCTTGTGGCTCGGTGGCCAGGGTGGTGTCAAAGCGCTCAGCAGAGGATGGTGCTCAGAGAGGTTGTGTCGAAGGGCTGGTCAGAGGCTCAACGTTTTCGGATGGACTGCGGTCGGGTGCTTCCAGTGCTTCGGCAAGTTGTCAGCACTTGGAGGTTCATGGCAGGGAGAGTTTCTCCCTTCTAATGTCTGCATGAGATGATGAGTCGATTGGGACTTTGAGACTTTTTTTTACCGTGCCCATGGTCTGCTCTTTATCAAATTACGGTATTGCTTTGCATTGTTGTAACTATATGTCATAATTTTGTGGTTTTGTCAGTTTTAGTCTTGGTTTGTCCTGTGTTTTCTTGTGATATCATTCTGGAGGAACATTGTATCATTTTTTAATGCATGCATTTCTAAATGACAATAAACGAGGACTGAGTGTCCTCATAATCTAATCTAATACTATATACAGCTTTGAGATTTGTTTCCTCACAGGCAGCTGCACAACAAAGAACCACAAAAGAACCCATTAAAAAGAAGAAAACCATCAAACACCCAACGTGCTGAGAGAGGGGAAAAAAGCATCACATAAGAAGCATTCACAGTAAAAACTTAAAATATGCACATTCTTTACACGGAAGAAAACAACGAGAATGAAAACGAGACCACCTTAGTGCAGAATGGTTGTAGTGTGGCTAAAATGTAGTGAGAGTTTTTTTGCAGCTGGTTTGGGAGCTGAATGATTGAAGGGGAGTACCCGTTCTTGAACTTGGTGATGTAAGACTCCAATCTTCTGTGCTTCCTGGCCAGCGGTAGCTGCAAAAAGATGGCATGGCCGAGACGCTGGGGATCTTTAATGATAGATTTTGCATTCTTGAGGCAGTATATCCTGTAGATAATCCCAATGGCAGGGAGGGATGTGCCAGTGATCTATTTGGCTGAGTCCAGCACCTGATATTGATTCAGTATCTGATATTGCCTCATCATTTTAATTCATTGCCCACTCAAAGCAAACCGCTGAAAAACTGTGTGCAACGGTGAGCACCCTCATTGAAAATGCAAAATGCATAATCATTTATGACTAATAGCTTTAATTCCAAGCATTTCAGAAGTTATCCAGAGGCTTAAACTTGGTTTTAATTTTATCATGCGGTGAAGAGATATCCTGCAGTATTAGTGCTTGTTGATACCGTTGCATATTCAACAAAGCTGTTATTGTTTCAATCATCTCAAGGAGAGAATAAGAACACCTTCCTATCCCTATCAGAAAATCTGAATCCATTTTTAAAGACTGGTTTAATTTATGTTGAACGATATTGTCTATTCCTAGAAAGTGTTTTAACCTTTGTTGTGCATGTCTGTAGCTAACAGTAGACAACTGCTCCAATACTACTGAAGAGAGTCAAAGCCTGGAGTTTAATTGCACCTCATTTGCCACTCTAAACATTCACCACCGGAGTAGCGACGTTGCAAAACACACCATTTACACAAATGCACTGCAGATGCTCGCCTAGACTTTTCCAAATTGCACGTCTCAAACCTGTGACCTTCCACTGCCAAAAAGGAGCAAGGCTGCATGGGAGCACAATACATGTAAGCTCCCCACCCCACTCCACCAAATCACGAAACATCACGGATGAAGAGTGTAATGTTGTTTTTTCCTTTTCTGCTGGGTCTAAATCCAGAAACAATTTCCCCAGGGCGACTGCAGCAATTCAAGCTGATGGTTCACCAGGAGCTTATTAGGAGCATTTAGGGATGGGTAATAAATGCTGGCATTTAGGTATTTAGAGATACAGCACAGTAGGCGGCCCTTCCCCAGCAAGCCACTCAAGTACACCCAGCCGACCAATTAACCTGCAACCCATACGCCTTTGGAATGTGAGGTGAAACTGGAACATCCAGAGTAATCCATGCGTTACGCGGAAAATGTACAACTCCTTACAGAAACCGGTGGAATTAAACCCGGGTCGTTCCAGTGGTAGTGCCATACTAACCGCTACACTGCTGTCCCATCTCCAAAATACATGAGCACTAATAATAGATGGTTATTTATTTACTTGGAGATACAGCACGGTGACAGGACCTTCCTGCGCAATGAACCCCTACGAGCCAATTCTGGCCCTGTGACTAATTAACCTTCTTCTTATCGTGTCCACGGACAGTCTAAACATGGCCCAGCCAGAACTGGACATATTTTTGCGCCTTGTTGTTGAATTCGGCAAGATCTGCAACAGTACAGGGTTCCTCTAGCGATGGGCATTGCAGGAGATGTTGCATAGTTTGCGACTCAGTTCCACATTCACAAGTGTCGGGTTGGTTGTATATCCCCATTTGCTTAGTGACACCTTTGAACGACTTACACCAGTCCTAAGTCTGTTAAGGCACTTCCAGGGAGCCCAGTTGCGATTAGCTCCTGGGGGAAGGCTTTCACCTTGTGGAGTTTCCATCGTTGGGGGTTGTTTGAGACTGGCAAACCGGTCTTTCCACAAGGCAATGCGGGCTTCAGATGGGGTTGATTGTAATGGAACAACACTGTTCATGAAGATCTTCCTTGACTTTAGGTGGCTGGGTTTAGGTGTATGACCATGTAGAGGGTGCCTCTCATCTGATGTTTGACGGAGTCGTTCTTTCTTGCTGGCTACCGTTCTTCTTATATCAGGGGGAGCGATACCCGCCAGAATATATAGACTGTTGGTGTTCGTTGGTTTTAAACAACCTGTGATAAGTTGGCAGCTTGCATTCAGAACGGCATCCATCTTCTTAGCATGAGTAGATCTTTCCCATGCAGGGCAGGCGTATTCGGCAGTGGATTAGCAAAGAGCAAGTGCACTGGTTCGCAATGTTTTCGAGCTTGCTCCCCATTTTGTGTTAGTGAGTTTATTCAGGATGTTGTTTCGTGCGCTCACTCTTACCTTTGTCTAATTGATGTGGTTCTTGAAAGTGAGGCATCTGTCAAGGGTGACTCCTAAGTAGATCGGGTGCTCGCAATGCGCCAGTGTGGCTGCACACCAGGTTACTTTAAGCTGTCGTTTGGCTTCACGGTTCCTGAGGTGGAATGCACAAACTTGCGTCTTTAATGGGCTTGCGCGGAGGTGGTTTTCTTCATAGTAGGATGTTAGTCCCTCCAAGGCCTCAGAAAGTCTTTTCTCCACGGTGTTAAAATCAGTGCTTTGGGCAGTGATGCATAAATCATCAGCATATATAAAACGGCGTGTGACATCATCTGTAGGTTGGTCACTCGTGTGGATGTTGTACATCAGGGGTGCAAGCACACTGCCCTGAGGAAGACCATTCTTCTGAATATGCCACCCGCTGCACTTCCCACCTAGTTCAACATAGAACCGGCGATTCTGAAACATGCTTTCTAACAGCTCTGTTAAGTGAATATCTTTTGTCATCTCTAGGATCTTGCAGAGGAGACGTCTATTGTTCACTGTATGGTAAGCTGCTGACAAGTCTAAAATTAACCTACTAACCCATATCTCTTTGGAACGTGAGAGAAAACCTTGAAGTATTAATTTTAATAAAAGCCTGCCGTTATTCCTAAACAATCATTAAGATGTGACACTTAGCTTTCAGTGCCAGATGCAGAGTTAACGTGCCACCAATATGTAACCATTGTGGGGTTAATCTTAAAGTTTCTTATCCCCTTGAATGAATATTGGACATGGACCTATAAAAGTTTACTCACACAAAAAACACACAAAATAAAAACGTCAGGTATTTAAAAGACAGTGAAGAAATTCAAATGAGTTACTTAATCCCATCACCTGTCCTGGGGCACAGGCCACCGACGACAGCTTGATGGAGCCCTCTGTCCTGGGCCATTCTTTCACATTGTCTCCAGGTGTAGCCCATCTTCTTGGCGCATCCCTACTCTCCAAAGGAGAGGTGTTTGGATCTTCTGTCGGTGTTTCTTCAGCTCTGGGTTTTTACAGGATGTGGTTGCTAGCCCCATCCCAACACTTCTCCTTTTGCAGCTGGGCTTGGGACCGTCCATGGTGAAGTTAAATATGATTATTGCTGTCTATAAAAAAGTCAATTCTCTGGTGGGGGGTGGGGCACCGTTCTCCAAACTCCACCACTGTACCTACGGTGATTGCACGCACCCTCCCCAGGGACACCCAGGTATGAACGTATCCCTGGAGGGAGGGCAGGCAGTCGGCCCAGTCAGAGGCCTCGACTGCTCACTGCCTGGACCCGTGAATGGCCATCTCGGCCAGGCCCAGCTAGAAGCCCACCAGTAGATCCTCCGAGCGACCCACCCTTAGACAGAGACTTCTCAACTTTACATATATTTGAAGAGCATTCGGTGTGGGTGCTTGAAGCAGGACATTGTAATAATGCAGAAGAGGTCACTTCTTTTATTGTAATTCTTGCATTTGGAATAGAAATTGGTTTGTTATTGTCACATGTACCAAGATACGGTGAAAAGCTTTTCTTGCATACTGCTCATACAGATCAAATCATTACACAGTTCAGTTAGACAAGGTAAAACAATAACAATGCAGAAAAACTATGACAGATATAGAAAATGCATTGCAGGTAAACAATAAGATGCAAGATCATACAGAGGTAGATTGTGAGTCTTGACAGTTCTCCAATTTCTTACCTTAAAGACATTTACACCGCTCTGCACTGAACTGAGGCTGTGGTCTGTTCCAGTTTCATCTCTATAGACTCAGTTTCCTTCTGGGTGCAGTTTGCTTGCTTTTGTAGTTTCTTTCTCTCTGCATGTTGGGTATTTGCCAGTCTTTTTTTTTAAATTGGTTCTTTCAGGTTGCTTTGTCTTGTGGCTGCCCGTAAGGAGACGAATCTCAAGGTTGTATAAAGTATACATGCTCTGATAATAAATGTAGTTTGAACTTTGAATGTCTGGGCATCAGCTTATAGCAGCAGCTTTAATTTTGCTTTATCAGTTACAGCTGGGTATATTTCCCTCTGTTTTTGTTCTCTAAAAGGTGTCAGAGTGGGTCTCACAGTGCCAGACAGCTAGGCTGGATCCCGAGCTCAGGTGCAGTCAGCTTTCACATTTACGTGCTCTCACTGTGACTCATTCCTCCCGGGGTTCTGCTCTTCTCCAACGTCCTAAAGATTCGCAGATCGGTAGGTTAATTTGTCACTGCAATTTACCCCTCATATAGGTGGGTGGTAGAATCTAGGGATAGTCAATGAGAAATTGGGTTAAGTATTCACTTGTTCGTTCGTCATGTGCTGTGACATATGATGTAAGCAGTCATGGTCTTTCCATGACCATGACTACTTTCTTACTGCCCATTACGCCACTGGCATTGAGGGCAGCAATGAAGTCCACCATCTCTGGTGGTGTTCAGGGTTTCCTTCATTATGTCAGTAGCTTCCTCTTGGTTTTCACTACTGTCGGCCATGCAAGTCCCGGGTGGAAAGTCAGGAAAACCATCGCACTCAGATGAAGAAGGATTCTTCATTTCTGTCTCCGTAACTATTTTGTTTTACCAGTCAGGGTAGTCAGCCCTGAGCTTGAACAGCTGGAGGATGGGTGGACCACTCTTAAGGCTGAGTTATACTTGTGAGTATTAGCTTATGCCGTAGCCTGAGCAGTGGGCTACGCCGTTGTGAGCATTTATACTTGCGCATTGGTATATCTGCATCGCTGTGCAATTCACCGCCAAAACGCTAGTTGGCGGTGGGGTTTCTATGCCACTGTGTTGAGTTTCTTCGTGTTGAAACTCAACACGGAGAAACTCAAGATTCAAACAATGGCGACTGAAACTGAAGGAGGGTGAATTTTCTGTGCTTGTCCGGCCACTGAGAGACATGGACGAGGAAATGCATTTCAAATATTTTCAGATGTCGGCAGGTAGATTTGACCATTTGGTTCATCGTCTCCAGCCATTTATTTTGCATCTGTGTATGCACAGTATACTCAGAGACTGGCAATCACCATTCAAGTTTTAGCTTCAGGTGGAAGTCAACAGGCTGTAGCAGCTGGCTACAAACTGGCGTCAAGCACAGAGTCCTCCATAATTTCGGAGGTCTGTAAGGCTTTATGGAAAGCATTGCAGCCAGAGTTCCTTCCCTGCCCTTCAGTCGCCCAATGGGAAGCTATTGCAGCGTGGGAGGAAATGCGATGCTACCAAGCGGACCAATCACAGTTGTTGCGGTCTGCGACACCGCGACGCGTAGTTACGTTTTGGGAGAGGTGCGCGTTAGGCTATGGCATAGGGTTCAGCGTAGATACAGCATAGGGTATGCTGCTATGCCGTACCTACAGCGTACATTTGATGCACAAGTATAAATCAGCCTTCAGTCTGCCCTTTACCCTTTGACGTGGTTGGCATGGGTGATTCTACCAAGAACCAAAGCATAAAGCCTAGACTCCAGCCAACGTAGCTCTTTGGGTCTTTGAGGCACACAAGCATCCAAACCACAACAAGCTTGTAGTCCTCTTGGAGGTTGACCATGATTGCTCTTGGCAAATTTTTCTACAGAATTGTTTTGCCATTGCCTTCTTCTGGCCACAAAATGGTTGACTCCAGCCATTGCCAATACTCTTCAGAGATTGTCTGCCTGGTGTCGGTGATCACATAACCAGGACTTGTGATGTGCACCAGCTGCTCGTACGACCATCCAGCACCTGCTCTCATGGATTCACGTGACCCTGATTGGGGGGTGGGGGCTAAGCAGGTGCTACACCTTGCCCAAGGAAGACCTGTGGGTTAGCGAAGGGAAGGAGATCCCTACACCTGCTTTGATAGAGACGTATCTCCACCCCACCACCCAGAGTTGAATGTAAGATTAATAAAAAAAAAATGGGTTGGCACAGACACAGTGTCCCGAAGAGCCTATTTCCTCTCTGTGTTTCTTTATTATTCAATAAATAACAGCATTTACCCAATGGGCCATACACGGGTATTGAATGGGGATAGTGATGATGATTATTATTATTATTATCATGCGCTTTGTTTGTTTTGTGCTTGATTTGGAGTGGGAATGTCCTGGATGCCTAGTTAGCTGGAATTGTTTTCAGCTTTGAGGAAATCTCACCTGAGCTCCTTAGAAAAGTAAAATCAGCTGGTGGCAACCACAGAGTACAGTCACAGCAAGGTGCTAGATGTTACAGGTCTCAAAACAGTCTGCTGGTGTAGATGCCTCTTTGAGAATTTTGCCTTATTTTCGTGACTTGGAGGATAAAGATTAAGTTGGAAGGGTAGTCAGGGTATATTAGAGAAGGAGTGCTCCTAATTTTTAAAAATATGTACCCGTAATAGTGAACATATTCGAGGAGGTTACCTTGGCCTGATGCCAAAAAACAGGAGTAAGGATCACATTACATTATTAAACCATGCCCATCGATCAGAGTACACAAAATCAGCAGTGATTCAAAACTGTCGGTAGATAGTATTACTGAAAGGCTGCCTGTAGTTCGTAAAGTGGACATATTATGCGGCTGCAAGAAATTTTTGAAAATGCATCTGTTTTGTGATACTCTGACGGAAGCTGACTGTATGCGAGAGGCTGTGGCAACATCTGTGGAGGCTGAGGAAACCACCTGGGCCAAGGTGTTCTTTGTGATGCCTGGGAAGTGATTGTACCTGCTGTGTGTTGTAGACTGATCAAAGTTTCTATTAATGTTCTCCTGCTGCAGAATTACACGCAAGTCTTCGGGCATCCACAGAGTAGAGCTTCCCGAAACAAGCACAATCACAACCAGAAGGATGAAATAGATAATGAATCTTCTCAATAACTCTGTTTAGAGACTGAGGGGCTAGGTAATCCTTTAGTTTGACATTAGCAATTGTAGTGGTTACTTGCAAACAAGCCAAACCTGCTCAGAGACGAAGCACGGGGGTCAACACTGTTTGACGTGCTCCAAATAACAAAGTTCAAAAGAGTACAGTCGATCCTTTCACGTGAAAATCTGCGGATGCCGGAAATCCAAAGCAACACTCACAAAATGCTGGAGGAACTCAGCCGGCCAGGCAGGGTCTATGGAAAGGAGTAAACAGTTGATGTTTTGGGCTGAGCCCCTTCATCAGGACTGGAAAGGAAGAGAAGTTACAGGAAGAAGTAGGGGTCTTCTTCCATGGCCTTCTCTGTCCTCTCCTGTCAGATTCACCCTTCTCCAGCCCTTTATCTTTCTCACAAATCAAATTTCCAGCTCTTCATTTCACCCACCCCTGCTCTCCCAGTTTCCTCTATCAACTATCACCTTGTACTTCCTCCTCCCCTCCCCCACCTTCTTCCTCTGACTTCTCCACTTCCTTTCCAGTCCTCATGAAGGGTCTTGGCCCGAAACGTCGACTGTTACTCTTTTTCAAGGCTGCTGCCTGGCCTGCTGATTTCCTCTAGCAATTTGTGTGTATTGTGTTCAATCCTTCATTAAGAACAATCTTGTAGCAATAAAAATCTAATGAAACCAAAACTACAATATAATGATATAATGGTCTAAGCGGTAGCTATTTTAGCGTAAAAGAAAAATTAACATTCTTAATAGTGATCTAGCGATTTTAAGCATTGGCAGTCAACAAAATAAATTACCACTGGCCTACTCCCCGTCTTTAACCAAGCTAAAATGAACTTAGACAAAGTGTGAATATGTAATTATACTCATTTGCTTCAACCACGCCCCAACCTATGTGACAAATTACCTGTAATAAACGCACAGCACATAACAAAATATAGACAGAAAAAAAATAGATAAATGGTTCCTACAGCTACAAAAGATTAAGGTAGTGATGGCAGGCATGTGGAGTTTAATTATGTCATGATTATCATCATCATGTGCTTTGTCAATGGCATGGGCGATCATGGTCTTTGACCTTGATTGTTCTCGGCAAATTTTTCTACAGAAGTGATTTACCATTGCCTTCTTCTGGGTAGTGTCTTTACAAGATGGGTGACCCCAGCCATTATCAATACTCTTCTGGGTTTGTCTGCCTGGTGTCAGTGGTCTCATAACTGGGACTTGTGATATGCACCAGCTGCTCATACGACTAAGACGGAGCGGTCATGTTGTTCGGATGAAAGACGAATGTGTGCCGAAACAAATCTCCTACTCCCAGCTTAAAGAAGGCAAAAGTAAAAGAGGCGGACAACAGAAGAGATTCAAAGACGTCTCAAAAGCCAACATGAAGAAATGTAACATCGACATCAACAATTGGGAAACCAATGCCAAGGACAGACAGATCCGAGAAGGAACAGCAACTTTCGACGCCAACAGACGTGCAGAATTAGAAGAAAAGAGAAGAAAATGGAAAGAGAGGCAGCAACAACCAAAGCCCGATCTGTCATCTGGAACTACCTGTCCTGAATGTGGAAGAACTTTCAAAGCCAAGATTGGACTCATAAGCCACTCGAGAGCCCATAAGTAGATCAACAGAACGAAGACCATCATCCTTGACCTCGAGGGATAGCCATGACGATGAACTGCTCCCATGGCTTCATGTGACCCTGATCCACAGGGGGGCGGGGGGGGGGTTGCGGTGCGGCTAAGCAGATGCTACACCTCGCCCAAGGGTGACCTGCAGGCCAGCGGAGGGAAGCAGTGCCTTACATCTCCTTTAGTAGAGATGTTCCTCCATCCTGAGACCCATTTAACTATGTCATCCATGGCAAAAAAATCAGCACAGCACAACAACATCGACTGAGCGGAATATACATTGCCAGCGTTGTTTCGGGACATGCATGCAAATGTGCACCGCTCCTGTTTGAACTCTGAATCTGGATCACATCTTCATGCTTGTAACCTTGAATCAGGTTTGTGCGTCTGGCGAGTGAGACAGAAGACACTGCCTATATTAATCATTCATTTGCTAAGAGTAAAAATTCAACCAAGCATTCGTGTTCCCCAGGTTACAGAAACTACAAAGCTGAATATTCAACAAAGATGCATTCAACAAACATAAACAAGAGAAAATCTGCAGTTGCTGGAAATCCAAGCAACACACACAAAATGCTGGAGGAACTCAGCAGGCAAACATACTTATTCAAAATTGTGTGCGGAGCATACCTTCCCAATGGCTGTGTGCACCGCTTGCCTTAAACAGAGGAAGAGAGAGCAAGTCCCTTCCATGTGCTATTTTATACCTGGGACATTGGAAACTGAACATCAGGTGGCTAACTAATGGGAAAAGCAGCTGCAGTTTCTAAACTGACCAATCACAACAGACGTGACTTTCCACAATCAGAATAAGCCAGGCCCCCGACAAGAAAAGTGCTTTATGAAGCAGACACCACACGGCCCAATTTAGCCCCTGAGCTGTCGTGCAATGAACAATGCACGTGCTCTTGTATTTCTGCAGGTTAGCAAACCACCCCCAACGTCCGCCACGGCAGCGGAAAATCCAAGAGTGGCTCTTTCCAGGTGATCTCTCAAAGTATCTCAGAAAGAGCTGACGGTGTAGTTAATGGACAGACTTGAGGGACGCTGAGATATTAGCATTCCTTTGGCATCGCCAGTGCTGCCGTGTGGTACACAGAGCACTGTGTTGAATTTCGAATCGTGTACATAAACCTTGACAGCAGGTTGCCGTGGTCCCCAATGACTCCGGATATCTTTCATTTCAGAAAGCATCCTATTTTTAAGCTGGACTCCAGAGATCAGAATCCTGTCCTTATAAGCTGCGGTTGGAGGCAATCGCAGTGCCCTCCCTCGCAGCCCACCACCCCCCCGCAAGCCAGCCAGCTGCTTGCCGTGCCTCTCGTGCCACCTCCACCTGCTCCAGTTCGTTTGTGCATTGTGTTTCACCGAGTGCGCCATCCTCCAGCTCCTAATTGCTGCTCGAGCCTGAGAAAAGGCATGCGTCACATTGCTGCGGAGAGTAGCTGAGAGAACCGTGCAGATGCAGGCGGGAGGATTCTCCACACTGCACAGGCTCAGGCTCCTGTATTCTGGGAATTGCAGGCACAGATGTAGTTGTTACCGCTCTTCAGCTGACAGAGTAATAGCTCTCCGAACAAGCTCTACCAGCTGGATGAGGACTCTGTGCAGAGGTTAACAAACACACTGAAATACAAAAAGGAAACATATCTTGGTCTCTATTCATTCACAGGTCGTGATCATCAGTTATTAATTGAGATTCAGCACGAAACAGGCCCCTTCTGGCCGACGAGCCCAGTCACCCAGCAGTCCACCTACTTAACCCCAGCCTAATCACAGGACAATTTACAATGACCAATTAACTTAATAACTAGTACGTCTTTGGACTGTTGGAGGAAACCAGAGCACCCGGAGGAAACCCACACAGCCACTGGGAGAACATATGAATTTCTTACAGGCAGCGGCAGGATTTGAACTAGGGGCGCAGGTATTGTAAAGCATTGTGCCAACGTCTAAGCTACCGCGCCGCCCCTTCTTAATAGCCCCTAATTGAATGGCGAGCACTGCCATTTCAAAGGGTAATTTAAAACAGCCACATTGCCATAGATATGGATTCATACAATTTGAGAGCCTGGTAAAATCTTGGGAGAAACGGTTCAAGATCAGCTGCTGGTCTTCGCTCTTGTGGTTGCGGGAGTGACCTCTCTCTCCCTTGATAGACAGAGAGAGACAGAGACTGTCTGAGATGCCAAAGTGCTGGGTTACGGACTGTAGTTTTGATGGACTCTGGATCAAGGTCCCTTTAGCGAGGGGGGGCTTTTGCTTTTGCTTGCATGATGGGCCGGGGGCATCGATGCTTCTGTTGGTGCGAGAAGGGGGTGGAGGGGGTTTGATGCTCTCTTTGCTTTCTTTTGTGAAGGTTGGGAGAGGGGACTTCAGAACTTTGATGTTCCTATCATTCATTCTACAGGGTTTCATGGTTCATGGATGTCCGTGAAGAGTACAAGTTTCAGGTTGTACTGTGTATATTCTCTGATATTAAATGAATCTTTGAAATGAACTTTTGAAAAACTTTTGACTGCACTTTATACTTCAGTCATGACGTTTGGCATTTCTAAGTGGCATTGTCTCCAATATCCGGCTTCCACTCGAGGCTGGAGAAGGAACACAAAGAATTCTGAAAGAACTGTAAAAGTTTTGTCTCAAGGAAGTAAAGTCGGTTCTTTAAATAGTCAGACTACTGTGTGCTGAAGTTTGGGTTTGTTGTGTATGTTGGAAGGTCTTTCTGTTTCACTTTGTGTTCATTCGGTATGTGCTGAGGATGATTATAATCTTTCTATGACCATGATGGTTCTTGGCAAATTTTTCTACAGAAGTGCTTTGCCATTGCCTTCTTCTGGGCGGTATCTTTACAAGCAACACACGCAAAAAATGCTGGTGAACGCAGCAGGCCAGGCAGCATCTATAGGAAGAAGTACAGTCGACGTTTCGGGCCGAGACCCTTCCTCAGGACTAACTGAAAGAAGAGATAGTAAGAGATTTGAAAGTGGGAGGGCGGTGGGGTGGGGGTGGGGGTGGTGGGAGATCCAAAATGATAGGAGAAGACAGGAGTAGTGTACATACAACTGGATATGACCTCAATCTACATCGTGCTGCAGACAGATAGGATACAGG
Organism: Mobula hypostoma; assembly: GCF_963921235.1. Taxonomy (NCBI): domain Eukaryota; kingdom Metazoa; phylum Chordata; class Chondrichthyes; order Myliobatiformes; family Myliobatidae; genus Mobula; species Mobula hypostoma. The sequence continues at coordinate 28,066,384 of NC_086123.1, read as the reverse complement.
CTTGTACTGTTATGGGATTGATGCAGATCAGTGCTCACCGGTCTGTGCTTGCACACCTGCTATGTCTTCAGTAATGTCTCATATCATTTCGGATCTCCCCCTCCCCCTCCCACTTTCAAATCTCTTACTATCTCTTCTCTCAGTTAGTCCTGACGAAGGGTCTCAGCCCGAAACATCGGCTGTTCCTCTTCCTATAGATGCTGCCTGGCCTGCTGCATTCACCAGCATTTTTTGTTGGTGTTGTTTGAATTTCCAGCATCTGCAGATTTCCTCGTGTTAACTTACAAGACGGGTGACCCCAGCCAGTATCAATACTGTCTGCCTGGCGTCAGTGGTCGCATAACCGGGACTTGTGATATGCACCAGCTGCTCATACAACCATCCACCACCTACTTCCATAACTTCAAATGCCCTTACTCAGGGGGCTATGCTCCTTGCCCAAGGGAGCAGGCTAGCAGAGGGAAGGAGTGCCTTATACCTCGTTTGGTAGAACGTATCTCCTCCCCAATGCCCAACGCTACTTGTGGTTATTCTTTGTGGCCCTTCCAGTCTAAGCTGGATAGTCACTGATGAAAAACAAATTGCATGAAAACTCAACAGGTTAAGCAGCATCAGTAGATGAGAGGGAATGGCTGTTGTTTTGGGTCGAGACCCACCATCAAGACGATGAAAGGTGGGACAGAGTTGATAGATGGAACCTGATGAGGAGGTTGGGTCATGGGTGATGAGTAAAAGAATCCAGATGGGGGAAAGGGGAGACCTGAGACAAAGATGGTGGATGATGCATGAAAACAGACAAGGAATAGAAGTAGGCAAATGGTCCTAGCTGAATGAGGGGAGAGAGAAGGGTAGAGACAGAAACTGGTAGGAAATAGATGGAACCAGGTAAGTAAGGGGTCGTGGTCAGATGGAACCAGGTGAGGAAGAAGATAGGAAAGGTGAATAAAAGGAGAAGAAATCCAAGTAGATAGGCAAGTCCAGATGGGCAGCCGGAACAGGTTGGGAATGGTGAATTTTGATCTGGAAGAGAGAACTTAGGTGGACAGGTGGGAGAGGGTTAAATAAAATTAGAAAATTCACCATTGGGAATGGAAAGGGGAAATGAAATAATGAGCAACGAGAAGCTCAAGTGGACTGTTGTGTTCTGCGCACAAGCGCTCCACAGAACGGTAGCCCATTCTAAGCTTTGTCTCACCTATGTGGAAGAGGCCGCGTCATGGACACCTAGTGCGATAGAGTAAGTTTGAGGAGATGCACATGATCACTACCATGCTGAAAGGGCTGCTTAGGTCCCTGCATTTCAGTGAGAGAGGTGGTGAAGGGGCACTGGTGAAAATTAGGTTAATTTTGGTTAAATTTGCTGTTGTAAGTTGGGTAAACTGTGTGGCCTACTTCTGTATTCTATGGCATTGCACTAGTATGCTAGAAAGCACTGGGTAAACAGAAAAGGACAAAAATAATAACTTTTCCCAATTATATATTTTATTTAGGTCAGGATTGTTTGGAATAAAGTACAAATTGTATGATTGGGTACATACTAAAATTTTTGTTATATATTCCATTCTAAAGTTGGAGTGAATAGAGTGTGAAAAAGTCTGGGAAACTTTGTATTGTTTATACCTCCAAAGCCAGTCATTTATTACTAATTTGGTCATCAAAGCACCAAGAACAAGAAGTGGGTGGTGAAAGTTAGATTCAGGTTTTGCTGATTGTCTGTCTTGAGTGATTAAGGGACTCTCACACACAAATGACTTTAGACCCACTGAGACAAGTAGTAGAGCCACTGCCCCAATGCCAGAGATCTGGATTCAATTCCAACCTTGGAGAATTCCAACACATTCTCCCCTGGCTGCATGCTTTGTATCCCCAGGTGCTCATGTTTCCTCCCACATTCCAAAGAACTCTAGGTTGGTCTATCTATTTTTTTGCGTGACTGTATTTTACAAATATCCAATATATGCTACAGTGCCTATAAAGAGTTTTCACCCCCTTGGAAGTTTTCATGTTTTATTGTTTTATAACATTGAATCAAAGTGGACTTACCTTGGCTTTTTTTTGACAGTACTACTACTACCTCGACTCAGGCCTAGGGGACCGGCGTCGGGCACGATGACGGACTCTCCACTTCTCCCTCTCCCTCATGACTCCCACTGTGAGGGTCATGTCATGTTTTTTGACTTCTCCAGTGCGTTCAACATCATCCACCCTGCTCTGCTGGGGGAGAAGCTGACAGCAATGCAAGTGGATGCTTTCCTGGTGTCATGGATTCTTGATAACCTGACTGGCAGACCACAGTACGTGTGCTTGCAACACTGTGTGTCCGACAGAGTGATCAGCAGCACTGGGGCTCCACAGGAGACTGTCTTGTCTCCCTTTCTCTTCACCATTTACACCTCGGACTTCAACTACTGCACAGAGTCTTGTCAACTTCAGAAGTTTTCGGATGACTCTGCCATAGTTGGATGCATCAGCAAGGGAGATGAGGCTGAGTACAGGGCTACGGTAGGAAACTTTGTCACATGGTGTGAGCAGAATTATCTGCAGCTTAATGTGAAAAAGACTAAGGAGCTGGTGGTAGACCTGAGGAGAGTTAAGGTACCGGTGACCCCTGTTTCCATCTAGGGGGTCAGTGTGGACATGGTGGAGGATTACAAATACCTGGGGATACGAATTGACAATAAACTGGACTGGTCTAAGAACACTGAGACTGTCTACAAGAAAGGTCAGAGCCGTCTCTATTTCCTGAGGAGACTGAGGTCCTTTAACATCTACGGGACGATGCCGAGGATGTTCTACGAGTCCGTGGTGGCCAGTGCTATCATGTTTGCTATTGTGTGCTGGGGCAGCAGGCTGAGGGTGGCAGACACCAATAGAATCAACAAACTCATTCGTAAGGCCGGTGATGTTGTGGGGATGGAACTGGACTCTCTCACGGTGGTGTCTGAAAAGAGGATGCTGTCTAAGTTGCATGCCATCTTGGTGAATATCTCCCATCCACTACATAATGTACTGGGTGGGCACAGGAGTACATTCAGCCAGAGACTCATTCCTCCGAGATGCAGCACAGATTGTCATAGGAAGTCATTCCTTCCTGTGGCCATCAAACTTTACAACTCCTCCCTTGGAGGGTCAGACACCCTGAGCCAATAGGCTGGTCCTGGATTTATTTCATAATTTACTGGCATAATTTACATATTACTATTTAACTATTTATGGTTCTATTACTATTTATTATTTATGGTGCAATTGTAACGAAAATCAATTTCCCCCAGGATCAGTAAAGTATGACTATGACTATGACTATGACTATCAGTGTGTTCAGTTCATCTACATTAGCTGCGCCGCTGTCTTCTGGGAACGTGTTGACCATAGTCTTGGGAGGACGCCCAGGGTTCATCCTCCCATGCTTGGGCTCCCATATGATGACTAGGCTGGCAGGTAGCTCAGGGCGGCATAGACAGTGATTTACAGATTTTTGACGGCGATCAACAGAAAAAGACACTTTGATATCAAAGTGAAAATATATCTCTACACAGTGATCTAAATTAATTACAAATACTCAAAATAATTGATTGCATAAGCATTCACCCCCTTCAAGGCAGCATTTAGCAGGTACACCTCTGGCAGCAATTACAGCCTTGAGTCTGTGTGGATAGGTCTCTATCGGCTTTTCGGATCTGGACACTACAATTTTTTCCCCATTCTTTACAAAACTGCTCAAGCTCTGTCAGATTGCACGGGGATCGTGTGTGATCAGCCCTTTTCAATTCCAGCCACAAATTCTCAATTGGATGGAGGTCTGGATTCTGACTTGGCCACTCCAAGACATTAACTTTGTTGTTCTTAAGCCATTCCTGTGTAGCTTTGGCATTGTGCTTGGGATCATTGTCTTGCTGAAGAACACATATTCTCCCAAGTCACAGTTCTTTTGCAGACAGCATTAAGTTTTCCTCCAGGATTTCTCTGTATTTTGCTGCATTCATTTTACTCTCTACCTTCAGAAGCCTTCCAGGGCCTGCTGGCATGAAGCATCACCACAGCATGATGCAGCACAGTGGGAATGGTGTGCTTTTGATACTGTGCAGTGTTTGGCTTACGCCAAACATAGTGTTTAGTGTGAAGGCCAAAAAGCCCAATTTTGGTTTCATCAGACCATAAAACCTGCTTCCAGCTGACTTCAGGGTATCCCACATGCCATCTAGCAGACTCTAGCCAGGAGTTCATGTGTGGTTTTTCAATAGTGGCTTTCTCGTTGTCACTCTCCCACAATGCTGTGGCTGGTGAAACAATTAGACAACATTTGTTGCATGTGCAGTCTCTCCCATCTCAGTTACTGAATCTTGTAACTCCTCCAGAGTTGCCTCAGGTCTCTTGGTGGCCTCCCTCACTAGTCCCCTTCTTGCACGGTCACTCAGTTTTTGAAGATGGCCTGCTCTAGGCTGATTTACAGCTGTGTCATATTCTTTCCATTTCTTGATGATCGATTTAACCATACTCCAAGGGATATTCAACAACTTGGAAATTTTCTTGTATCCATCTCCTCACTTGTGCTTTTCAATAATCTTTTTGCGGAGTTCTTGACTGCACACAGGTCTCCAAAAACAGATCTCTATTTAGCTAGTTATGTGACTTCTAAAACTGATTGGCTGCACCAGTGATGATTTGGTGTGTCATATTAAAGCAGGGGTGAATACTTATGCAATGAATTATTCAGTGTCTTAAATTTGTAATTAATTTAGATCACTCTAGAGATATAGTTTCAGTTTGACACAAAAGAGAGTTTTTCTGTTGATCAGTGTCAAAAAAGCCACGGTGATTCAATGTTGTAAAACAATAAAACATGAAAACTTCCGGGGGGGGCGGGCGCGGAATGCTTTTTATAGGCACAGTATATGTGCCTTATGCTGTGTATAAGTGTTGGTACTGTGTTTTCCGCCTTGGTCCTGGAGTAACGCTGCTTCATGGGTATCTATGAATGGCTGAATGACAACTAAACTTGAACTTGTTCTTGGTAGGTTAATCTCCTGCTGTAAATTGTTATGAGTGTGTAGGAGAGTGGTGGAAGCTGTAATAAATTGATATGTATGTGGCGAGATTGATGAAATGGGATTAATGTTGCATTAGTATAAAGGAGTTGTTGATGGTCAGTGAACTCTTGATAGGCCAAAGAGACTACTTCCAAACTGTAATTCTCTATCATTCTGTGACCTCACACGAGGATCCTCTAAACTCCGATTAATTAGTTTGTGATTGAGCACAGTACCTCAGTCTCTTCCAGAAAGTCATTCGTCCATTCTGATATTGGATGGCGATTATTGTATGGAAGGTTTCATACTTAAATCTGTCATATTTTGTCATCACGATTTCAGCCTCCAGCTGCACCAGAGATACCAGATAACTTGATGCTAAGTCTGGCAGCTTTCCGATGCACCACAGGGAAAATAGTTTGCCAATGGCGCTGAGCTTCCTTTTTCACTCTCTCTCTCTCTCTCTCTCTCTCTCTCAGCCTGGCAGTGCTCACTGTCTGTGACCACACTGAGAGAGCTATTATTCTGCCCTCTGACCTGTATTGTAGCCCACCAATAGTTGTTACTCGTTAGAACGTTAAACACAGAAGGGAGATTTCAACCAATTGTGCCTTTGCCAGCTGTTTGGAAAGGTTATCCAATTAGCCTCACTCCTGTTCTTTCTCATTGTCCTAGATTTTCTTTATCCTTCAAGTGTTTGCACAATTACATTTTGAAAAATATTATTCAATCTATTTCCTCCAGCCTTGCAGGTGGTACGCTGTAAATCTATTTTACAAGATGAGCTCATTGAAGATAAAAGCACTGATTGGAATCCTCCAAAGAAAAGATAAAGCTTTTGATTATCTGAAAGAAAAGAGCAAGCTGCAGGAAATTTATTTTTAGAAGGGTTTTCTGAGTATTAAGGAGTGATTTGTTAGATATTAGAAATATAATTAAAAATATAATTGTAGTATATCATTATTAGATTATTCGCTTGTTTGTCTTAATTTAGTAAATTGACTCGATAATTTAAACTTTAAATATAAGACCATGTGATAGTCTAACACTTTCAATGTTCAAAGTAAATTTTCTGTCACCACACACAACCCTGAAATTCATTTTCTTGCGGGCATTTTCAATAAATCTATAGAACAATGACCATAACAGAATCAATGAAAGACCACCCAACTTGGGCATTCAACCAGAATGCAGAAAGTAACAAGCTGTGCAAATATGAAAAGAAAGAAATAACAATAATTAGTAAATAAACAATAAATATTGATATCATGAGATGAAGAGTCCTTCACAGTGAGTCCATTGGTTGTGGGAACATTACAATGATCGGGAAAGTGAAAGGTAGCAACTGTTGCTGAACCTGCTGGTGTGAGTCCTGAGGTTCCTGAGCCTTCTTCCTGATGGCAGCAGCGAGAAGAGAACATTCTTTGGGTGGTGGGGGTCCCTGATGATGAATGCTGCTTTCCTGAGACAGTGTTTCATGTAGAAGTACTCAACGGTTGGGAGGGCTTTAGCCATGATGGACTGGACCATACTTCTGGTAAGATTTTCCGTTCAGGGGCATTGTTGTGATACTACAAATACTACAGGGAGAATTTGTAAGATAAAAACTGTGTGTGTGTGCGCGTGCACACCCTTAACTCCTGGTGGAGTCCTCGGGGTGCCGTCATGACAAGCTTTGCACCAGTTTGGTATGCTCATTGTATGGTGTGTCTTGGGCATCTGAAACCTGGCGGAGCCCATCCCTCTCCAGGTTTTTTTTTTTACGACACTCAACCCAGGCACGGATGGAGAGCATGCAAGGGAGCCGGTTGGATTTGGACTTGAGACTTCTCGCCCCGAAGTCCAGCACTGATGCCATTACTCCACCAGCCAGTACAAGATAAAATCTAGCAACTTAAAAATAGTCAGTGTTTGATGTCCATTATCATGAACAATACCGCTCAGAGTTAAAGCTAAAATATCTGTAAACAGATGTACGGATTCCCCATAAATGTATTTAAATTAGAAGAGGCAAATTAAGTAAACATAACAATTGCTGAAAGTACAACAATGGGTATCTTTTGTAGAGGCAACGGTTCTAGTTAAAACATGCTGGATATTTGGACAATTCTCCATTTTCTACCATTCTCTAAGTATTCTGCATCATATGTCAGCCTAGAAGGGATACCTTTGGCTTCCTTACCTTGGCTAAATTTGACTCTACCCAATGCTGAGATGATGAAAGAAGAAAGAGGGCTATGCAGGAGGAAAGGGTTAGATTAATCTCAAAGTTGGTTAAAAGGTTGGCACAATATTGTGGGCCGAAGAGCCCGTGCAGTGTTGTTATGTTCTATGTTCTATGTTCTAAACCCGGGGTTCCAAAACTATTTTATGCCATGGGCCCCTCTCATTAACCGAGGGATCCATGGACCCCAGATTGGGAATTCCTGTTCTAAGCCATTATTCCAGACGAAGTCAGGTGAAAGAGGTGGGGGGGGGGGGGTAAGAGGAGGAAGAAGTACAAGGTAGTAGGTGATAGGTGAAATTGGGAGGGGGGTGAAGCAACGAACTGGGAAGTTGATTGGTGAAAGAGATAAAGGGCTGGGGAAGGGGAATCTAGTAGGAGAGGACAGAAGAACATGGAAGAAAAGGAAGGGGGAGGAGCACCAGTGGGAGGTGATGGGCAGAGAAGGAGATAACGAGAGAGAGGGAAACAGGAATATCGACTGTTTACTCTTTTCTATAGATGCTGCCTGGCCTGCTGTGTTCCTCCAGCATTTTGTGGGTGTTGCTTTGAATTTCCAGCATCTACAGACTTTCTCGTGTCTGTGATAAATAGGAACATAAGTAAGTCATTCGGCCACTCAAAACTGCTCTGCCATTGCGCCAGGTTGCAGCTGAACTTCTCAACACCATATTCCTGCCCATTTCTCATATCATTGGATTCCTTTAATATCCACAATGTATCAATGTTATCATTCAATGACAGAGCTTCCACAGTGGCCTGGCATAAATTGATCAGTTGGTAAATTGGATTATTATTGTCACACGTATCAGGGTTCAGTGAAAAACTTCTTTTTCATACTGTCCATACAGATCAATTCATTACAATGGTGCATTCAGGTATTACATGGTAAAATAATAACAGAGTGAAGAATAGAGTATTACAGTACAGAGAAAGTGCAGTAAAAGTAGACAGTAAGGTTCAAAGTCATAATGAAGTAGATTGTGAGGTCAAAAGTCCATCTGGACTAGGACTAGGGAATTATTCAATTGTCTTACAATTGGGTGAGAAACAGTCCTTGGGCCTGGTGGCCTGGTGTTATGTGTTGTTTATTTAATATTTTAGTAATATTTGAGTAATCTAAGAGAAAATCTGCAGATGCTGGATGAAGTGTGTTGCTCTGTCTCTCTCTGTCTCTCTCTCTGTCTCTCTCTCTCTCTCTCTATATATATATATGACAGCACTTTTTATTAGCAGGCTTTCTTAATTTTACGAGGCCAAGTTGCTAGCTCGACGCTCAACTCAGCATGAATGGAAAGTGTGCAAGGGAGCCAGCTGGATTCGAACTCGGGAGCCTTCGCTCCGAAGTCTGGCGCTGATGCCACTACGCCACCAGCCGTTGGTTATATGTATAAATACATTAATTGCCACCATGCTACCATGTGATATGTGCATGCCTTGCTTAAAGACAAAGTTACACCCACATTCCCACGTCTTCCTTTGAATTAATTTAACGCTTAGAAGGTACAAAACATAACATTGTGTGCTTTCAGGCTTTCGTAGTTTCTGCCTGAGGGGAGGTGGGAGAAGAGAGAATGTTTGGATGAGTGGCTGTGATGCGTCTGGATCAAATGCTTCTCTTGTTGCATTGATAAAAATTGATGATGGTCAATTAGAACATGTCAAATTCCTTTAGCCTCCTCAAGAATCAGAGGCATTGGTGTGTTTTCTTGGCCAAGGCGTCTACGTGTTGAATTCATACCAAGGATCTTGAAGCTCTCAACTCTCTGTTGTAAACAGGAGCAGAAATACTGCCCCCTTCCTGAAGTCCATTTCCAGCTGTTTTGACTGACATTAATGTTAAGGTTGCTCTCATGATGTATCTGGGCCTCTTTCTCCTTCCTACGTTCTGTCTCAATATCTGCGATACAGCTCACTACAGCGTACCATTTCAAACTTCTAGATAGAGTTAGAGCTGTATCTGACCTTGCATTCATAAGTGTACGGGAAGTAGAGTAGGGGGTTGAATGCTCACTCTTGTGGGGTGCCACTGTTGAGAATAATCATGGCAGAGATGTTGCTGCCTATCCTTTCTTACTGACTAGGATATTTTGGTCAAGAAGTCAAGGATTGATTTGCAAAAGGAGATTTTGAGTCTGAGGTCTAGAAATTTGGAGTTGAGTTAGCCTGAGGGATGATAGCATTGAAGGCAGACCTTGTCTATAGACAATAGTCTAGCACAAACACCAGAAAGTCTGCAGACGTTGGAAATTCAGATCAACGCACACACAACGCTGGAGGAACTCAGTAGGTCAGACAGCATCTATGGAAATGAATAAACAGTTGAAGTTTTGGGCCAAGACCCTTCTTCAGGACTGAAAAGGAAAGTGGCAGATGCCAAAGGGAAAAGGTGGGTGGAGGGGAAGGGGTATAGCTAGAAGGTGATAATTGAAGTCAGGTGGGTGGGAAAGGTAAAGGGCTGGAGAGGAAGGAATCTGATAGGAGAAGAGAGTGGACCATAGGAGAAACAGAAGGAGGAAGAGAACCAAGAGAAGGTATCAGGCAGGTATGAAAAGGTGATAGCCTAACATAGGTGTCTTTTACTCTCCAATGCTCCAGAGATGAGTGTAAAATTAGACTTACCACCTCTGAGTAAAGGATTTTCTCCTCAATTCAATCTGTAGTAGTTTATTGCTCACTTTGATGCTGTGATTTCTTATTTCTAGACTCCTTTGCCAGTGAAAACATTCTTTTCACATTTACCCTGTCTTGATCTCTGAACATTCTGGTTGTCAATAAGTCACCTCTCATTCTTTTGGAAGAGGCCTAACTTCTCAACCTCTCACCCTGTGCCAGACTTGATATTCCAAGTTCCACTCTTCTGAATCTTCACTACACTCTGTAAAGAGAAACAACATCCTTCTTTTGATTGGGAAACCAGATTGTGCACAATGCTCCTAATATGTCCTCACCAAGATGCGAGAGAACTATAGTGAGACATTGCTGCTGTTGTGTTAATATCTCAGTACAATGAAACCCAATATACCAGTAATTTTATATAAGGACACCCAGGTCCCAATGAATAATTCCCAGCCTCACATTGTTTTAAAGAATGCTCAGTGTTTCTGTTTCTTCTTACCATGGTAGATAACTCTGTGTTTTTTCACATTGTACTACAGTATGCACATTGATACCCACTCATTCAACCTGTCTTGATGCCTCTTTGCATCCTCATCACTACCCACACATTACCACTTAGTTTTGCATCATCATCAAACATAGAAATGTTACATTTGTTCCCCGCAGTCAAACTGTTAATATAAATTATACAGAATTAAGTGCTGTGATAGCTCACTAGTCAAATATTCCTGTTTTGCGAATGACCTGTTGTTTCCTATTTTTTGGCTTTCATCTCTTAACTATCAATGCTCTCCTCTATGCCACCTGCTGTCCCAAATGTGTAGACCTTGTTCAGCAACCTCATGTGTGAGACCTTTCTAAAATCTTACCAAAAATCTAAATCACAAATTATCTCACGCCCCCTTACCTACTCTAATTGAAACATCCTCAAATAATGGAGTCATCAAGGAATACAGCATGGAAACAGGCCAACAGGTGTATTGTGTAATAGGGCATCAAAGGGTATGGGGTGAAGGCAAGGGAGTGAGGATAACTGGAAGAATTGGATCAACCCATGATTGAATGGCAGAGCAGAATCAATGGGCTGAATGCCCTACTTCTGCTCCTATATTTTATGGTCTTATGGTTACGCTAATATACAATTCCAATAGCTTAGTCAAACATTATTTACTATTCATGATTCTATATTGATATCTTACTGTTGTTATTATTATATTTTTATTTTTTCTTAGCTCAAGCTGGTAAAACTTGAGAAACAGACATAACCTAGTACACTCATTTCTCAACTGCTAGGAATGTTTAGGTTATTCTAGTAGTATTTAGTTTGTGGCCTTCTGAAGATTTACATAAATATTTCAGTGTAGGCCCAATTGTTTAATGCTATTGTGCAGTGACCAGTTGTAGATATTCCTTTTGGGACAATGCATGCCCTGTTCATGTTCCATAGTCTTTCAATTTCCTCTTTTAATTCAGCATATTTCTGGTGTTTTTCACTTATTGATTTCTAAATGTTGTCTGTGTTTGGAATGATTATATCTATTAAGTGAGTTGCTCTTGCTTGTTTTTCCTGTAATATTATATCCGGGTGGTTATTATGGATTGGCCTATCTGTAATAATGGATCAGTTGTAATATAATTTTTTGGACTCTGACTCCCAAACTGGATGAGGCTTGTATTTATGGTGAGGTATGGTGTCTTTTATCAGTCTTATATTTTAAAGCAAGATTTTGATGAATGTTGTTTGCCACTTGATTGTGCCTGTGCAAGTAATCAGATTGAGTAAAACTGCTGCAGGATCCTGTAATATATTGGATTGTTTGGAGTTTCTCTTGGCGTTTTCTGCATCTATTGTCTTGAATTTGTTGGTCTTTTATTATGTATTTTTGATATATTTTTTGTGTTAGCCACCTGGTCCTGTGTTGCCACAAGGAACCCTCAGTTTCTGGGAAGAGGTCTTTGACTCTGAGCCAGGCTTTCAACGCTTTCTTGTCGACATTGCGTCTGCTGAGATCATAGGGACATCTTCCATGGAGGGTTATGCTCTTCCATTGGTGATATTTTCACTTTTCTGGGTTGTACTTTTTAAGTTTAATGGTGTATTGTTCTTATAGGAATTGCATATGCTCACTTGGAGTGCTGAATCTGGTTTTCACTGCTGAAAATATATCCTTAGAAGTTTTGTCTGATTGTTGTGCAAATTTTTTATGTCTTTATTCCTCTTCCTCTTTCTGTCCTAGATAGTGTTAATTTAAGTGTGTTGGATTTTACATAGTGTTTTCTAAAATTTGTCATTTCAGTTCTTACTTTCCTTTGTAAATTTTCCAGTTTCGTTTCGGACCAAGATATTATACCAAAAGAATACATTTATATGGGTATAGCTAAAGTGTTTATTGCCTTTGTTATATTACTATGGAGCTCTGTTTGGCAGAGTATCTTAAGCCTTGAAGTAAATTCTGTTGAAAGTTCTCCCTTTATTGCAGTATGATCTATTTTCTTTGCTTGTTGATATCCCAAATACTTATATGTTTCATATTTAGCCATTGGTTGTATTGTGTGCTGCTGCTCTGTTTTCTATTCTACTAGCTCTAATTCATCTTTCTTTATGTTTAATGTCCTGCACTAATCTAGTCCAAAGTTCATGTTTATACCTTTAGAAATTAGCTCTACTATTTGAATTAATTGTTTTAGCTTTACTGATGAAGGAACATATAATTTCAAATTGTCCATGAAAAGAAGGTGTGTCAAGGTATAATTTGTTTGGTTGTTTCTGGTCTGATACCCAACTTTTGTATGATTCTGTAAAGTAGAGCGCGGGCTTAAGCTAGACAAAACCATAGTGGTATTAGAGAGTTGCCCTGGAAAATGTCTCGATTTACTTTTATACCAGTGGTTGTTAATAGATAGGGTAATTATAGTACACCAATGCTTCATCAGATGTTTTAGTAATTTCACAACTATTGGGTATGGTTTGTGTAATGCCCTGGGTAATTATTTTAGCAGTTTTCTATAATGCAGTGTGTCCTGCTAGTAAGAATGTTTTGGCTTCGGCTAAAGATAAGGAGCCATGTTGCCAAACAAAGGAATGTTGTGCCAGCCATCAGGACTGCCTGGGTACGTGTTGTAAATTTCCGCCCAGTGAAATGTGAGGGAAAATCCTAGAGATGGACATGAAGTGTTTTCTGAAGGACTGTAAGGTTTAAGGTCTTTTGCAGGAGGTGCGGAGAGAAGAGCACCAGGGAAGATGTCTGGAGAATCCCATCCGAAGGGGAGACCCTAATGCAAGGAGTGCTTTGTGAGGTGAACGATTCCAAGAAGGGAAGTCCTACCTGTGGTTGGTGATGGGGATTGCACATCATGAGTAAAACGATACATCCAGCTACGACAGAAATGAGCTCCAATGTTTATGTGCACATTTAGACTGGTTTAACTATAATGGGCCCATTTATCCTTCTCTTTTGCTGTTAACTGTTTGAAGAAGTTGAAAAATTGGTTAATATACCTTCTGTGCTGGCGTACGAACTGTTGTTTCTTGGAAGCCACTAATTGTGTGTGAGCAGTATTTACACAGCATTTGCCACAATCGATGTTCCTTAATCAGAACATCCCAACCTTCCTGTTTCGTTGAACACAAACCATATCGACCCTAGACACGTGTTGCATATGGAAGGTGGCCTTCTCGCTGCTGCGTCGTTTGGCTGTTAGCAGAGTTAGCTACTGAACCAAGTTTGTCTACGAGTCCCAGTGAGAGGGTTACATTGATATATTTTAAGAACGTCTATTAACCATGTGTGGGATAGAATCAAATGCTTTTTGGTAGATAATATAACAATATGAATGATTTCTGCTTTTCCTCTGATCTTGACTTGGAATAACAGAATCTATTATCAGTTGTTCTTTACATTCTTTCAGACCCTTACGGCATTTTTTCTGCTTTTCTGTAAGTATATTGTGATTAACTAAATGAGTGGTGATTAGTTTTGAGATACATGATATTACAATTTTATATATAGCTTGTAAACAAGTAATATGATGATACTTTGATGAGTCATTAGTGATTTCTCCTTTAGGTAAGAGATATGTTTCATCTTCTGTCAAAAATATGGGCACTATTTCAGGATTTTTAAGGAAATTGTTGATATGTGTTAATAGGTACAGATGAAGGCAAGTACATTTTTTATGCCAATAATTATGAATATAATCACTGTTAGCACTTTTCCAGATGTGTGTATTTTTTATAACCACTTTTAGCATATCCATTGTAACTTCAGGTGTTTGTACTTCTTCAATTGTGTGTGTGTGTGTGTGTGTGTGTGTGTGTGTATTATTTTTCCTCCCTATTCCAGCTTGTTTCTTGGTTGTGCATCACCTTGTTTGCTCAGATATTAAACCAAATGTTCATTATCTCTGTGTTTGTTAGTATTTCTGTGCTAGGGTTGGTGACATTTTAGCACATCTAATTTAGCTTCAATATCCTGTATAAACCTTTTTCATTGTTTCTGAGCTGATAATTCTGGTGTATTTCATGCATCTATTTAGTCTGGCTTTGTATGTAGCAAGCTTTTGTTTTAGTGTATCTATAAATTTTACAATGCTTTTGTTAGGTTGATTGTACTTTGTATGGACCTATATTTCCTTAGTATTTCCCTAGCTTTTCTCTAACTTTCTTGCTCAGGTTTTCCATTTTATACTCCATTAGGTGGGCGATATCTCCCCTTAAGATTTCAGTACTGTTTCTTAATCTCTTCTGCCATTTCAGTGTTGTCCTATCATTACTCAATTTTGGGTTTCTATTAGAGAGTGCCTCTCTTTTGGAGCCATTGCACATCACTGCTGTTAATGTTGCACAGTATGTTATTGTGTGTAATTCTTCAAATGTTTCAAGTTTTCCTAAATATTGTGGTAATATAATATTATTCAGAGTATTAACAATTTTTTTTCAAATTTTGATTCCGTATTTTGTTTTGGTATGTAGGGTCTTTTTGTTGGGACAATGCCCATGCCCAGTGTGGTGTTAAATAATTGGATAATTTTGTCTGTAAGCTCAGCTTCATCATCAGCATTCTGCGAAGATTCTGTTTTTGTTACCGTCCGGTTGTGAAGCAGTTGAAATAATTGTATTTTCATCAGCAACTATTATTATTATTATTATTATTGTCTATATTTTATTTTTTCTCAGCACATTCTGGTAAAACCTGGGGTACAGGCATAACCAAGCATGTTCATTTGGCAATTGCTAGGAACGTTTGGACTATTCTAGTGGTGTTTCGTATTGTGGCTTTCTGAAGGTTTACATAGATATTGCTGTGTAGCCCTAATTGTTTAATGCTATTATGTAGTGCCTTTAGGATGGTACAGTTGAAGATATTACAATCAAAACAATGTATACCTTGTTCATGTTTCAAAGTCTTTCAATTTCCTTCTTTAATTCAGCATATTTCTGGTGTTTTTCTCTTATTGATTTCTGTAAGTTATGTATGTTTCAAATGGCTACATCTATTAAATAAGTTGTTCTTGCTTGTTTATCCTGTATTATTAAATCTGGATAGTTATTATGAATTACCCTATCTATAATAACTGATCAGGCATAATATAATTCATGGTATTCTGACTCTAAAACTGGTTCTGGTTTGTTTCCTTTTATGATTTTGTATTTTAAAGCAAGATTTTGATGAATGATGTTTGCCACTTGATTGTGTCTGTGTAAGTAATCAGATTGTGTTAAACTGCTACAGGATCCTGCAATATGTTGGATTGTTCCTGTCTTTTCTCAGCATTTTCTACATTTATCATCTTGAATGTGTTGATCTTTTATTACGCACTTTGCGATTTTTTTTTGTGTTAACCACCTGGTCCTGTATTGCCACAAGGAACCCTTCTGTTTCTGGGAAGAGATCTCCAACTTTGAGCCAGACATTCTGACACTTTCTTGTCGACATTTAGTCTGCTTAGATCATGGGGATGTCTTCCAAGGAGGGTCATGCTCTTCCATTGTTTAACTTTTGCTTCAATGGTGATAATGTCTTCATTTCTCTGGGTTGTGCTGATCTCATTTAAGTGTAGTGATGTGTACTTTGTGTGAAGTGCTGAGTCCTGTTTTCATTCTTGAAGGTATATCCTTAGAAGTTTTATCCGACAGTTATGCAGGTTTTTATTGTCTGTTATTCCTCTCTTCCCTTCTGTCCTAGGTAGCGTCAATCTAAGAACATTTGAATGTATATAATGCTTTCTGAAATTTGTCATTTCAATTCTTATTTTCTTTGTAAATTTTCCAGATTGGTTTCAGATCTAGGTACTGTGCCAGAAGAATGTGGTAATATAGGTATAGCAAAACTGTTTATTGCCTTTGTTATATTTTTTGTTGAGCTGTTTGAACTGTTGAGCTCTGTTTGGCAGATTGTCTTAGGCCTTGAAATAAATTCTGTCAAAAGTTTTTTTCTTTGTCACACTATGATTTACTTATTTTCCTTGTTGATATTCCAGGTCCTTATATGTTTCATAGTCACCCATTGGTTGTACTGTACCCTGCTGCCCTGTTTTGTATTCTATTAGCTCTATTGCACCTTTCTTTATGCTTAATGTTCTGCATTTATCCAGCCCAAAGTTCATACTTACGTCGTTTGAAAATAGTTCTACTAGTTGAATTAATTGCTTTATCTTAACTGAAGAGGGAGCATATAATTTCAAATCATCCATGTATAGAAGATGTATTAAGGTACAGCTCATTTCATTGTTTCTGATTTGATACACAATTTTCGTTTGAGTCAGTAAATTAGAGAGTGGGTTTAAAGCTAGACAGAACTGTTGTGCACTTAGAGAGATTCCTTGGAAAATGTTTCAGTTTATTTTGATAACAGTGGTTGTTCTATTTTGGTTGTTAATAGATTGGTTGTGTCTAGTATGTCAGTGCTTCACCTGATGTTGCGGGAATTTCACAAGTATTGGGTGTAGTTTATATATATCAAGAACTTCTATTAACCATGAGTGTAGGACAGAGTCAAATACATTTTGATGGTCAATATAGCAACATGAAAGATTTCTTCTTTTCCGCTGGGCTTGATTTAGAATTACGGGTTCTATTATCAGTTGTTCTATACATCCTTTCATACCCTCACGGCATCCTTTCTGCTCTCCTGTAAGTATATTGTGGTTATCTAAGTGAAAGGTGATTAGTTGTGAGATGCATAATGTTACAATTCCATATATAGTTTGTAAACAAGTAATAGGACCATATTTTGATGGCTCTTTTATGATTTCCCTTTAGGTAAATATGTTTTACCTTCTGTCAAAAATTCAGGCACCTTTTCAGGAAATTTAAGGAAGTTGATGATATGTATTAAGAAGTAAGTTTCCCTACCTACAGAGAAATGGGATAAAATTTTTCAATTAGTTAGTACTTCTTCTATATGTGCTAAACATACTTTAATACAATTTAAAGTAGTACACAGAGCTCATATGTCCAAAGATAAACTAGCTCGTTTTTATTCCCATATAAACCCTACTTGTGATAGATGTCACTCTGAAGTGGCTTCTTTAACTCATATGTTTTGGTCCTGTCCGCTTTTGGAAAAATATTGGAAAGACATTTTTGATATTATTTCAACAGTTCTATGCTTTGATTTAAAATCCCATCCTATTACGGCAATCTTTGGATGCCAATGGTAGAACATAGATCTTTGTCTTCTACAGCCTGTCGAATGATAGCTTTTGTTACTTTAATGGCGAGAAGATCTATTTTGTTGAACTGGAAGGAAACTAATCCTCCAACTACATTCCAATGGTTTTCTCAAACCATATTAAGTTTAAATTTAGAAAAAATTAGAAGTGATATTTTTGACCCTTCGGTTAAATTTGAAGAAACTTGGAAACCTTTTATGCAACATTTTCATATAACGTAATCTGACCTTTCTGAATCTTTTTTCTAAATTTAAATTATATGATGAGAGGAGCGGAGTTAACAACATTATTGAACATGTCCGATATAAGCTGTTGGTCTAGCCCTGTTTTGTTTTTTTTCTTTTGGGGTTTTTTTTTGTTTATATATTTTTTTTCTTTTCATTTCTTTTTTAATGTTTAATCTCATTATGAGTTTGGAAGTCTTTTATATCTATGTTACTTAAAATTCATTTTATATATGTTATGAACATTTTTCCAATCTCTTTGTACCAACTTTGTTATTGAGTTTGTAATTTTGAAAAATTAATAAAAAGATTTAAAAAGAAAGAAAGAAGAATGAAGGAGAGCAAAATTTTTATACCAATAATTATGAATATTCTCACTTCCAGCACTTTTTCAGTTATGTTTCTTTTTATAACCACTTTTAGCATATCCATTGTAACTTCAGATGTTTGCATTTCTTCAATTGTGAGTGTGTGTGTGTGTGTGTGTGTGTCTGTGTGTACAAACTTTTTCCTCCCTAATCCAGCTTGCTTCTTGATTGTGTGTCACCCTGTATGAAGAGATATTTGACCAAACATTCATTATCTCTGCAGTTGTTAGTAATTCTGTGCAGGGGTTGGTGACATTTTGGTGCATCAAATTTAGTTTCAATGTCCTATATAAAACTTTTTCATTGTTTTTGAACTGATAATTCTGTTTGCTTAGTCTGGTGCATTTCACGTATCTACTTAGCCTGGCTTTGTGTGCACCAAGCTCTTGTTTTAATGTATCTATAAACTCTGTAGTGCTTTTGTTAGGCTGATCGTATCTTGTATGGACCTTAACTTTCCTTGGCTTTTTGCTTAACTTTCTTGCTAAATTTATCCTTTTTGTACTCCATTAGGTGGGCTATTTCTGATCTTAAGGTTTCAATTTTGTTTTTATATCTCTTCTGCCACATCGGTGTTCTCATTTCATTACTCAGTTTTGAGTTTCTATTAATGAGTGCCTCTAGTTTGGAGCCATTGCATGGCAATGCTGTTAATGCTGCACAGTATGTTGTTGTGTGTAGTTCTTCAAATGTTTCAAGTTTTCCTAGATGTTGTGCTAATATAATATTGTTGAAAGTATTAACTATTTTTTGCAAATTTTGGTAACATATTATGGTTTGGTATGTAGGGTCTTTTTGTTGGGTCAATGCTCATGCCCATATATTCTGTAAGTGTGGTGTCAAATATTCGGATAATTTTGCCTGTAAGCTCAGCTTCATCATCAGCATTCGGCAGAGGCTCTAGGACAGTGTTGTTGCTGTTAACATTTGATTCTGAAGCTGTTGAAATAATTGTATTTTCATCAGTGCTTTGGTTGCATCTTCATTATTTTCTTGCAAAGTATTGTTGTGGTCTTTGGGTTGGTTTCTCTCTAGCTGCTGTACAACTTCGTATTTTATTTGGTTTAACACGTCTATAGAGATTAAATTACTTTTTGTTGTCACTCTACATTGAGCTTGTATGGAGGGATATTGTGCTGTAAACTGTTGATGAAGATTGTCCCTGCTTACTGTCACATCAATCACAAGTTCTGTTACTCAATAATATACATCCAGTATGAATGTGTTTACTTCTAATGACCTATTCACGGGTGTCTTTCTTCTCGTAGATGCTGAAGGAGTCGCAATTGTAAGTGGACTGCTCCCCTGAGAAATTCCTGCAGCAGGCACAGCCTGTGGTGTTAGTGGGCTACTTTGAATCTTTTTTGGGTTTACCGGTGCCGACCTACCTATTCAGCAGCTGGCCAACTGTCAGGCCCACTGCTGGCTCCAGGCATGGCCAGACAAACCGCAGGCAGTGGCTGTATCACTCTGTTCTGTAGACATCTCTCCATTCCTAAAGCAAAAGGGTTTTGCTTTTTATACCTACGGCTCCTCTAGCATGGAGAACAGATGCTGGGCAGAGCACTGCCCAATCTGGGCACAGACGTGTCTAAATATGTTTTAGGACTGTTGGCGCGGGTAATTTTACACCAATAGATGTCTTCCCCCTGCACCTTATGTCCCAGATTCCAGACCAACTAGCTATTTAATGTCTTATTGACATAGCTGATATCACATGGTCCTGTTGGTGCACTTTCAGCTTGGAAATCCCTCTTCATTGAATTCTTAACGAGTCATGAAGAAAGCGTGGTGTGGAAGGAGATAATGGATACAAGGGGGAAGAAATAGAAAGAAAAAGAATGAGAATCATCTGAATGGATGTGGAGCTCAGAGGCTGCTTAAATCAATAATAAAAACTGAATATATTGAAGATTTTCATCAGGTCAGGCAGCATCAAAACTGGATTAGTTGTGGATCTCAGCCAAAGCAGCTCAAGTGGGCCTTGTCCTGGGCTTGGAAAGGAAAAGATCTGAAACTCCACAGATACTGACTGACCTGCTGAGTATTTCCAGTAGTTTCAGAGTTTCATTTCAGCTTTTTTAAGGTCTGCAGCTTTTTCGCTTTTTGTTCAGATCTATGTGTGCCAACCTGTCCTCACAGGGCCGGGCAATAATCGTGGACAGATGAGGAGATCATGTGAACTACAGTGGCTGAAAGCCAAACAAGGCATGCAAAGTAAGTTCTCTGTTCCACTTACCCTACAAACCAGACACCAATGCCACAACACAATTGAGAGAGCAGTTTTCTCCTTTTAAAACCAATACTTGCAGCATGTTTATTAAATAACATTTAAATCATTTAACATTTTGAATTCCAGTCTTTGTTCATACCTTTGGGGATCTTTAAAGTTAACAAAGGAAGTTTTGTTGTTAGCCAACGTCTCAGCCATGCATTTTAAATGAGGAAGAAACCCAATCGTCTAAGGTCGTTTCTCATGCTCACCGACTGTCTGAAGCACACGTTAAAAGAATAGTTTTTTTTTCCAGAGCTGGACCAGTGATCACATGATACTTAAAACAGCATTCATTATAAATGACAGAGCAGAGTTAATGGGATCTGTTACTGTGTATAAAGAGGTTGCAAGCTTTTTACGAGGAGTTGATATGTCAGAACTGTTCTGTTAAATTTTTGAATATAGGAAAACAGAGGAAGACGAGCCAGCCCCCTTGATGGTTCAGCTGTTTTATACATTGAGGAATTGAGCTATACGGTCCAGGAACATTTCAGGTTCAATTCATTGACTGTGCAGAGCCAACAGATCTCAGTCAGAGACTTCAGTTGTCCGAGAAAAGAAAGAAATGTACAAGATTCGTGCTCCTGGTTGTGACATGTAGCCATTCTTTCAGAAGGAGTAACGTGGACTGTATTTTTTCCACGCATATTTATTATGGAGGACCACAGATACACTGTCTATGGAAATGCATTCAGTAGCTTTATTGAGCGTCCAATTAAGTCAAAGTTGTTCTGGTAGCTGGTCGGGTTTATTTGAAATGTTAATATATGCAAATTGACAGACAATAAAGTCGAACGAGTCTATTCATTTTGAATACAGGACCTTTAGGATAATCCATTATAGAGATTATATTCCGTCCAAGGGCAGTGTATACAGAAGATGACAAATATCCAGATGTTAATCTCACAATATTTAAGAATTTTTTTCTTTGTTTGTTTATTCAACAACAGTTGATTGAAGCATAAGGCAGCTGATAGACACAAGACAAACTTTAGACATTAGCCTGGTGAAGATCTAAACTACATGGGCTCAACAGGGTTCAGATTATCCAGATATAGTGCCTCCATATAAACAAGCAGAGTCAATACCTATCAAATCCTGTAAGAAAACGCTTCATTGATTTACGCTAATTGTTTCATTCATTAAGGGTTTGAGGGTTAAGGGGAGAAAGGTCAAAAGGGTTAAAAGGCAATCAGCTATGAATAGTGTTGGCACGTGGCCAAGTGATTAAGGCATTCGTCTAGTGATTTGAAGGTCGCTAGTTCGAGCCTTGGCTGAGGCAGCATGTTGTGTCCTTGAGCAAGGCACTTAACCACACCTTGCTCTGTGACGACACCGGTGCAAAGCTGTATGGGTCCTAATGCCCCTCCCTTGGACAACATCGGTGGCGTGGAGGGGAGACTTGCAGCATGGGCAACTGCCAGTCTTCCATACAACCTTGCCCAGGCCTGCGCCCTGGAAACCTTCCAAGGCACAAATCCATGGTCTCATGAGACTAACGGGTGCCTATAATATGATTGAATAGTGTGGCAGTCTCAATGGGCCAAATGGCCAGATTCTGGTCAACTTAGAATCAGCATCGGTTTTAATATCACTGACATATGTTGTGAAATTTGTATCTATCTATAGATACAAATTTCAAAACATATTAATTAATAGTGCAAAAAATGAAAAAAGAGCAAAAAACAATAGTGAGGTAATGTTCATGGGTTCGTTGTCTATTCAGAAATCTGACAGTGGAGGGGAAGAAGCTGTTCCTGAAACATTGAGTGTGTGTCTTCAGGCACCTGCACCTCCTCCTTGATGGTAGCAATGAAAAGAGGACATATCCTGCATATCCTGGGTGATGTGGGTCCTTAACAGTTTTTTGAGACCTTGCCTTTTGAGGATGTTCTCGCTGCTGGGGAGGCGAGTACCCGTGATGGAGTTGGCCGAGTTTACAACTTTCTGCAGTTTTCTCAAACCTGTGTAGTGGCCCCCCCTCCATATCAGATGATGATGCAACCATTTCAAATGCTCTTCCTGGTACATCTGTAGGAATTTGCCAGTGTTCTTGTTGACATATGAAATCTCCTCAAACTCCTAATGAAATATAACCGCTGTCATGCCTTCTTTGTAACTGCATTGATATGTTGGGCCTGGGATAGATTTTCAGGGATGTTGACACCCAGGCACTTGAAACCGCTCACCCTTTCCACTGCTGATTCCTAGATGAGGACTGGTGTGTGTCCCCTCGATTTCCCCTTCGTGAAATTCACAATCAATTCCTTGGTCTGACTGACACTGAGAGCAAGGTTATTGTTGCGACACCACTCAATCACCTGATCTATCTCGCTCCTGTACACCTCCTCGACACCTTCTGAAACTCTGCCAACAATAGTTGTGTCATCAGCGAATTTATAGATGGTATTTGAGCTGAACCTAGCCACACACTCATGGGTGCAGAGAGAGAAGAGCAGTGGACTAAGCACACATCCTTGAGATGCACCAGTGTTAATCGTCGGTGGGGAAGAGATTTTATTTCTGATCTGTACTGACTGTGGTGTCCTGTTGAGGAAGTCAAGGATCCGGCTACAGGAAGAAATACAGAGGCCCAGGTTTTGGAGCTTGTTGATTATTACTGAGGGTATGATGGTGTTGAACACTGAGCTGTAATCAATGAACTACAGCCTAACATACTGCAGGTAATACTATTGCCTGGGTGATCCAAGGTGGAGTGCAGAACCAGTGAAATTGCATCCACTGTAGATCTATTGTGACGAAAGGCAGATGCTGTGGGTCTAGGTCCTTGCTTAGGCAGGAGTTGATTCTAGCCATGACCTACCTTTCAAAGCACTTCATACAGGAGATGTGAATGCCACTGAGTGATAGTCATTGAGGCAGCTCACCTTGGGCACTGGTATGCTTGCCATTCTTTTGAAACAGGTGGAAACCTCTGACTGCAGTGAGGAGAGATGGAAGATATCCTTGAACACTGGAAAGTGTCTTTGCACACTCCCACCAGTTGGATGGCACAAGTTTACTATGCCCTACCAGGTATGTCATCAGGGCTTGATGCCTCGAGAGGGTTCACCACCTTGAAAGATGTTCTGATGCCAGCCTCTGAGACAGAGATCTCAAGGTTGCCAGATACTGCAGGGATTCGCACAGTTGTAGTTTTATCCTTCCTTTCAAAGTGTGCATAAAAGGTGTGGAGATCACCTGAGATGGAAGCATCACAGTCACCTTGTAGAAAGCAATGGTCCTATGGTTTGTGATCTCATTTTAATTCCTTACTTTTAAGTATTGTTTTATTCTCTCCAGCTTGCAGCATCAATTTGACATGTAAATGAAACAGAAAATTAGGAATTTGTGCTTTCGTAGCTTCAGGACATCGCCAAGTGTTTTTATATTGAAATACATAGGTAAACAGTCCCACAGACAACAGCCTCATAATGGCAAAGTGTCATGGTCCGGTCCGTAAAGTCCGCATTCCGGTTCACAGTCCGGTCCATCGACCCTTGCTCTAGGTTTTCCTGTCTACCCTGTTTCTGTTCCTGTTGAGCACTAATTGAGGCAGCTGATGCTCGTTGGGGCTGGCTGCATAAATACCTCCAGAGACTAGGCCATGGCTGCTGGATTGTTCTTGTCCTTACTCCTTGTATCCCTTCCCCTGCCTTCTGTTTCCTCGCCTGAAGCCTTGCCTTGTCTTGTCGGTAACTCTTGCCTCGCCTAAAGTTTTTGTCTCGCCTTGCATTGCCTGAAGCCTTGCCTTGTCTTGCTGGTAACTCTCACCTCATCTCACCTGAAGTCTTGTCTTGGAACCGCCATATACCCAGCTCCCTTCCTATCCCTTGCCTCCGCCGGGTAAGTCAGGCCATCTTGCCATTACCTACGGTTGGTTCTGTCCCTTCCTGTCCCTTGCCTCCGTCGGGTGACCCAGGCTGTCTTGCCATTACCTACGGTTGGTTCTGTCCCTTCCTGTCCCTTGCCTCTGTCGGGTAAGCCAGGCCAAATTATCGTTACCCTATGGTTGGTTCTGTCCCTTCCCTCCGTTGGGTGGAGTACCGCGCCCTGCCCAGGAGGAGCTTCAAGACCCCAAGCCTCAAGCCTTGCCCCTAGCCAAGCATCAAGACCCTAAACCTCAAGACTCGCCCCTAGCCAAGCTTCAAGACCCCAAGCCTCAAGCCTCTAGTCTCAAGCCTTGCCTCAAGCCTCTGGTCTCCAGCCTCCTCTCGTCTCTGGTCTCCAGTCTCGGCTCAAGTCTCTGGTCTCCAGCCTCGCCTCAAGTCTCTGGTCTCCAGCCTCGCCTCAAGTCTGAAGACTCCAGCCTCGTCCTGCCTGCCAGCCAAGTCACATCCTTGCTTAGTTCTGGGGTCCGAGCTAGAGGCAGGACCCAGGTTCTGGGTCCTTGTCCTGTCTCTGGCTCGGAGTTCAAGCCCGGGATCCTAGCTCTCTTGTCCAGTCCTGTTCCGGGTTCCCAGTTTTCGTGTCCATGTCCTAGCCCTCACCCTGCATCCTAGTCCCGTCCCTAGTACTTCAGTATTTGTGTTTTGCACTTGGGTCCATTCCCAACTACCCCCTTAGGACACAAAGTAACTTTTATGAGAGATGTTAATTGAATGAAAAGTATTGTTTGGGACACTTGGGCTAAGTTTGATATTCTGTGAAATTACACCTTTTACAAGAACATACAGAACCTTGATTTGATTTTCTATCAGTAAGGCATCGATGCTGAAAGAGTAACACTTTCTTACTACTACACAGCATTGTTGTGCCTAAGTATTTGGAGCAGCACTTGAATGTGGTACCTTCAGAAGCATTAGTGTTACTGACCATGGCTAATACACCACTTTTTCAATCTTGATTCTGTCCTGATGGAAGCTCTCAGCCTGAAACACCAGTTGTTTATTCCTTGCCATAGATGTTGACTGACAAGCTGAGTTCCTCCAGCATTTTGTGTGTGTTGCTCTAGATTTCCAGCATCTGCAGAATCTTGTGTGTTTTTTCAATCTTGAATGCATGGGTATCATTACTGACTGAAGAGGATGGAAGAATGTGGTGTTATCACAACTCGAGTCTGACTTGCTGAATGTATTATATGTTTTTATGTCTGGATTTCCAGCAATTATAGTGTTTCACTTTTGTACCTGAGGAACTTGTTGAAGCTCATGTTTATTAATCAGTGAGAAATTAGGGATTAATTGCTGAAGCCAGACCTGGTATTCCACAAATATCACAAGCAGTGCACATCATTGCTCCTAGGAGATTCAGTGTTATGGAAACTGCCACTTATCCATGAATGCAGGTTGATAGTGCTGGGAAAAAATCTGAATTGTGATTATGATTAATGATAAATCCATATATATATCTATATACACACACACACATCAGGTGAGAGCATGAAGGCCCCACTGAAAAAAAGTGGTCCAAGCTCGGAAATGAGGTTTGGCATCACAGCATAATGGAACCTACTGGAGATACAGTAGCTTCAGCATGTGGAACCCAGGACGGCAGTTTTAACTTCCAAAAAAAGAGGGGGAAATATCAAAATAAAAAGGAGTAGAAAAGAGAAAAAAACGTGAAGTAATCAGGGCAAATGTTATCAGGCTACCACCTGCCAACCAACAACAATCAAGCTCTTGAACAAAAGGGGATAACTACACTCACTTGCCCATCCATTGAGGGGGTCCCACAACCAATGATCTCACTTTAAGGCTCTTTATCTCATTATCTAATGTTCTCGTTATCTATAGCTATTTATTTATATTAGCATTTGCCTAGTTTGTTGTCTTCTGCACTCTGGTTGATCTTTCATTGATCCTGTTATAGTTACTACTCTATAGATTTGTTGAGAATTCCCACAGAAAATGAATCTTAGGGTTGTATATGGTGACATATATGTACTTTGATAATAAAATTTACTTTCAACTACCTTGAACTTTGAACATAACACTCTGAGTCTAGCAATGAGTGGCAATGTAAGGCAGCAAATGGAAGCACCTAATACTGAAAGTTATCTCAGCCACCATGCAAAAATCTCAAAGCACCTTTTATTTTTGTATGTAAATCCAATGGATGTCTGATTAAGATGTTGGTGTGTCATTCATTGATATGACAGAATGCTGCACAAGGCTGAAAAGTGCCTGATGAAAACCTTTCATTTACCACTGGGCTGGATTAAGTACACCAGGATGTAAAATATTGTATGCTTGTAATAGGACATCATTTGTATGCAGAAGTTGGCATAGTTTGTGATAGGACAACAGATGTTTGTAGAAGTTGGCACAGTTTGTGATAGGACAGCAGTTGTTTGTAGAAGTTGGCATAGTTTGTGATAGGACAATAGTTGTTTGTAGAAGTTGGCATGGTTTGTGATAGGGCAGCAGATGTTTGCATAAGTTGGCAGAGTTTGTGATAGGACAACAGTTGTTTATAGAAGTTGGCATGGTTTGTGATAGGACAATAGTTCTTTGTAGAAGTTGGCATAGTTTGTGATAAGACAGCAGCTGTTTGTAGAAGTTGGCAGAGTTTGTGATAGGACAATAGTTGTTTGGAGAAATTGGCATAATTGGTGATAAGACAGCAGTTGTTTGTAGAAATTGGCATAGTTTGTGATAGGACAACAGATGTTTGTAGAAGTTGGCATGGTTTATGACAGGACAGCAGTTGTTTGTAGAAGTTGGCATCGTTTGTGATAGGGCAGCAGATGTTTGTAGAAGTTGGCATAGTTTGCAATAAGACAGCAGTTGTTTGTAGAAGTTGGCATAGTTTGTGATAGGACAATAGTTGTTTGCAGAAATTGGCATAATCTGTGATAGGACAACAGCTGTTTGTAGAAGTTGGCAGAGTTTGTGATAGGACAACAGTTGTTATAGAAGTTGGCACGGTTTGTGATAGGACAATAGTTCTTTATAGAAGTTGGCATAGTTTGTGATAAGACAGCAGCTGTTTGTAGAAGTTGGCAGAGTTTGTGATAGGACAATAGTTGTTTGGAGAAATTGGCATAATTCATGATAAGACAGCAGTTGTTTGTAGAAATTGGCATAGTTTGTGATAGGACAACAGATGTTTGTAGAAGTTGGCATGGTTTATGATAGAACAACAGTTTGTAGAAGTTGGCATAGTCTGTGATAAGACAGCAGTTGTTTTTAGAAGTTGTCATAGTTTGTGATAGGACAACAGTTGTTTGTAGGTTGGCATAGTTTGTGATAGGACAACAGTTGTTTGTAGAAGTTGGCATCGTTTGTGATAGGGCAGCAGATGTTTGTAGAAGTTGGCATAGTTTGTGATAGGACAACAGTTGTTTGTAGGTTGGCATAGTTTGTGATAAGACAGCAGTTGTTTGTAGAAGTTGGCATAGTTTGGCAGTAGCTATCAGGTAGGCTTCCTGAAGATCTTCTAGCTTGATTCCAAATGTTACTGAGATATTTGCAATCAGCAACTTAATGAAACTGCTGAAGCTACCAAGGCATCTACCAAATATTCTTCAGAAATAAACGTAATAGATGAACTTTCCTCAGCGGTCTCAATGGAGTGCACAAGATCTTAATTTTATTTTTATTTGTTCTGCAACTTTACCACTGAGTCATTAAAATGGAGCATATGAAGGAGAAGACCACATCTGCTATCTGCCAAAAGGAGAAAGCTCTAGATAAACCAACTTCCCCTCTGCCTGGCTCAGTCCTCCCACCTGTCTTCCTCAGTCCATCTTCTGCTGACCCCGCCATTCATTTATTTCTGAGCTCCAGAATTAAACATTCTTACACTATGTTACAATCTTCTCTTCTTTCTCCTACACAAAAAAACGTTTAACCAAAACTCTGCTGCTTGTGTCCCAGCTCTTAATAAGACTATTACCCTTTGTGTTTTCTATTCTGTGTTTTTCCTCCTTTTTTTTTGCTGTTTGTGCGGTTTTTTTGTGCATGGGGGAGTTGGTTCAAAGGTTAAAAGTTCATTTATTATTAACATATGTATGCCATATACAGCTCTGAGATTCCTCTTCTCCAGATAGCCACGAAACAACGAAAAACCATGAAGTCAGTTCAGAGAGAAACAGCAAACCCACCCCCAACACAAAAAACGATGGAAATATGATCATCAGCACCCCCCAACCTCCCTCTCCCCCACACAAAACGCAACAAGAACTTTGACCCCCAAATCCCCCTCCCTCAGCACAAAAAAAGTGAGAAAGAACAGCAAAAACGCAAAATATAAAAACCGTAAGACTTAAAAAAGTCTATAATCGATTGTCAAAAATCCATACGCAGAAACCTTGGTAACATTCACCAGCATTATCAAAAGAGAGAGGCTTTGGGCACAGCGATAGGCTACAGGCTTCCTCTTCGGCAGCAGAGAGATCTCAACAGTGATCAGCAGGCCACTGGCACTCGCCCTCCACATTTGCATCAGTGGTGCTTGACATTCTCGTTCTTGTCTTCAAAATTTTCTCCTCCAAATCCTTAATATGTTCTGAGATACCCATGGTCCTTCATTGCAATCCATGGTCATTCAGGGCTGACTGCCTGATGGTCTTCTTTGAATAGGTTCTAGGGTTTCATTTGTTTTGTGGCTGTCTGTGGGAAGATTTACCTTTTTGCCCGATGCTGGCCCCCTAGGCCTGAGTCGACGTAGTAGTAGTAGTAGTAGAAGTAGGAAGACTAGTCTCAATGTCGTATACTGCATACGTATTTTGTTAATAAATGTACTGTACTTTGAATCTTTGAATCCCAGAGCTACCTGCCCTACATCTTCTCCCCATGGTCGAGGAGTCTATTTTGCATAAAAGATGCTGCTGGAGGTAGAACGTCAGTCTGATCTGGGTCTCTGGGAAGGGAACATTGTGTATGTTAGCAGTACCATTTAAGCAGCTGCACACTTTAATTGCAATAATTTACAAGACATACACATGAGCGTTTGGCTAACCTGTGTGATATGGCATCATAGCTCATGCTTGCAAAGTGCAGGCTTCAACTGAACCTGCTGCTGGGTGCAGTCAGGCTGCCTTGTGTGAACAATCATGAGTAGTATTTGTGTGTAAGCGGAAGCCAACGCTCACTCCTTCGTGATGACGCTAGGACACGGTGTTTCTCTGTTGCTTACTTGTCCGATATTGCAACAACAATGTTGAAAGTTACTGTAAGACAGGTGACATCACTCCTGCCTGCTGAGTGCCCTTCATGCATTGGTATGCCATGCTCATGGAATGCCCATGGAAGCACCCAATCCAATGTCACATTAAATTTCAGAGCACATTAGTGATTGATAATACATTTATTTAATTGGATTATATGAGATAACATGACTGAATCTCTACTACTACTACGTCAACTCAGGCCTAGGGGGCTGGCGTCCGGCATGTTGACGGACTCTCCCCTTCTCCCTCATCAGTGTGTTCAGTTCATCTACATTAGCCACGCCGCTGTCTTCTAGGAGTGTGTTGACCATAGCCCAGGGTTCATCCTCCCATGCTTGGTCTCCCATATGATGACTAGGCTGGCAGGTAGCTCGGGGTGGCGTAGACAGTGCCCCGCTAGTTGCAGTCTTCTCACCTCGATTTTAGTGGTGAGCATCAGTAGGTCGTCATAGAGCTCGAGCTCGTTCGTCATGTGCTGTTGCCAACTCACGTCAAAAGCCATCCGGAGCATTCGTGTATAACAACCATCTAGAGGCTTTTGCATAGTCTTGGAATCTCTGATCCTTGACTAGACCCCTTAATCTTGTTTTCAAATTTTCCTCTCCCAATCTCCATGGTCTATGAGCACTCTGAGATATCCATGGTTCTTCCATTCTGACTTCTTGAGGAATGCTCTATTATTGATGGCTGTAGTACCTCCAGCTTCCTATATCCAATATTCTGGAGTTCCCTCCCCAAATATCTCCATCTCCTAACATGTCTCCTCTTTTTTGAGATGTTCCTTAAATGAAACTTCCAGTAGTCCTTACCAAGATTGAAGTCAAATTTAGTTTGATAATGCTCCTTGAGGTGCCTTAACTCCAAGCCTGATAAATAGCTATTCAGCCCATCATTCATCCGTTTGCCTTTAGGAGCACCTCAAAGGAGGAATAATTGATTAAGTGATACCTCTGTTTAGGAAAGGAGTGAACAGCTACTTTAAATATGTAGTACAAATCTTGTTTGGGGGATAGAAGAGATTCCAGCTGATGCAGTTTTGCAAGTAAGATTGAGCGAGTTAGGGCTTTTTTGCCTTTGGCTTGACCAAGGACATGAGCTAATGTGACAGAGGTACATAAGATTATGAGAGCGATAGACATTGTGGACAGCCAGCACCTTCTTTCTAGAGCGGCAGTGGCAAATACCAGAAGACATCCATTTTAAGCTGGGCTTCCCAACCTTTTTTACACTATGTACCAATACCATGAAGCAAGGGGTCTGTGGACACCCGGTTGGAAACCCCTGATCTAAGATAAGCGGAGGAAAGTTTAGTTGAGATGTTGGATGTAGGTTTTCCACATAGCGAATAGCAGGTGTCTGGAACATACCACTGGAGGTGGTTGTGGGAGGGCGACACAATAGGGACATTTAAAAGACTCTTAGATTGGTACATGGATAAAAGAAAAATGGAGGGTTATGGACTGTGTGTGGGGGAAGTGTGGATTGATCGCAGAGTAGGTTTATATAGGTTGGCACAACATTGTGGCCTGAAAGGTTCAAACTGTGCCATACTCTTCAATACTTACTTACTGCCCGTTATGCCATAGGACAGCAATGAAGGTCTTCCGTCTCTGTCTATCCCCACACACAGATATAGAAGGATTCTTCATTGCTGTTTGTGTAACAGTTTTGTTTTGCCAGACAGGATTGTTAGCCCTGAGCTGAAACTCCGAACCTGGAATAGTGGTGAGCCACTCTTCGTCTGACCTCTACCCTTCGACCTGTTTGGCACCAAGCACGAGGCCCTGGCTCCGGCCAACATAGCTCTCCAGGTCATTGAGGCACACAAACCTCCAAACAAGGTTGTGGTGTTCTATGAAAAATGTGATGTCTCACTTCATGCATTCACCACGGTGTTCGTTCAATCCAACACACTGCATTTTGTGATACAATAGCTAACATGTAAGCCACATTTTGATATAAGGCTTTTAAATATCTGGAGTGGTATCTCTAGTATCTCCAAAGTAGGGGAAGTGTGAGTATCCGGATTTCAGCACTGTGTCTCTTGTGACTGAAGTGATCTTCTGGCTGCTGGTGCTGGGTTTTACTCCAGGTCCAAAACCAGCTCCGATGGAGATGCTCTCACTGATGACATTCTGTTTGATTGTGACCAAGGGATTCTTTCCCTGCTTGTCCAACTCATCCTTTCCACAATCCTTGACAAAGTACATCACACCTTTTCCTTTTATCATTGCTCATTGATGCTCATTACGCCACTGGCACTTAGGACAACAATGAAGGTCCTCCATCTCTGTCTATCCTTGGCCATTTTCTTTACGATTGCACACAGGTCTCGAAGGATTCTTCATTGCTGTTTCTGTAACAATTGTTTTTTGACCAGTCAGGGTTGTTAGCTCTGAGCTGAACCCCTGAATCTGGAGAACTGGACGACCACTCTTAGTCTGGCCCCTATCCTTTGACCAGTTTGGCATGGGTGATCCTACCAACAGCCAAAGTATAAAGCCCTGACTCCAGCCCACATAGGTCTCTGGGTCATTGAGGCATGCAAGCCCCCAAATTCTTGGAGGACTCTCTTTTTAGATGAGCAGCATTAATCTGATTACCATCATTACAGGAATTGTGTGTATCCAGGACAAGAAAGTAGTCAGGAAAAATCATTGCAGACACTACATGCTCTGCAAACTACCTTTCCCAAAAACTCTCTTCTGGAAAGCACCATAGTACTATTAAAAAGGAAACATCACACCATCCTAAACAATTTCTCCCCCAGGCATTTAATCTGATCAACCACTTTAACATCCCTTTGCCTCAAAGGTTCCCAATCTCTTTTATGCCATGGAGCCTTACCATTAACCGAGGGGCCTGTAGAACCCAGGGTGGAAGCCCCTGCTCTATCTGTTTACAATTTACAATGACCAAATAACCTATCAACTGGTATGTCTTTGGACTGTGGGAGGAAACCGGAGCACCTGGAGGAAACCCACACAGTCATGGGGGAGTACGTACAAACACCTTACAGACAGCAATGGGAGATAATTCTTTATTCTTTATGATTATTGAGTGGTGTTTTGTTTTTTGTTGCATGTCACACCCTAACCAACACACCACAGTAAATTCCTAATACAGGTTGAGTATCCCTTATCCAAAATACTTGGGACCAGAGGTGTTTTGGATTTTGGATATCTTTCCAGATTTTGGAAGATATGATGACATAGCTTGGGATCGCCATAATTTCCAACTCTGAATTTATGTGCTAACAGTAAGCAGTCTTTATCTTACACATATGTACTTAACAGTAAAAAGTATTCTATCCCTTTAATATAATGAAAATCTAATGTGTGTCGGGTACAAAAGCAGCACGGAAACATTGGGAGAATACCTGAATCAGCTGTTGGACAACAACAAGCAACAGCAAGTATCAGTCTCCACCTACGATGCCATGATTTGATTAAATGGTTACAGTGCATTTTTACCTTTTTTTTAGGGTTTATGTAAGGTATAAAATCAATCAGCATTGTAGACATATGGTGTTAGATTTTCATCAGCGGCAATTTCGGCAAATTCGATGACTTTCTCTGCTGCTTTGTGATCAGCATTTGCTTTAAAAATTTAATGTCGTGCCTTTTCTTAAATTTCTGCAACCAACCTGCTGAATATTCACAATTGCCTTCAATTTTCAGTTCATCGTGATAGATCATTGCTTAATTTCATACCGTTAAGTGGCATATGTTCAGTCCGATGTTGACGAATCGACTCTTTCAACACACGCTCAAGATATTCATTTTTCGCTTTATGCAGTGTTTTGCTGTTTTTCATTAACTTCTGTTCATTGCATACACTTTGTGAGGCCCCTTCTCAGAACTGCCTGTGGTGTGCAGAGGCCTGCAATTCGCCTGGGCACCATCCCAGCGCCATGTGGGGTTTGCACTCAAAAAAACTTTGGATTTCGGAGGTTTTCAGATTTTGGAGTTTCAGATAAGGGGTACTCGAACTCTACATATAAATGTCAAGGTGAATGAGGTTGATACTTCTCACCCCTCCAGTCAGCTGTCGAGAAAAATGGCTTTTCTTCCTCTGCTCACCTCTTTACCTCAAATACCCTTGAAGAATCTGTTCTTGCCCCTCCTGTTCCTTCTGTGCACACTGTCTCCATGGCAACATCATCCTAAGCACAGCCCCTGTTTCTACTCTAAACTGAAGATGCACATTTCTACCTCACCATCACTTTTTCTCGAACTCCTCGCTCATTAAGTAGTTTTGGTCAAATCAAAGTTCAAAGTTCACATTTATTACCGGAGTATGTATACATGATACAAGCTTGAGATTCGTCTCCCAATAGCAACCACAAAACAAAGAAACCCAAAAGAACACATGAAGAAAAGAAGACTGTCAAATGCCAAATTTGCAGAGGAGAAAAACATAAATCGTGTAAGCAATAAAAGTAAGCAAACAGCATTCAGAACAAAAGTTGAGTCCATAGACACGAAGCCTGGAGTAGGCCACAGCCTCAGCCTCAGTTCAGCACAGAGCTGAGCAAATGTCACAGAGTCCTCAGACACGGAGCCCAGAGAAGCCAGAACAGGCCACAGCCTTGGCCTCAGTTCAACGCAGAGCCGAGCAAATGTCACGGAGCAGCGAGCAGAACTGGCCCGACCCTTGCCTCTTGGCCTGACACCTTGCCTTTTTAATCCATCTGGCCGGGCACTTAAATCATTCAAACAGTGTGTTGTCACGTTGGGATCTGGGCCTGGACCCTGCCATCATGTTTCAACATGTATCCAGCCTTTCCCGTTCGGCCTTGTGCTTAGATTGATCAAACTTTGCTCTCGGTTTAAGAGAATGTTATGTAAATTGAATCAGCTGCTGTTATTGTGCTGTGCTATATATCTGTTGATATTTGGAATGGCTAAAGAGAACGTGGAGAGGGTGTTGCTTATAGTTGGAGGAGTCTAGGACTGAAGCACAGTTTCAGAATAGAAAGATCTCCCTTTAGAATTGAGATGAGGAGGAATTTCTTTAGCCAGAGGGTGGTGAGTCTGTGGAATTTATTGCCACTGATAGCTGTGAAGGCCAAGTCCTTGGGTATGCTTAAAGTGGAGGTTGATAGGTTCTTGATTAGCAAGTTCATCAAAGATTATGGGAAAAGGCTAGAGAATGGGATTCAGAAGGTTAATAAATCAGCCATGTTAGAGGCAGAGTAGACTTGATGGGCCAAATGGCCTAATTCTGCTCCTACGTCTTATGGCTATCTTTATTCTGAAGGAACAAACCCAATAATCATCATTCTAACCATGTCCCTGTTGGTGGACCTTGCTGATCCAGGATCAGATCCCCAGGCAATAACGAGGCTGGTGAAATTCAGAATTAATCCTGTGTGCGTTGAAGTTCCCAGCATCTTAAAATCACACAAAGCAGCCTTTGGAGAATGGAATTTAATGACTCTTGAGTGTTCGTGAGAGATACCACAACTGGCTTTAGGGTTTCGATTATTTTGGCTTTGAGTGCAGGTGCCTGTAGAGCTGCCAAATTCTACTGTTCTGGAAAGAAGCCATCATTGGTCGTTTATTAACCATTTGTACTGTTGTCCTCAGACCTTGCATGATGCTGGGCAAATTCTCCATTCAACGTAGAAAATGCCAAAGTTCAGATTAATGACCTCCTTTCACCGCTCAACTGAGCTAAGGAATGTTCACTTCAAACTATGCCTTTCCCAGCCTGTACATTTCAGTTTATGAGTGCCGAGCATCATAGAGTCATAAAACATGACAGCACAGAAACAGGCCCTTCAGCCCATTTAGTCCATGCCAAACTATCAGTCTGCCTATCTCAATGACCTGAACCAGGACCATATGTCTCCATATCCCTCCCATCGATGTACTTATCCAAATTTTTCTTCAATGTTGAAATCAAAACTTCGCCCACCACATTGTTGTCAGCTCAAACACTGAGCCAGAAGCAAGTGAACATGTGAATTTGTTCATTTCCTCGCTTTGTGAGTGAAAATCAACTTCTCCTCGAGCAAAATACAACAGTGAACATTCCTGGATGGTTTAAACTTAACTGGGTGTACCTGAAGTGGGCTATGCCCCTGCGTCTGATTTCTGCAATGCAAAACAGGGGTATGTGTAATACTTGTTTATTGGTGCCTAATGTCTTGGGCCTCGGGTGCTACAGAAATCAGCTGCACCAAAGCATCAATGATTGGCACAGCAAGTGGCCAGTACCTGGTGAGTATTTTGTAGCAGATCCCAATTTTCTAAGCCATTGCCTTTGCTTGTATTCATTCTCCCTTCTATTCAGCATTCTGATTTTGTGGCAGTGCACGGACTGAGATAATGCATCAGTTAGTTCTTCCCTCAAAGGCATGTTGAATATCTTTTCCTCTTTCTTGCCTGTAGCTCAGGACCCATGCCATTTACTGAAATTGGCTCCTTTCCTTTTTGCTAGATCATCTGGTCTGATACTAATTTCAGAACTTTTCTGTTCAAGCAGTCAATTGAGATATGGAGTTTGGGGGAGGGGGGAATGGGGAGCGGGAAGGGGATGGGGGGAATGGAGAGTGGGAGGGGGATGAGGGGAAGACCACCCTTTCTTGGCCATGGCAAACCTAGAAGAAGCTGAACAATTATTAAACAGAAAGGCAGGAGACTGCAGATGTTGGAATCTGGAGCAACTCATGAGATGCGACACTGGCCTCATCAGATTTCTCCAGATGCCAAGGGACTACCTAAGAATCAAATGTTTGACTTGTATTGTCTGCAAGATCTTTTGTGGACCCTCTTTCTTTCTCCCAGTTACCACTTTCTATTAATAATTCCAATACATTCATCATCATCATCATCATCATTTTGTGCCGTGTTGTTTAACGTGAGCGATTGTGGTCTTTGATCATGATTGCTCCTGGCAAATTTTTCGACAGAAGCGATTTGCTATTGCCTTCTTCTGGGCAGTGTCTTTACAAGACAGGTTACCTCAGCCATTATCAATACTCTTGAGAGATTGTCTGCCTGGCGCCAGTCCTCACATAACCAGGATTTGTGATGTGCACCGACTGCTCATACGACCATCCATAGCTTCACGTGATCCTGATCGGGGGGTGGGGTGGGGAAGACTAAGCAGATGCTACACTTTGCCCGAGAGTAGCTGAGGGAAGGAGAGCCTTACACCTCCTTTGATAGAGTTGTATCAAAGGATACATCTCTGCCACCCAGGATTCTGACTACAAGTCATTTAGGACTTTCTCAGATAGGCTCTTTGGTTGGCCTGCATAAGTTGGGCTGAAGGACCTGTTTGACTTTATGAAGAATCACAGCTGGAAATATTGACTATCCATTTACCTCCATAGATGCTGCCTAACCTGCTGAGTTTCTCCAGCCTCTAAAGCGTTGCTTCATTATTAAAACAGATAGTTTTTATTCAATAGATGTGGGAAACCATGAAGGCAAATCTCTGTAATGCAGGGCGCAACCAATAAAGCCTGGAAATTATAATATAAACCAATCACTTCTGGTTAAATTCCTATATATTTCAACTCCTGATTTCCTTATACCTCTCACAACGCTTGGCTTATTGTCTTATGTTATTCGCTGCTATCAACCAAGACCAAAGTTGGGACCAATAGGTTTGATCCATGTGACCCTGAACCAAGGTGGAAGCTGTTTCCTTTCCCTTGTTTTGTAAGTCATATGAACCTGATTGAAATAGATGTCAATCAAAAAAAGGACCCAGAAATGTAATAAAACTGCAAATTCTGGAATCTGAAACAAAAACCGAAATGCTGGAAGAATAAACACAAGAGAGTGTGCAGTTGCTGGAAATCCAAAGTAACCCACAAAATGCTAGAACTCAGCAGGACAGGCAGCATCTATAGAAATGAATAAACGGTGGATGTTTTGGGCCGCGTCTCTTCTTCAGGACTGAAATGGAAGCGGGAAGATGCCAGAATAAAAAGGAGAGGGGGAGGGAAAGGAGGCTAGCAGGAAGGTGATAGTGAAGCTGTGGTAATGGGTCTGGGTGAGCACATGGTTGAAGAGTTGGAGGGCAGCAGACATCACAGAGGGGGTACGATGAGAGAGTTACACTGAACTCCCATTGAAGAGAAGATTTAAACTTCTTCAGGGTAGACATCCCTCAGAGAGAATTTGCAGTGGAAAAGCAAGTCAGAAACACAAGTGTAAGGGGGTTTCGATTTTTATGTTACTGCGGAGGCTAATTAAAATGGCGTCTTTGTTATGTTAATCTGGGGAATGTGGCTTTGTTGTCTTAAGCACTGAGAAAGTTTGCGCTAGCAGCTTGTTGTGGTTTAGAGGATGATAAGAAATACGTTATTAACCAATTGGGATAGTTGTTATGGTTTTGGTGTATTTGAAGATACTGTTTGTGAGGGGGTTTTGGGGGCAGAAGGCGGGAGAGCGAGACAGAGGATGGACGAGGTGCTGTGAGTCCGCTAACGGGGTCGGACTCTGAGCGGGACGTTCGGCAAGGAGACGGAGACGGACTCATGTGGAGCGTCTGGTCGACCACCGTTGTTGGTCCCAGGCAGCCGGTCGAGGTGGTCTGAGGGGGTCGCAGGGTGAAGAAGAAGGTCCGTGAGCTCCAACTGTTTTGTGCATGAAGAGATTGAACTTTGATAAGTGTGGCGCCTTTTATTTTCCTTTTATATTTTATTCTCTTTTAATTATATAGTTCCAGTAATATCTATAAACTGTAAATCATTTAATTGCATCTGGTGTATTGTCTGTTATTTGGGCGGGGTGGGGTACCTCACACAGCATCCACACAAACTAATTACCCAGTTTGGCGGGGCTGAGGCTGTTTCCCTAGACGACAGCGAGCCGAGCGACCCTGAGGCTGGCCAGGGGGGCTACACAAGGAAGTCTGAAGATGCTGGAAATCCAAAGCAACACATGCAAAATGCTGGAGCAACTCAGCAGGTCAGGCAGCACCTATGGAAGTGCTGGAAGAGGTTAGCCAGTTGAGTAGCATCTATGCAAAGAGAAACAAGCTAATACTTTAGGTCAAAGGCCCTTTGTCAAAAATAAGAAAGAGAGAAAGAAAGTCAGTCCACTGCAGAAAAAGTGGGGGAGGGTGGTGTGTTGAACAAAGAGGATGTCCACCAAACTGGATGAAATGATGTAGCCACTGGTGGACAGTTAACCCATTCTTTCTATTTGTATCAGAATGGGCTATTTGTGTTTGCCATTTCTCACCCCACCTCTCACCTTTTCTTTCTTTTACTTGTATATTCTGGCCTGTTTGGCGCGTTCCTGCTAGCCAGACACCGAATAATGTGTTATCAGATAATTTGTACTATACCTAACAATATTTAATTTATGGGCTTTACTTTGTTTACTTACTGACTACTTACTTACTAAGTCTGTTACGGTGCTGGCTTTTAGTGTTGGCTCGTGGCCAAGTGGTTAAGGCCTCAGTCTAGTGATCTGAAGGTCACTAGTTCGAGCCTCAGCTGAGGCAGCGTGTTGTGTCCTTGAGCAAGGCACTTAACCACACATTGCTCTGCGACGACACCGGTGCCAAGCTGTATCGGCCCTAGTGCCCTTCTCCTTGGACAATGTCGGTGGCATGGAGAGGGGAGACTTACGGCATGGGCAACTGCCGGTCTTCCATACAACCTCGCCCAGGCCTGCGCCCTGGAAACCTTCCAAGGCGCAAATCCATGGTCTCACGAGACTAACAGATGCCTATTTAGGGCAGCAATGCAGGTCCTCCATCTCTGGTGGTATTCAGGGCTTCCTTTCAGTAGTCAGTAGCTTTCTCTCGACTTTCACACACGTCCGGGTAGAGACTCAGGAATACCGTCACACTCAGATGTAGAAGGATTCTTTATTGCTGTTTCTGTAATAGTTTTGTTTTACCAGTCAGTGTTGTTAGCTGAACACTGGAGGACCGATGGACCTCTTTTAGTCTGGCCTCGACCCTTAGACCTGTTTGCTATGAGTAACCCTGCCAAGAGCCAAAGTACAAGGCCCTGACATAGCTCTCTGGATCATTGAGGCTTGCAAGCCTCTAAATCATGACATGGTTGTTGTGGTCTTCCTGAAGGTTTACTTTGTTTATCTACACGTAATTCATTTGCAGGTTTAATTCTTACTTTCCTAAGTTATTGTGTGTTATGTGTACCACTGTGTTTTACACCTTAGTCTGGAGAAATGTTGTCTCTTTCGTCAGTATATAGTTAAATGGCAATAAACTTGACTTGTGCTGATTTGACACCTGACAATATTAGCAACACATTACACAGACAAAAGATGATCTGGATTTGGATTGATCATAAATCGGGCTAATGTGATCCTCAATCGTTGGAGCCCCTGATCTCCAGCTCAAAGTATAACTCTTCGCAAGTGCTGGGTGTTTGGACTGATTGCGCAGCCTAATGCTTCACTATCTCCAGGAATGGCCTGGAAAACAAGCGCCCTTGGGGCAGGGAGGTCGGAAGTTGGCGAGCGGCTTCTTGGGTGACCCTTTTCCTTGCCGACTTCGCCGAATGCAACATCGTGGGTGACTGAAACATCGAGACTGGAACACTGAGACAGCGGGCGGTGTGTTTGCTCATCGCTGGCTGCTGACGGAGGAAGGGCCCTGTACTCAAATGATTCCCACCCCCCTTTCGATGGAGAGAGAGAGAGCCTGTCAGTCCTCCAGACAGGGGGCTTGGAGAAGCGACGTGGAAGATTGTCACAACACAACAGTGAGCTGTGGGTCTCCGCTCTCATTGTTGAGGGAGAGACCGCGCTCTCCCTCACTGGAGAAGGCCTGTCTGAGATACTGTAGTGAATTGTAGTTTCATGGACCCTGGATCAGTCAACTGTCTGGTTCTTCCGCTACTGCTCACATGGTGAGGGGGTGGGAGGGGTCAGTGGTTCTGTTGGCACGGGTGGGGCAGATATCTTTGCTGTTGCTTGTGCGAAGGGAATGGGGCAGCTTCGAAGTTTTTATCATTCTATGGAGTTTCTTTGTTTTGTAGATGTCTGTGAAGGGGACAAATTTCAGGTTGCATGCTGTATACATACTCGGATATTAAATGCACCTTTGGACATTTGAACTTGGATGGGGTGTCAGCAGGTTAAAGGGGCCAGGAGGAACACTCTCAGGACTGTGAATTCTTTTTGAATACGAGGTGGCTGGAAGCAGTGATGTGGGAGTTTATCACATGCTCACTGCGGATGATTTTGATGCTAAGGTCTCAGGGGCTAAACCCTGACACAGTGCACTTCCCCTGTAATTTTCATTCCTTTGTTGACACATTACACCAAAGCTCAGCTCGAATAGAACAATCCAGGTTGAACTCTGAAATCAGGCAAGCATAACTATTGATTTATACTGACCTAGCAAGACAAATTCCATTTATATGAAGTAAGATGTTTGCAATTCTAATAACCAGTTGTTTTTTGAGGGGGGGAGTGGTTTGTGGGTGATGTTGTGGCTCTGCCAATTTCTCCATGCAGGAGAGGCCAAGGACACAGCAGGCCTGTTGAACAGTTGGAGAAATAGGTGACATCTACGCAGAGAACTGGAGTGACAACATATACCTGGCGTGGCAAGGGATTTATTCCCTGCTCTGGCTCAAGTCTTGAATTCCTTGTGGTATGAGGATTTAGTTGTAGTTCCCGTTGATTTCTGAGGAACTTTGTTGGATGACTTCAGTTTACTGCTATTTCCATGTTATTTTCCAGGAAAAGTGAAGCAAGCACAGTGAAACCGAGTTAAACTCGCTGTCTTTGACTCGCCGGGCATCCTGCAGTAATATAAGGTGTTCCTATTGACACTGACACTTCCCTGTGAAAGACAGCACACTCGTGAGGGAGGTGTGTGCAAATCCTCCTCTTACGGAGAGAAGTAAACCAATTTCACTAGAGCAAACTCATTGTTTTAGAGGTTCATCAGCTGTTATTTAGTTCTGCTCTGCTTTTTTAACCTGAGTACGTACAATAGAACCTGGTGAGATCTAGGGTTTTTTTTTGTGTGATCTGGGGTTTGGGCATAATTTACAGCTTAAATGGTGCTGGTGAACCTCTGTGGTTTTTGGCTGCTGCTCAATGAAACAAGGAAAACAACTAAGTACTTTGTTAACCTCTCTTTTTCTATGCATACAATAGCCTGTAACTTCCCTTTAGACTTGAAGGCGATGTGATGTGGCAGAACCGAGGTGAAGTGAGGGAGGCGAGGCGAGACAGCCAGGAGTGAGGAAGACCAGAGGCTCGACCGACCGGGTTTAATTGGAAAGGTTGGATACCAAGGAGATGGGGACCAGGCCCCAGCGCGTATCGAAGTGACAGAAAGCAATGTTTTGACGCCGGGCCAGGTCGAAAAGGTCAGGGTGTCAGGGCCCGAGGCAAATGTTGGGCTGTCTTAGCTTCTTACTTCGCGACGTTTGATCTGCGCTGATCTGAGGGTCTTTGGGCGGACTCCCTCGTGCACCTCAGTTCAGAATGCCATTTACTTGCATTTATTGTCTGCATGATTTTTGTTGTCTCTCTCTGCACGTTGGGTGTTTGACGGTCTTCTTTTTAAAGGGCAAGTTTGGGTTTCTTTGCTTGTAAGGAGACGAATCTCAAGGTTGTATAACATACAGTATATATACTTGGATAATGAACGTACTTTGAACTTTAATTTATGACTATAGAGGTCTGACAGCTGAGATGCTAAAACTCATGTTAACGTCATTTGGCTCCTTGTGCTTGCCCCTCTGTTGAGGAAGGTCACTGTACATCTTTTGCCTCGCCATCACATTGCCGTTCTGGACACAGGTCCCTTCCAATCCTTTAGCATCTATCAAACTCTGTGTTCAGTAAACTGAAAGACTGTCCTCTGCAGGATAGAGAAGTCCAAACACTCACTATCCTTTTGGTGAAGGAATGTCTTCCGGTTGCAGTGTTGAATGGCCGACTGCTTATTGTGTGACAGTGGCCTTTGGTTCTGGGCACTCTGGCCAGAAGACACATCACCCTGCATCTGTCCTGTCAAAACCATAAGGAAGTTGCACGTTTTAATGAGATCACCCCTCATTATTTTAAACTCAGCAGATTCCAGGCCCATTCATTAAACACTCCACATAGGACAATGACCAGTAATCCTTCCTTTGACAGGTGGACCAAATGTACACAACACCAAAATCAGGTCCCCCAGGACTCTTTATAATTGCTGTATCATGTAATATAATGTTGTAGTATAATTCAATTATACCATACACACAAGTTTGTCTTTCTATTAATTCTTTGAGTTTCTCTTGCTAAGAAAACAGAGAAAAGTAAGAGAAAAGATGGTCCTGTATCCTGCCATATTGCTCCAAAGGATAATACTAGTTGAGACCAGTTAAGCATACGGCTGATGTGCATAGTGTGCCAAGGTCTTAGACATGCTAAAGTGCCTAAGACATTTGCACAGTACTGTATTTGTGAACGTGGAGAGGAAAAAGAGTTTGTAAATCTGGAGGGAGCAAAGGATGATGGGAATGGTGAGGGTGGATCGCCATGGGAGGGGTATGGGACAAGTGGCAGAGAAGGAGTGACAGGGACGGGGGTGACAGGGGTGCAGACACACCCAGCCCTGAGACCAGGCAAGGTCATTTGATTCCAAATAATTGGTTTATTGATCATTACAGAATGTCTTTCTGGTGGTTCACCCTTCCCTTTTTCCCAACCATGATTTCCCCTCTCCCTGTTCCCTTCCCACTCTCAGTCCACAATAGGGACCCACGTCAGAATCAGGTTTATCATCATTTGCATATGTCATGAAATTTGTCTTTTTTTTTGTGGCAGCAGTACAGTGCAATACATAAAATTACTACAGTACTGTGCAAAAGTCTTGGGCACCCAAGCTATATATATATATATGCTTAAATCGGCCGAGCCTTGGACTTCCTCGCTCTTGGCTGCCTCACCTTGCCTCCCTCACTTCACCTCAGTTCTGCCACATCAAATTGCCTTCAAGTCTAAAGAGAAGTTGCAGGCGATTGTTTGCATAGTAAAAGAGAGGTTAACAAAGTACTTTCGTCAGGACTAACTGAAAGAAGAGCTAGTAAGAGATTTGAAAGTGGGAGGGGGAGGGGGAGATCTGAAATGATAAGAGAAGACAGGAGGGGGAGGGATGGAGCCAAGAGCTGGACAGTTGATTCTGTATCCTCTCATATCCCTTTTGCCAATCACCTGTCCAGCTCTTGGCTCCATCCCTCCCCCTCCTGTCTTCTCCTATCATTTCGGATCTCCCCCTCCCCCTCCCACTTTCAAATCTCTT
Organism: Mobula hypostoma; assembly: GCF_963921235.1. Classification (NCBI taxonomy): domain Eukaryota; kingdom Metazoa; phylum Chordata; class Chondrichthyes; order Myliobatiformes; family Myliobatidae; genus Mobula; species Mobula hypostoma. The sequence continues at coordinate 28,022,605 of NC_086123.1, read as the reverse complement.
ACCAGCTCTTCTTTCAGTTAGTCCTAACGAAGGGTCTTGGCCCGAAACGTCGACTGTACCTCTTCCTAGAGATGCTGCCTGGCCTGCTGCGTTCACCAGCAACTTTTATGTGTGTTGCTTGAAATTCCAGCATCTGCAGATTTCCTCGTGTTTGCGTTAACAAAGTACTTAGTTGTTTTCCTTGTTTCATTGAGTTAGTTTCTCCACTGAACTCTATTGTCTATGAAAAATGCTAGGGTTCACTCCCACTCTCTCCTCCTGAAATGGCTCACGGTAATTAGGATTCCACAGTTTTCCATGTTGACTTGTGGCTTGGGGGGGGCGGGGGGGCGGGTGGAAAATGAGTTAAGCAGCCAGCATTCTTGCCCTTGTCTGCTCTTTCACAAACCCAGGTGAAAAGCACCAAAGTTGCCAAAACTGCCATGTTTATTTGTTTTGGTCTGGGACTGGAGGAGTTCTTCTTGTGCTTGAAACTCTGTAAAAAGTCAGCTCTTGATTCATGAAGAGAAATTCTGGGGAACTGACACAAAAGGGATCTGAGGAAAAATTTGGAATAAGGTAGTTCTAACCAGGAAATCAAGACTATAAGGTTGGTGCAGACAGAATCATTCAGTTCCTTCAAAAGGAAATTGGAGAGTCACTTGATAAGAACTGACTTGCAGGGTAGGAGGAAGTAAGCGGATAAGACTGAGAGAATTGCTCTAATTAGAGGCATGGCCTACACGGATATAATGCATTTATCTACAGTACTGCACAAAAGTCTTAGACATACTGTATGTCTCGCTAGGGTGCATGCCTAAGGCATTTGCACAATACTGTAGTAATTTTACACACTTTAATATTGCACTTTACATGACATATGTGAGTAATGATAAACCTGATTCTGATATGAGTTTCTATTGTGGACTGAGAGTGGGAAGGAGGCAGGGAGATGGGAATCATGGTTGGGAAAAAGGGAAGGGAGATGAAACGGAGTGGGAAGCACCATACTGTAATGATCAATAAACCAATTGCTTGGAATCAAATAACCTTGCCTGGTGTCTCACAGCGGGGTGCGTCTGCAACCACGCTAACCCCTGCCCCTGGAACTCCTTCTCTGCCACCTGTTCCCCACCCCCTCCCATGGCACATCACCCTCACCAGTCCCAACATCTTTTGCTCCCACCAGATTTACAAACTCACTCTCTGCTCCACTTTGGCAAAAACATTACTGTGCAAAATTCTTAGGCATCATAGCTAGACATTGTGCTGAAGACTTTTGCACAGTACTGTATGAATGTACGCTGAAATTTGAGAAGCTGTCATGGAGGAAAGCAAGGTACAAAATTCCTAATGCTAATATTGTTTTTAAATGCTCTACAAACAATTTTGTGACTCATTTCCTAACAAGTGATATTCCACATATGTCATCATCATCATCGTGTGCTGTGTCATTTGACGTGGGCGATTGTGGTCTTTCCGTGATTGTTCCTGGCAAATGTTTCTGCAGAAGTGGTTTGCCATTGCCTTCTTCAGGGCAGTGTCTTTACAAGACGGGCGACCCCAGCCATTATCAATACTCTTCAAAGATTGTCTGCCTGGTGTCAATGGTCACATAACCAGGACTTGTGATGTGCACCAGCTACTCATACGACCATCCACCACCTGCTCCAGCGGCTTCACGGGACCCTGATCAGGGCACTAAGTATGGGCGACACCTTGCCCAAGGGTGACCTGCAGGCTAGCGGAGGGAAGGAGTGCCTTACACCTCCTTTGGTAGAGACGTATCTCCACCCCACCGCCCAATTCCACATATGATGGCTCATTAAATACTGTTAAAAATAATGCCAGTCCTGTACTGCGTGGTAATAAGGCCCTGATTTCCATCTCAACTCTTCCTATTCCAATTCCTTCACTTCTACTTTCACCTTCCCGCTCTCAGAAGGTCAATCTTATTCTCATCATCCACCCGTCAGCCTGTCTATTCAACAGATCATCCTTTAGCATTACTGCCACACCCAAAGTGCTGCCACCAGTGAACCCATCTTTGTCTTCCTGGCATCTTCAGCAGTCCAAGGTACTGCTCCCTCCTAAATGGCTTCCAACATCCCTTGCCTTTTATATCTCCCCAACTTATGCAAACAGAAGAGGTACAGCACCTACCATTGATTCACTCCTTCAATTTGCACGTGTTTCTTTCAATTTAACATGCTGCAGTCAATGCTCACATCGTCGTTTCCTCAAGACTAGCAGATCAGGTGACTGGTTTGCCAAATACATTTTTGTCTGCAAGTATGACCATCAGTTCCCAGTCATCTGCCTCTTCAGTTCTCTATCCTGCTTTCACTCTGCCCTCTCTCTTCAGGTTCCAACATGCTTCCAAAGGGGCTCACGATAAACTGGAAGTACAACATTTCATTATTCCTTGCAGTCTCAGTGCTGCATTGAAAAAAGTTCATTAATGATTCCATTATTCAGATTTACTTCTTTAGGCCCTCGTTTTATTTATAGAACAAAAATCTGCAAAATGTAGTGGACATTGCCCAGTCTGTCATGGGTAAAGCCCTCCCACCATTGAGCACATCCACATGGAGAGTTGTTGCAGGAACGCAGCATCCATCATCAGGGACCCCCACCACCCAGAACATGTTCTCTTCTTGCTGCTGCCATCAGGAAGAAGGTGTGGGAGGCTCAGGAACCACACCACCAGGTTCAGGAACAGTTACTACCCCTTAACCATTAGCTCTTGAACCAAGGGGATAACTTCACTCAACTTCACTTGCCCCATCTTTGAAATGCTTCCACAAACTATGGACTCACTTTCAAGGACTCTTTATCTCATGTTCGCAATATTTATTGTTTATTTATTTATTATTGTTGTTATCTCTTTCTTTTTGTATTTGCACAGTTTGTTGTCTTTTGCACATTGGTTGAACACCCAAATTGGTGGGTCTGTCATTGATTCTGTTATGGTTACTATTCTATGGATTTATTGAGTATGCATCCAAGAGATGAATCTCAGGGTTCTATATGGTGACATATATGTACTTTGAGAAAAAATTAACTTTGAACTTTTAATCATAGAGCTGTAGAGTACAGAAATAATCCATGCCAACCATAAGCATCCATCTACACTAATCTTACACTAATCACATTTTATTCTTCTACATTCCCATCAACCCCTTCCATATTCTACCACACACTTACACATTGAGGTAACTTACAATTAACCCACCTGCCCATAAGTCTTTGGGGTGTAGATCGAATCTAGAGCACCCTGGGAAATTCCTGTGGTTCACAGAGTCAGAATGTCTCTATATATCAGGGTAGAGCCGGGGTAGCTAGAGATGTGAGGCGGTGACTTTGTAGCTTTCCCCATTGTGCAGCCTTTATTTTAAAGTTCAAAGTATGTATGCTATGTACAACCTTGAACTCTTGGAGATGTTCTTGAAGTTCTAGGGTTTATAGATTGGACTGTAGTTCATATTGGCTTCTTTCAGTTTTATGTATTTTTTCTGTGTTCTTGTCCATTCTTTCCAGTTTCTGATTGGCGGGCTGGGGAATTTGGGGTTTGATGTTCTTGTTGTTTCTCCATGCAGGTGATCCATTAGTTTTTGTGCGAGGGAGGGGTTGGGAGGTTTGGGGTTTGTGAGTTTTGTTTCCTTTTATTTTTGTGCGGGCAGGATTGATGTATTTTCTTTCAACTACCTTTATGGTTTTCTGCAATTTATGACTATCTGGAGAAGACAAATCTCAGAGTTGTATTCAGCATACAGACTTTGATAATAAAATGAACCTTTGAAAATCATCTTTTTACAGACAGTCACAAAAAAAACTAATAGAACACATTAAGAAGACCATCAAGCATTCAGTGTGGGGGAAAAAGTTTACAAATTGTGCAAACAATAAAATGTAAGCAAATAACACTCAGAGCTAAAGTTCATGAAGGTGAGTCCTCAGTCACAAAGCCAGTTCATTGCTATGCCCAGATGAGGATTCCTTCCCATTACCTGCGATCCTGCATCTTTTGTATGTCAAACTCTCCTACCTTCCACCTTATCACAGACCTCCCCTTGCAGTCTTCAATCACCTTCACAATTGTCTGTTCATGCTTAATTTTTCTACCTTTCCAACATGTTCAGATTCTAATAAAGGAAGATTGATGTAATATTAACTAATTTTTCTTCCAAAATGCTGCCTGAATTACAGAATACTTCAAAGTTTCTTGTCCTTACATAAGACTTCGAGTAACCATAGGATTTTGCTTTTGAGTATAAATTAGTATTGTGGAACAAATGTCAATGTCATTAACAATCCTAAATAACTGTGCAAATTCACTTCTCAGATATCTCACCTTTACATTTATATATTTAACTTTATGTCTCACTCAATCCACCACCAGGAACTAACATTTTGACTGTGTTCTGGTGGTTATAATTGTTTTCCCTTTTTACTGGAGCTAGGTCACTATCCACACTCACTTACCTTCTCCTTTATTAATGATGTAATACTGCCCGTTACGCTGCTGGTGTTTAGGG